>NW_026534341.1:5964287-6211360 GCF_026225885.1 Hylaeus anthracinus | reverse complement strand
CTCTCTCTCTCTCTCTCTCTCTCTCTCTCTCTCTCTCTCTCTCTCTCGCTCTCTCTCTCGCTCTCTCGCTCTCTCTCATCTCTTTATCCCTTGGCCTCGTTCCTCTTCGTCTGGCCACGTTACCGTGCGATTCTCCTTCGTCCTTTCGCAATCCTCAGCGTTGGAAACCGTCTCCGAGGTCCTGTCTCGCATTCGCTGCTCGCGTTTCATTCTCGTGCTCCGTCGAGCCGCAGCAAATGCGAGCAGAAACCCAGTCGATTCCATGGAAGAGTATCGGAGCACTGTTTGCCAAAGTGCAGGCGTAGGAGTCCAAAAATAGACCTGTCCATACAAAATTCTGTAGTCACTTTCGATCGCTAATGTCACTTTGTGATTCATCGTTACCGATCCGATGACTTTAGGTAAAATTACTTGACACGCGACCATATTTTCCGACCAAATTTCGACGAGTTTTGGTTTCGTGAATGGCTTGGGATCAAAAATCGTGGAACAGCGGAAGCTTGTCCGGACGTTGATACAGTTCGTACCGCTTTTACACGAATACAAATTGAAACCGGTGAAATCGAGACCCAAGCGATTGTTATTCATACGATATATGGGTTTATGGTTTGCCGCGGCGCCGTTATATATTTCGGGGACGGTTACAGGGGACATTAAAACGGCGGATCGATTAAACGCGGCCAATTAAAACTTAATGGCGTCGAATTAAGCTCCATAAAAGCCGAAGAGCGAGATTTTTTACCGCCTCTCGCTTTCCCCTTCTGTCTTTGTTCTTTTTTCTCTCGTCGCGCCGATCCTCCTCTCCTCGAATAATTGTTCGCGATCGCGGCTCTCTTTATTTCCTTTTTGCCACGATAAAAACGATCGCGGATTCGACTGCGCGAACTCGAGTTATCCACCCACGATCGATATTATTTTATAATTATAGAACATAGGAACATCTCGTTACGTTAAGTATACGGATTATTGGACAGTTCATCTACGATGGGGTTTAATAATTGCGCCAAGTTTCTAAAGTAGTATTTCGTACAAAAGGCTCCGAGAACAAGGGGGATTTACTTTTAAATATTTCGTGTATGTTAATTCGTTTGGAGTTGTGCAACACGCACACAAATTAATAATTACTGCGCCGCGGATTTTACGTATTTATGGCATATGCAAACGTGGAGAACATACGCGGTGTATGTAGAATATATTTCATAAATTATGGTAATGTAAAATATTTCATTTTGCATAGGTGCATATATGTACTTTGAAAAAGCTTACCATATACTTTTTGCACTCTTCTACGCCATAAATGCATAAAATCCAATCTAATAAACGAGGTGTCTATCTTTTTCGAATTTGAAACGTTCCCGTCATCGACCACAAGTTCCAAAGGCAAAAATGATCGAACACGTGTCGACTTATTCTCGACGAAGATTCGCCCCCGCAAAAGTCGAAGATCCACGATTGGATAAAATTCGAAAATTTTCGCGGTGCCGTTTCGTTATTCCGTCCCGTCCAATAATCCTAACTCTCCGTTGCTCTTTCGGCACGCGCGGGCGTGTGTACACACGTTTCCGTGTGGTATCGCGCACGTAACCTTAGAGTACACACGACGACACGAGAAAGAGGCGACTTCGGCCAAGAGAAGATACGGCGCATACGTAGAGAGGGCCACATAGCACGGTACAGCCCCGAAGCATAGTCTCAACTCGACTCGAGCGGCTGAATCGATCCGCGAGCCTTCCCCTGCACGCTCTCTCTCTATCTGCGGCCCCAGAACCAACGTCGACCACCTACCCACCCTCTCTCTGCACCCTCTTTCTCTTTCTCTTTCTCGGCCCCTGGCTACGTCTCTGTTCAACCTGGCGTGTTCTGCCTCCAGGAGGAGGCAGAGGGACCGACCTTCCTTCTTCTTCTTCCTCCTCCACCTTCTCCACCGACCGTGTTCCCTCGGCGCCACCCCATCGACCAACCTGGTCACGCGAACCTTTCAAAAATGCCTGGCCCTCTCGCGCCCTCCGCGCGAATCTCTTCGATATTTCGCTTCCGCTTTCAACCGACCTCCCGACGCGTCGAACGCTCCCCCAAACTACCCTCTGGACAGCGCTTCTCAAACTGAGGTCCCACAACCCCCTGGAGATTGGGGAGGTCCACTGCAAAAGAAAAAAGAATTAACATATGACATCTTTGTTATAGTGCATTGAACGAGAACGCACCTTTTCCATAAAGAATCCTTTTTCATAGGAAAAAATCCCCTTGATTTAGGGGTTGAGTTCCATGAACTGTCTCACGAGTCCCTCAAATGTCAGTTTCGAGGGCTCGTGGCAAGCTTTTCGATTCTCTAATTTTTCCTGTTTCGCCCGTGTTTCGTGGCACTCGAATCGGCCCAGGAACTAAGTAAACGGGACGCGGCTGTTCGACCACCGAAATATCGAACTTTTCCCGTGGTTTGTATTTGTAAACTAAACGGCACGGAACGGCTGGAGCGTTTTCGCGCGTGAAACGGCCACTGTGGGGCGGTATCGAGAGATTTCCCAGTGAGTTATTTAAACGATTCCCCTTTGAACCATGGCATGTAACCCCGCCGCACGCAATCGTCACGTTTCCGCCGTTGTTCCTCGACGGCAATTGTCTGCGAAGGAGGAAAAATCAGTTAGGTATATCGGTAGAACCCTAGTTCGATATCTTTTCCTTTTGACAACTCGAATGAAAAGAGATATCAATTTCAAAGGGATTCGCGACGTTGCACGTACACTGCCGAATAGAGAACACTGCCGTGTTCCATCTAACTTTATCACTCGAAACATTTCCTCCGGTATCAAAATCGCAAAACGAGTTTTCCGAGAAAGTGGCGCGGTTCAATGAGAGGAATTTTACGAGAAAAGTATTTTTATTGCACAAAAATTAGACCAATCTTACGTTTCAGCGGAAAGAATGGTATTTACAGGAGCATCCTGTTCAATTCTTGACGTTCATCGTAAAGAAGAAACCTAGATAAGAATTCTCCCCGTCTGCGGTGCGAAATCGAAAGGGCTACCCGGTCTTTCCTGGAGGAATATCGACTCGTGAAAGAGCTGGGAGCGCTCGGGGGTTGAGGGGCGACGCTTCAGGGCGCTGTCTACCAGAATTTATAAGAACCCAGGCCTGTGTGTGTGCGCTAGTAAGGAAGATACCTTTCGGAAGAATGGATGAGGTTCGCCTGCGAGGGGGTTTTTTTATTAATCGGCAGACATTCGAAGAAACATCCGTTTTGTCCCAATATTTTCGAAAACGAATATTTCTCGAAAACGACGACGATTCTTTCTCGTCGCTCGAGTTCTTCAATGAATCGTGCCGGTCAAATGTGCCTGGAATGCGATCCTTCTCAGTCCTTAAGTATTTTGTAATCCACATCTGATCTAGTTCGGTTGCCACGCGGTTTCCATAGCAGAGAAAATGTTTGTCGCCATCTTCAAAAATTTTTCCGTAATTTTCCAGGTGGAATCATCATCCCCAAGTATATTAGTTGCTTAAGCTGTGCATCGAATGTTGCATTCCGTGACTCGCACTCCTGGTGGAACTACATACGTTAGGAAAATCGACCCAGGAGAAAACATTCTGACAACTACTGGAACGTGGAGTCTAACGGGTTTTTAAGTACCTACCCATCCTTTGTGCGTCGGATAACGACGACAGGGCTAGTTATACCGAGTCAACACCCCACTGATAGTTCGCTATATGAGGGTGGGCATATTCGTGATCTTCAGGTCGGAGTGCGGAACTATACTCGCTGTGTTTTGATTCACTTCCTTCTGATTTCGTGCAATGGGCTTCGTATTTTGCCTCTTAATCGACTCGAACGATGTTTGCTCTTGTACAACGTTTGTTCGCGAAGAGTTCACCTGTCTGAGGGTGCTCGTGGTTTAGTGGGCCTTATTCACTAGGGTGCGGAATTAGTCGTGTAGCGGTCGACTGTGCATCAAAGGATCGTGGGTTCGAATCTCCGTGCCTTATTCTTTGTTTAGACTCCTTCCTGCAATACGTCGATGAACTCTCCAGGTTCGAGTCCCAGGTATCCAAGAATAATATGCGCCTTTGCGATTAACCGCCCGAAGGCAACCGTTAATAAAATTTCCAACGCGACGTCGCTGGTCGCATTAACGTAATAAGCGATACGTAAGACGGTCTTGCATCCGCAGCGAGGCATTGAACGGGACTCGGGGGAAGGATCCTCGCTCCTCGATACGGCTTCCTTTCCAAGATTTCCCCTCGAGCGGGCCGAGAAAGTTTCAAATTGACCCAGGGTCGGTTTCACCCAGAATCACCCCTCCCAGGCCGGCGCGACTTCCACTCGAGACTCGATCCGCATCAAATAAACTCTAAATAGAGAAGACGGGGACCACTGTCGGAGATCGAGGAGGCAGAAGCGAGGGGTCGCGGGACGCGAACTGCGGAGAGGGTATAATGGTTTCCGTTGCGGGCTGAATTTCTCCATTAGCCACCCTGTATCTGTACGGGCATGTGCGGTACCCACCCCTGCGCCTCTTCGGCGTGCATGCACGTCTGCGTGTATTCTGCAAATACGTGCTGGCGCGCGCACGCTCGCACGGAGAGTACACGCGGCCTCAGACACTCGCAAAGATGAACGGGGACACAAATCACTGACGCAGAGAGGGATAACATCGGTAGGTGGTTCCTCTCTCCCAGACACGTGCGTAATTGAATCGGTCATATTTCGAGCCCAGAGATTCAGTGCGTACCTTGCTGTGATGTATGCGAGCACGGGACATGTCCCAGGAACTAAGATACTCCTTCTTACAACGCGATAAGCCAAACAACCATCACGCTGCTTGACCGTGACCAATCTACCTCGTCCCTTCGTACCCTCTATGCCTATTGAAGAAATCTATATTAAATGGTAGGCACGACGATTCCAAATGAATTTTTCATTATAAACGTATTTATTAATAACCTTTGCATATGGATATATTTGTAACGAAACATTTATTTGGAAACACCAAACCTGTCATTTAAATTAGACAATTGTCTTCGATAGACATAGAAGGTACGAATACGTACTTAGGGAACTGACTGTATATAGACGAATATAGTCAATAGAGCAATCCTCCGAAATTCAGAACACAACACCTCGCGAAGATCACTGAAACGAGACTGCATCGGTCCGACTTGACGCGGATTCGAAACGTCAAGATTTAAAATGCTTCGCTCGCAGGATCCCGGTGAAAAATGTATCGCTCTGCGATGTTCGCGGGGAAATATAAATTACGCTTCCAGGCGATAGATCGGTGACTCCGTAGAATGCGCGAAGGCATTATGCAGATTCCGCGGCATCAACGGGATTTTTAGTTGATTCTTCGTCCGCAAACAATCGGAACCGTCGGGCCGGCGCCTGCGTTTTCATCCCGACCAGGAAATATTCAAATATTTGCTCCCTGTAATAACAGTAAATCCCGCGTTTTTATGCATCGGTAACAACCCAACTAACGCGAGGAGAGAATTTTTTCCGCGCGACTCCCGATAGCAGTTGAAGAGGATTAAAGCTGTAAAATGAAGGAAGAAAATTTTAATCGGTTCTTCCCGGGCGCTCAGCCGTCCCGATTTCATTTTATGCAGATCGAGCGCCGTAGAGAGGAAGTCGCGAAGTCTAAGGTTAATTTGAAACTTTTCCTGAGTTGCTCCGCGAAGGTGGGAGGGGGTGGTGTCCAAAAGAGAATGCCATATGAACCGTACAGATTCTTCCAACGGACTCATCCTGGATAAGCAATTTTTCTATGAAACCTAACTTTTAACGCGCGCATTGTTAACCGAACTGCTAAGCTGTGGAACGCTTACAAAAGTACGCGTTCCCCGAGGAATCAGGTGTGGGAATGCGGTTAAGAAAAAGTTACGCATTCCCCTGCATAATCCTGACTAATGTACGGAGTAATTCCGAGCTATAGCTGCAGGCTTGTCTGATCGATAACAGAGGTATTCGTGTGACATGTAAAGCACACGAAGCAATGGCAAGTTTAATCGTCTCTCGGGTATCGAGTTCTTTAGTTTAAAAAATAACGGGTTGATCGGAGTTTCGCACTTGTTATTTCATGATGCTACTATTCCGTATTCGAAAATAACCTTAACATTACGCGCCAAGTGCACCGTGATGTTAAATGATCTTCAATTGCCGGTACACTTATCTTGATAGCGAAACAAGGGGGCAGAGAAGCGATTGGTTCTAATGCATCGCTCATTCGAATTTCCTAGTTATATTTCGCGCGAAATGTGCCGCGAAATTAAACAAATCGAAAGTTAATTTGTTTCCCATCGGCGAGGTTGCCGGCCAGAGGCAGAATTCCGGAAGAGGACCGTTCAATTATACCCGAGGACTACGAAATGTATCGCGCTCGTTGCAATATTTCACCCCCCGCCCCCCACCCCTTCGCGCGTCACATTAAAGCTGATAGAGCGTTCATAGAACGGCACACATTTTTCACAATAGGATAATACCCAGATAGATCATCGGGGGCGTTGATGAGCGCATCGAGTCCAGGGCGAACCAGTCGAGTGCAATTGGTGCGATCGGTCCGTCCGGCTGTCCGTCGACAGAAGCGCGTCTATGACGTTAATACATCATCGATTGTCCCATAAACATATACGGCGGCGTAGAGTGGCGATATTCAGCGTGCGCCAGTCGTTCTAATCATTATGCAGCCAGTGCAAACTCGCCTATTACCGATTTGGGAGCATCACACGCCATTACTCTCCTGCATGCCTCTTCATCCCTGATTCCCCTCTATTTTTCAATGAAACCCACACCGATTTCCGTTCCACTTTGAGCAGAAATTCTATAGGTGACAAAAAGTAGATTTCGCTTAATTAGAGGACCCAGGATTCAGGATGACGGGATCTGAACTGACCCCCGCACATTTCTGGGTTACTTACTATCAGATGACCAACAATCGTTGTGCTTTGAAATTCCTTCGTGAAAACGGCATCGGTCCTGATATTACCGTGAGCAGTCTAAAACAACATTTTGCGTTAGTTTTAAATTATTTTATTTAAATGAACGTTCAAACGGTGTGTACACGACTGCCTTCCTCTTCTTCAAACGAAAATACATTTTATCGGGATCGGTCCAGACAGAATGTTCCCAGTTAATTCCTTTCGCTCGGAATCCAGACATTACAACCCATCCTGATTTCTTCAATTTTATTTAAAAAACTGCATGTCAATGTTCCTTCAACGTTCCTCCATGCTTCGATACCACTTTCATCAGTCGAAACAATACTCCAATTGAACAGGTTCAGGAAATCGTCGGAACTTTCTCGGTCACCCGTAGGATCATCGATTGTCCCATAAACATGCGCCGCAGCGCGGAGTGGCGGTAATCCGCTCTCGCCAGTCGTTCCAGTCATTATGCAGCCGGCGCAAACCCGCCTATTACCGATGTGGAAGCCCATCCCCGATTACTCTCCTTCGCCCTCTTCTCTCCGTCTCCCGGGCTCCCTCTATTTCTCACTGAAACGCGTGCTCGATTTCGTCGTTCACCCACACGGGTTTCACCTGGCCGCGTATCCGCGTCTTTGTGCGGTTGCATATCGGTCTTATCGCACACGCGAACCCAAAGCAGCAGTTATTACGACGTTACGCAGGGTAAATGGCACAGACAGATACAACCAGGCTGAGCCAGAGACGGCGAATCGATACACCGGTATACACGAGGGCCTCGCAGTTGGATGCAGACATCGAGCCATCATCGATACGCAGATTACTTAAGTACTTCCCGCCCTCAACCCCCGCCTCCAGCTGCCAGGCGTTTCGGAAATCGAAGCTCCGCCGTCAGAGCTTTCCGCGCGATGCGAGTTCGCCCCGCGCAAACGAGTTCAGGACTCGCGTGTTGCCGGTTCGTCTACTCCTTATCGCGAACTTCTGATATTCCCCTCCATTCTTCAGCGACAGCCATTTGGAATATTAGCCTCTGTCGTCGACTGTACGCTCTCAAAGGGACCAGCTGGAAAGTTCGTCTTTGATCATTCGTTTGACCGTTCGCGGACTTTCAATAGACGCATTTTGAAAAAAAAAAAAAAAAAAAGGAAATGAGTGGACAGATGTTATTCGCTTTGACGGAACTTCGGATGATGCGTTCGATACCGTGTACGGTCGAGTCTTCAAGGGGATCTTCGGTTTGCTTAACGAGGAAGCCCCTCGGCATGCGACACACTTGGAATTAAGTCTGGTGTCGATCGGTTTAGATATCCTAAATTGTGAGATCAAATCGAGGATCTCTGTGAAACTTAAATAAACTTAGTTTCTTAGGTCCCATGTCTTCGCCTGTTTAACATTCTGCAACGAGACTTGCGGTATTAAGTTCAAGCATTGCGTCTCGCGAATATCGTTCCGCCCAAACTACCAACGACATAAGAAGCTCACAGGTATCTAACGGTTTAGCGTTTCCAGTGACCGCTAATTTCCTGAATTAGCACTCGAGCTTTCCGCGCCATTTGCTACCTCCAAAGGATCGTGTATAGCATTGATGGCCCGAAAAAGCGGCCAACGGGCTATGAAAGTCAAATATATCCAGTTATAGGCTATTAGCTTCGGAAACGAGGAATCGATACATACTCGTTTCAGTCGGACTGAAAGATTAGGGTGGTATCGAGGACTTACGTATAGGGCATAAATTCGCAGGAATTTCGCAGGATTTCGTTGCTTCCATCACCTATGTGGAATTGCTAGGACTTTCCAGTTAGTCTCTCGCGTCGCGACGCAACCCTCCAATTACGCTCAGAGCGGCAGGAAATAAGCCTATATTCGAATGGTACGGATAACTGGATGGACGTCGTTCATCGTTCGAAAACTAGGCTTCACGGTTTGATTCATAGTCGATCCTCGATCACGATTCTTATAGAGCTCGTTCGCTTCGAACACCCTTTCCTACACCTGAATAGAAAGTATTCGTTCAGGTATGTAGGTACTGTCAGACAACTGCGATGAATCCATGGGGTAGGAATGGAATGGATCGTAGGATACAATGACGCCAAGTTCAAAAGCAACGCGAAGATGTCCCTTGATTGCGAATCTGAGAAATCGATCGATATCAGCGAAATTACTGTACAATTTTAAACCGGCGCGTGTAATCCATTGGAAGAGAAATCGCTGCCCCGTACAATACCCATTCTACGTTGGCATAATTATACCTGGAGGGACTAAGAAGGCTTCCATTCAGGGGACTCGAATCGTAGATTCAACGTTCGATTGGGTTCGCGAATCGATTAATGGGGCGACGGTTTAGGCGAGCCTTCTCTGGACCGTGTGTATCGTGGACGTAACGGAACACACGCTACGCGCATAGGTCGGTTCGATTCTCACGATCGCTGCGTAAACGCCAATTAGGGACTCGCGGTAAGTCCTTACGGACGATAAACGCCTGGACGAGTTAACTCGCAATAATAACGGTCGCTTGCCGGCGATAATGGCCGCTGAATCAGCGCTATTTTGATTCGCGGGCCGCGCTTTCCCCGCGACCCGCACGCCATAATCGCGTGGTTTGCGATTTTCGAATCTCTATAAACATCGTCGGTCAGCAAATTAACCCCTGCTCTCGCTCGTTTCTCCTTCTACAACTCGTCTGCGTCATCCTCTCTCACCCCTGCAGCCGACGTTTCGCTTCTTGTTCGCCCTATCAACGGCCGCCACCGAGCCACCCCTTCCTTTTCCGTTGACGAGTCGGTAAATGCTGAGTATTTAGGATTCGCGAGTTTCGTCGTGTAAACTGAGGCAAAGCTCCGCGCCCGTGCAAATATTTGATTTCTAAGTCTCGATGAAACATGCCGCGTATTCCCATCCCAGAGCCATCCCCCGTTCGCCCCACGGTGGCAGGGCTGCTTTCTGGTGCCGAGCCCAACTTCCTTCGGTCGGATCATTAAAGCGATTATTAAGCGCGCGTACATTCGGAAGCGAAATTGTTTAATCAGGAACGAAGATAAGTGAGTTGCAGACGCGTACGAGATTACTACCCGTGCGGTGCAAAACGTTTCGGGCTTGTTTTACGTCGATTTTGGACGGTGTAAATGTGGAGGATGGTAAGATGTCATAAGATATCAGGCTTTGTTTTTTTTCTGTGAGGTTGATAGCGGGCAATACTCGCCTAGGAATTAATTCGCAAGGGAGCGAATGTGAAACTCGGTGACTTTTCCCAAAATACGATGCTCCGAATTGTCCTGGATGGTCGGAGGCACCCGAAGGCAAATAAAGTACGATGCGGAAGAATAGAATATTTTCCGAGGTACTCGCGCGCGGACGTCATATTTCGGTGGTTCCTTTGTCGATCGTCGTTTAGATATTTCCCCTCTCCACCGACGGAAAGTTTCGTTTCCATGAAAGAAGTTTTTGACGTTTCGTCCGCTACTCCGTCGGGCATTGTCGAGCGGTCTAGGTCCGGGGCGTTGGAAGACGGCCAACGACGAACGGAAGGGAATTTCGCTGTAATTTATTTAACAACGAAGCCAGACGCGGAAAAATTCATTCGTTAAAATCGTCTGGACGTCGGTCGAACGACGAACCGGAGTCGCCTCGCGCAAGAAATTCTCGCCGAACCAGGGTGGTCTGCTTCAGTGATGCGCAAGGTCTGGCTCGAGGGCCAATTTCGCCCTTTCGTCGAGCTTGTCCGCCAAAGAAAATAAAATTATTGCGACAGCGATAATCCTAGAGCAAGCTATGCTAACCACAACAAAAATAAAAACTTCCTTTGATATCGAGTAAGATAAGTAAATTACTCGAATGGACCTTCCACGCTTTTGTAAATAATGTCTAAAAATAATGTACCTTTTTATTTGTATTCTAGATCGAAATTTGACCGGCAGGATGCACGATTGTAGTCGACTTTATCCAGTGACGAAAGGAGTTGCGCGCCACTGGTCTACTTAGAGGAGAGTGGCCACTCTCTTTTCGTCTCTTCGTCTCTCACGGGAGAGAACTAATTTCCTTTATCTATCGGGAAACTGGAAACGGGGAGCAGCGAAAAGCGTGTGGAAATACGTTGGCGCAGTTGCGAGGGCAGACGGTCGCGCGCTTTGGCCGTGCCGTTTAAAGTTTCAACGGAACGCTCCGGGCGCATACGTCTTACGGAAGTTGAAAGATATTTCAAGCGTATTTCGCCTCTGCCGGCATAGCCATTTCACATGATTATCGTTGCCATTCAGAAGATCAGGGAGATTGCAACCCCTCTTTCAGAGACCAGTGAACACGTCGGGTCCCGTCCAAAGGCACTCGACGAAGAAACGAAGACGCGCTAAAGGGAGGCCAAAGGCTTGCTCCCACGGTCGATAACGGCCTACCAGCTCGCGTTAAACCGAATTTAACAAACTACCTTCCGTCTCTGTTCTCGTGTGCCGACTCTGTCGCGACTGTCACCCACAGAGAGTAGCAACATATTTTATGGTCCGCTTTGCAAAATACGATTCCACCCTCTCCCATTGCCCTCGTTGGCTGTTTTACGCACCGCTCGTCGAGATGCTCTCCGGAGCTAACGATGCTCCTATTTTCGGCTAACGAATCAAACGCGCCGTTGTAGAAAAAACTGTGACGTTCGTTAGAACCTTTCCAGAGCTCGATTTTTTACAAATATCCGCGATGAACTTGTTCAGCGACGCGCTGGGATCTCTGAAACGGGACGAAGTAATCAGAAACCGGTTCGTTTCAAATGGCACGTGTTTGCGCTTTTTCAGAGAATGTTATTATCCACTTCTTAGCTTGATTTCGTATTCATGGTTTATTCGTTTCTCTCTTTCGTTCGAGGTAACGACCTTTTCGTAATTCATCCGAATAATCGATAGATTTGTCCGTCGCAGGGTTTATTATAGAATATTTTTTTTTTAATTTCTTTTTGAAACTCCCATGCAATTTCTGGGCGAGTTTTGTTTCGAACCCGTATTTCACTATTTAGTTGTAAACTAAATTAATGCTCTGAAATTGATAACCACGTCGTTAAGCGATAAGCGAGAGAATAAACCGAATAGATGAAAGTACATACACATCGACGCGCTGTGCGATTAACCGTTGAACAACAAATACGAAATTACGCGGTAATTGCCCATTTAAGCGCTGATAGGACGCATTAAACGTTAACACACTTTGCTAGGATATTTAGAATTCGTTGCTTTACATGGCCTTAACGAACTATCGAACTTTTTTCATCGAAGATATTATTATAATCCTTCTAAAACTATCGATTGTTTTCCATAAAATTTACATTGCCTTTTAGAGAAGAAATTTTTACACGTCCTTCCAATTTCCAAAGGGTTCGACTACATTCCGTTTCGATCGTTCGCGTCAGAGAAATCCACCTCATGAGAAATATCGATGGTGTGCATGTTTTTCTATGAAAAACGACAGAAATGTTGCTCAAAGTACGTTCCATTTCGTCGGAGTAAACTCCCAAACATCGACATTCTTTGGCCCTAAAGGTTCGCCCCTTGAAATCATCGAAAGCTTTCACAGTTTCAAAAGCCCCAACAGCGTAGGGGTTGCTTGAAAACACCTTTGGCAATGACTCCGGAGTGAAAAAGTGCGAAACCGCCCAGTTCGATTCCCGGGGTTCGGTGTGTTCGTCAGCAGTCAAAGGACACGAGGGCGATCGCATCGCGAAAAGGGAGAAAAGTATCAAGAAGGGGCGGCGCCCGTTGCGACGTCGCCCTCGTCGAGCGGCAAAGTAAATTAAACAAACACCGTCTCTGTGGCCGGTCCCGCCACCGCGAGTAATACATTTTATGGACGATTTTGCGAAACGCACACCGCCACCCCCGCGCTCCCACCCTCGCACACGCAGCGTGCGGATGCGTTAATCCCAACCCCCCTGGCTAACCCTCGCGGTTGAATGCGCCCAGCTAAAAGCCACCACTACTACCAACGATGCGGCCGCCATTCATCGAGGCGCTTTCCATCCACTCTCGCCTCTCCCAAACCCCTCCAGCGGGCTCCCTGCCGTGCTTTCTCCACCCCCAACCCCTGCACCGCTTGCCCCTCGGTCCAAGTGCGCCGTACCTCCACCCATTGCGACCTCTCGAGAGCACAATAGATTCCTGTAACTACCCCTATCTACGCCGCGAATCGAATGCCTGTTTGTGTATTCGAGTGTACGGTTATTTGCCGGACGCTGCCGTGTTACGTGTACACGTACAACGACGAGCATCTACGCCAACCCCTACCGGAGAGCTTGACGGAAATCCTAGACCGCCCGCGGTGCTCCGTTCACCGATCGCAACCGACGCCGTCGCTATCGGGGACGGTTTTTACGATGGTTGTTCTTTCATCCGGATCGATGATCGATAGTCCCCTGTTTCCTTCCAGGACACCTCTCGAAGAAGTTTCAGGGCTAGCGTCGAATAAGACGACAGCAATTTTCCATAATTACCTTGGTTATTTTATAGGGTTAGCGAGCGACGTTCACCCTTCGCAACTGTTCACCTCTTCGAGCGCACCTGCTCGAGTCTCACTCGACTAAGAATGCGTTCTGTCGCTGTAACGACTATCCGTGCCACCTTGATTTCTCTATACTTACGAAAGAAGCTTTTATACGTCGTCCAGTTACTACCAGACCGTGCTGTGTTTAGTTCAGCGTAAAATTATTAAAGAAAATCGATTTCCCGAGGCTAAGTGCGCAGTATATCCCCTTAAGTGGAAGATCCGTCAGTGCTCCGCAGCAACAACGTTGCGTGCAGCTGTTACGTGTGTTGCGGAAGGGTTCCGCGAAGCGTCGAGGAAAACGCGTGAAAAATGCGGCCGAAAGGAATCGAGGAAGGAGGAAAACGGCGCGAGCCGTCGTCGCAACGCGCGACTTCGTTCCAATGCGGTGTTTTAGTATCGGTTGAAAAAAGAATTCCGTCGGGCAAATGCCGTGACTGCCGTACACAGCGGATTATTTACGTTACGTCGGTCGACTGGTGTATATAACTTGGAGAGCTTGCTCGCGTGTGGCCTCGCTATAATAATTGCCGCCGTCAAAATCGCTGTAATTTACGACCAATTCCAGTTCATTCTTCCTCCGATGTAATTTCCACACTGCGTGGAAATAGCGATTCTCGTCGATCTCCCGGGCGTATTCAGGCCCTGTAGGTACGTTCTTTTCGCGCGAAATTAAGAAAAACAGGTTCGAGATCAATCGCTCTTTATCCCATTGGATGTCACCTGCTACGCGAAGGTACAAAATTTGGACGAATGTATTTGTAGGAGAATAAGAGACCGATTCTAGAAGGAATTTCAATTGTGAGTCAAAAAAATGTTAACCCTTTCAGACCTAAATTATTTTTTTTTTGTCGTACTAATATAAATTAATTTTTAGGATTTCCTTGTGCACAAATAAGAACATTCGTTCTAAACGATAATAATTTTTAAATCTTGTGTCCTCAATTGTGGACACCAGATCCGAAAGGTTTAACTAACTCCAATCCAACACTGGTTTTTCCTTCTCTCCGCAATGGACGAATCGTGTAAATCGAGTATTCACGAGATATTCCGTTTCCTTTCTTAGTATTTTCCACCTTGAAACACAAGATTGGTAACATATTGCGAGGAATGACGCTATCGCCAAGCCTCGTGTGTGTCGACGTTATCCTCATTCAACGAAGGTGTAACAACGATTCGTATGCAGACTCGAGCCAATAGCGGAGGTAATACGTAGAATCGTAGGAAAGGTCCTCGTAAAGAAGCCCTCCTATGTAGAAATTTTCGTGCCAGTATATTCTCAGGAGCCGAGGATTTCCGTAATTTCGTTCGCTTTCTCTAATTCCGGCCAAGTTATCGCGGAAGCGGAAAAATGCCCGCCCTCTTAGGTGCGAGACTTTACGGTTCTCCTCGGCGCGATAAAGGACTCGGCGGCAAATTAGGCGAGATAGTCGAGGGTGAACCGATTTCCGGCAATAATCATCGATTCCCGAGCGTAATTAGAACGACCACGATCTTGGCCGAGTAGTAATACGCCGTAGATTGTAACGAGGATCGAATGATACTGCCGTTATGACCAACGTAACGAACTTAGCGAACGTATCCGTACTCTCTCGTAAATTGCTATCTATTCTTGTATTATGTTCGACGACATGGCGGCTCTTACCGTTTTTCACGTTAAACGTTCCGTTTAAAAGTAACGCGGGCAGTCGATAGCATAAATGAGAGCCAAGCGTGTCGGCGAGCGAGAGTCGACTAATCGAGTAGGATCGAGCGCGATTGTACGAGGGGAGAAAAGGCCGAAAACCAACATCGATCGAAGATCAAACACGGTGCTCCGTGTGTGGCCGAGCGATAATAAGCTAATGAAAATTCTTTCCCGGCGATATTCGCGCGTCCGCGTCCCCGATGCCCCGGTGGAAAATTGAATTAGAGAGCTTAAGCCGCCTCTCCCCTGTTGGTCGTTAGAATGGTCACGGTAATTGATAATCGAGCGACGGCTACAACCGAGCGCGACTAATTGGCTGATCGCATTGTGATTTAAATGCAGAGATTTCCGCGCGACTCGCGGATTAACGCGAATTATAGCCGAACGACTAATTGGCGAAAGCGCGCGAGACGGCCTCCTGCGACTCGTGGTGTGCGTGTTATTTGCCCTCGCGTGTCGTTGACGCGACACCTCGCCCCCGCGAATGAAAGAGAAGAAGAATCGATCCCGCCAGGCGGACCCAGCTCGTCGACTAATTGCCGAGCTCACGCGCGACAACGAATAAATTTATCAAGAGACATCCTATGGACATCCTATTTTAACTGTACAGAAACGC
The DNA here is from genome assembly GCF_026225885.1 of Hylaeus anthracinus. Taxonomy (NCBI): domain Eukaryota; kingdom Metazoa; phylum Arthropoda; class Insecta; order Hymenoptera; family Colletidae; genus Hylaeus; species Hylaeus anthracinus. Next base: position 6,195,629 of record NW_026534341.1, on the reverse strand, counting down.
CAGCACTCCGATGCAAGATGAAACCGTTTAACGTATTCCTCTCGAAACAGTATTTCTTCGGGATGGCAAAACACACTATTAATCAATTGTTTAACTCGAGGACTGAACCTTTGCACTCGAATGTCTCTCCTGAGGGGACATCGCGAGTCCAGGCATTTATTACCGCAGCCATGGAAACCTAAGGAAACCTCGAATTTTCCATTGTTCTCTTTCGCATCCCCATCCTGAAAAAATACATCCCGGAGAGCTTCGCGTTCAGGTCTGGTCGTCTAACCGATTCTCGCGCATCTTCGAGCAGCGATCCCGGCAAAATGGCCTTGCGCGCCATCGACGACGATCTTCATCGAACGAATCCCTTCTGTTGGGGTGAAATTTTTACGGTCGATCATTGGTAGCCGAGCCAGCGCGATATGAACTGCCGGATGCGATAACGTCGATCTGTGCTCGACGTCCGTGTACACACGCTCGCGTGGCGCACACGGATGCGTGGGCGTCGGAGCTGATACGAGCAGCGTCGGTTCATGAAAGGGTCATTGGCTGCGCGGCGTGCACGTTTGAGCCGAATCAGGTCAAATCGTTCGGCTACATCGGCCGCTCGCCATCGACACCGAAGCGATGGCAACTTCGCATAATTAGACCCACCGAAGGCTACGGCAATCGACCAAGTTTACCCTCGTACACAGCATCGAATTGCTCCTCTTTCTTCGAGATCTCTGTATCTTCCGATATTCCCTTCGAATCGTCCTTTTCGCGTACGTCGATGCAGGCTTCGTTGGAACGAATTTCACGTATCGAGGTTGCAACAGAATCTCCGAACACTCGTGAAATTATCGAATCGTTCCGCGCCGTTGATCCACAACCTCTTCGTCTTCTTCCCTCTTGCTCGCGCGTCGAACAGCGAGTATTTACCATCTCGGAGCCGGATGCGCTTGCGTTACTTCGGAACCCTCTGCACGCATGTGTTTGCGCACTCAGCCCTTATTGCCTGATTTCCTTGCCTCCGTTCACCCCTTTGCTCTGGCTCCTGCACTTCCATCCCCTTGCACAGACTCGTTCGCCGCTAGGTGCCTTATTAAAACATTCTTCAACGGGGGTTCGCGTTACACTCGGAGTGCCCTTGTCGTTTGCACCGACTTAATCCCTGGCAGGATTACTTCTCTGTGTTACATTTCGATTCCACGGCCCCTGGTCTGCCTTTATCTTGGAATTCAATGTAGTGGTTTATAAAATACAGCATCAGATTTTTCATAACAATTGTAAATGAATCTCTAACCTCGATAGCTGTTTTTCGCTGTTCAAAGGATTAAATTTAGCAAGAAGGGAGTCCACGTGTTCCCTTCCCCAGTACGAATAAATAAATCCATAAATTTAAGCGCATTTTTCCTCTGTACACGCATATTTCGTTCAAATGTAGAACATTGTGGAGTCACGCGTTTCGCAATGTAAATTTTCTCGACGTTTATCGCGAAACTTTTTACCCCGGTTGGTTACCATTAGTTCGGGGAGGGATTTGCTTGCTTACTACGGTTCCCCGATAACAATGTCGGCTGAAAAAATTTGCGAAAGCTATTCCCCCGATAATTTCGATGCCCCGTTTTGAACTTTTATCGGCTAAAGAAGCTAGCAGAAAAGGGCGATCGCGACGAAAGAGGCGCGAGTTTTACAGCTCGTTTCACGGCGTCTACGCGGTCGTCCATTTTTCTTTTCGCTTTCGCTAGTTAGTCGGGCGCGAGGGCAAATCGCTCGTGAAAAAAATGGGCGCCCCGAGAGGCGAGCGTTTTAAAATTAAACTAAGCTTAACGAACCGATCGGTGGCACGTTGCCTGCTTGATTACGTCCTTTGATTTACTCGACTCGTTTCGGCGAGCCTCGCTACGAATTGATAAGTCACGAAGACTTTTATCACCTTCGACATTGTTTCGCCCCGGTGAGTCAAACAAATGAAACCGTTATATCTCAACGGACCACCCGCATCTTCAATATACTCCTGATCGAGTGTATCGATGAAACTAGTAACGAATAATCGTCACGCAATCCAATGAATTTCTACGCCCGAGGTCGGCGGAGTTAGCTTGGTCTCGTTTTGGCACCATATTTTCAGCCAGCGCGCCTCGAGCGACCCGATTCGCAGGGGATGTTTTTCCATTCCGACAATAATCGTTTCTCGCGAAATTAGACCGCCGCGCCCGGTGAAATATTAATTCGAAGTCCAGCGACGTTTTATCGCGGCCTCGCGCGTTTCGACGGCGCTGATTTTTCCCGAGTAATTACCCGCCCCGAGGTGGAAACGCGACGGGAAGCCCGTGCTAATTAGCGGAGACCAATGAGCGCGAAAATATCGGGAATTCCGTTTCTCTTCGGCAATCCCGTCACCCACTTTTCTCTCTCGCCATTCCTCCAACAGATACGGACGAGGAATAAACAGCGGGCGTCACTTTCACGCTCGCTGTCCCGCCGTTGTTTGCAAAATAAATACCGACTCTGCGCGAAACGAACATGCCGGAGCAACTTTGCGACCGAGCAACACTTCCCTGTCGACTGCAAATCAAACTTGTCCCAGGGTCTGATTTCTCAGGCACCGTTGTTCCCTGCTTTTCCAAACTTTGCACGGTTGCGCATACTTTTGCCAATGTTTCGCGTATAAACTGGTCGGAAATGATTCGATATCTTCTTGTACTTTATCCGTTACTACTCGTCACACCTGAACTTCATAACGGGCCCTGAGAAGCCTGCAGAACTTTTGGACTTTTAGAGTTGCGACTTGTATAATCCACAAGTTTTACAAAGGGCATTTAGATTAACCCTTTGCACCCCAATCGTGCCCAAATAGCGCTAATGAAACCAGCATTCAAATGAATTTGTTTCTTTCCTTATTTATTTAAATTGCATTAAGTTTTAGATAAAGTAAATTTCAAATAAAACACGTACAAGAGTTGGAAGCTGCTGGTATCGAATTTGAAATATAATTCGGAGTGCATAGTGTTAAATTCTAAAACAAGGAATTCGGCCTAACTAAACTACACGTTAGCGCCAGGACACCGTCATCCAAAGTTTCACCGTGAACGTGTAAGCCATTGATTGCGCAAAAAAAAAACACGCGACATCTTAACTTTCTGTTTTGCTTTCGATGATCGCACGGACGCGTTACAAGTGTTCGAATATGCTCGGATTGGATAAGCAATCGCCGGCGTCGAAGGGAGAGCAACGTCGAGGAGGGATGGCGCGTAACCGAAGGTGGAGAGAATAGCCCAAAGCAATCGGAACCCCCGTCTAACCGATGTAGTAGATTCACTTACCTATTCGTCCCTTCGCCTCTCCGTCCCCCTTGGCCCTCACGGCTCCACGGAACCCCCGACGAGTTACCGTGGGACCGCAGTGACGCTCAAATCGATTCGCCTCCGTGGAAATCGAGTTAACGTTGTTTTATGAGCTTCGGTTTCGTTTGCCCGACAGTTTAGTCGGCGCTTTGACGGATTAAGGCCTCGGAATCTCGACCGATTCGCCCTTTGCGTGGCCCACCGTTATTTAACCCTTCCGCGGGGCCATGCTGGAAGTAATCGCGTTTGCGTGAACCGTTTCTCGGACTTCGCGAAGTTTAAAACATAGCGGGAGACGTTGCGCGGCGAATACGTGGAACGTTTCAGGTTAATAGGTATGTAAAGCGCTCGGAGAAGTAAAATTGCTGCAAGTTTGTTAACGAAGAAATGGTCTAAGGCATGGTTACGAAAGGAAAACAAGAGAGATAAGTCGAATGCAATTACGACGAAACGATCTAGATTTCTCCTAATTTCGCCAACCCCACGACCGCTGTTTGCTTTCCACTTTGCCTTCGTAATTGACTCTCCACCCGACTCGATCTGGAATGCAACACATTTTCCGAAGGGTGGGCGCGATGTAGTCGAGCCGATGTCGTTTTCATTAAGAGATTATGATACTTTCCAAATGTAGAATGTAAATAATTCTAACCGCAGTCCCATCGCAGTTAATTTTGAGATGTCGCTTTATATCGTTTCCACGGTCTAAGTTACGATTTATCCAGTTTTCTTATCGCGCGAATAAAGCCCCGAATTGTTCTCAATCAACGTTTCGAGCCGCGCCACGTCGAAGGAAAGAAACAAACACCGGGGTGAAACGTGCCCCCGGCGTCGAAACAGCGAATTACGGTCGCAAATTTGATTTCGAAATGATTTGGAAAAAAGAACGGGGAAGCCGGTTCGTTGCGAGTGACCTCGGAAATCCTGTTATCGCGCGTCGTCGAGCAGCGATAGACGAGACCGCGGATGGCGAAAACACGACGGAGACCGACTCTCGCCGTCGCCTCGTCTCTCGCGCGGTGTTTTCGTATTCCGCGGAAGTTTGAAATATTGAAAAATCAAGAGAGAATAGCGGAAAAATCGAGAGAACGCGGGAAAGAGCCGCTCCGGTTACGGGATCAAGAGAATTTCCAAGGAAGCTTGCGCACCACTGACGCAGACACGCGTCAAAAAGGATGATACGTGTTGGGGGATGGAACGCGACGATGCTCGCTGTTAGGGGGACATCAAGGGGGTGGCGAAAGGCGTCGGGAAACCTAACGTTCGCGGTGCAGTCGCTACGCGAAAGGGTTGGAACGTGACGGAGACGAGAAAGCCGAGTTCAGAGACACGAGAGCAAGGGGGATTCTGTTGTACGCAAGTTTAGAGTGTCGCGCTGGGAGAAACTGCGGCTGGGAAAAATATTTTAAGCAATGTGTGCATTGCCAGACTCTCTTTGCTACCTTTGCGAAGTACGTTTTCGAATGTTTGAAAGGAAGATTGGGTTATTTCGCAGCTCTGCCACAGTGCTTGGTAGAGCATTCCCGTTTCTATCTAAGAAGTGATTTCACTGTCACCAAAAGTATATTCCATCGAATAGAATACCAATGGAATAATACGAACGAAATGCTATTCTCCACCTCAATTACTAAATTTGCTCGTACACTCTTCTCCTTGTGCTGTGGCTGCGCCAAGTTACCTCGTGTTATCGACTCTACGGATTTCCACAGAAAAAAGGGAACACGCTTCTTCTGTACGGGAGATGTGACCACGAGACGACGGCTAAAGGGCTCGCATACATCGCATCGAGTATTTTGTATCCGTGACGGCGAAGATGAAAGGGATGGAAGGGCAGCGAGAAAGCAGTGGGAAGAATGCGTGTGGGGTTGAAGAAAATAAAGAGCGAAAGGATCGGAGTAACGCGTACGAGAGGAGAGAAGGTGAAAGGAGCGCCGCGGAGGAAGATGGAGAGCAGGCCTTGGGGGTGGATGCGCGCGAGAGGGAAAACAGGGGAAGGAAAGAGACGGCGCGGCTGGTATTCGACCCTCTATAGGGAAATATCCATAATGCGCATTTGCAATTTCAATGCCTCGTCGAGCCCCGGCAAGTTGCCGAAGCACAGCCACCCTCAACCTTCGCGCCGATCCGAAGTCTCGCGCTCGCTCCATCGCCGGCCCTCTCGTTCTCAGCCTCTTCTTCTCGGGCTGTGTCTCCTCTTGGCCCTTTTGCCTCTCCGCCAGCCCCTACAGTACGCCGCCAGAACGCCCCGAGCAATCCCCTGCGTGCAACAACCCAATCCGATTATTTCGCGTATCCGTACGCGCGTGCTGTTCCCTGGATTCTCAATTCTGGATTCCCTCAGCCCCCACCGCGATTCTCAGTTTTCACAGACGTTGACCGTCTCGATTGTTCTCACCTTTCCCGCCGTCGATGGGAATCGAATGCGAGACTGTTCGATAAGCGATTCCACGACAGATTCGTTTAGCGACTCTAACCCTTTGCTCTCGAGGAGTGACTCTCAGGTTTGACGCAGTTAACAATAACGTTTGTTTAGATTTAATTTTAATGGAACTCGAAGTGTCAATAAAATAATTATCGGTGAGGTAAAGGTGACCTGATTAAGCTATGAAAGCATCTCGAGTTGCTAGTAGGTAGCAGAAAGAAAGGCCTCGAGTGCAAAGGGTTGAAGGGCGCGATTGGTCCGAACCGAGAGTCGCCAGGCGACACTGTATCAATATTTCCACGTGGCAGAGAAAGGGTACGAGGGTGGGAGGAACGAATGAAATTCGCCGAGCTTCATATCGCGGTCGTTACTTTCCCAGCCCGGAATTTATTTTCCTCCGGCTCTGGTGTCGCGCACGTCCCCGCTGGGTCGGAACAGCGGGAGAGCGAAAGAGATGTGGAGACCTCCAAAGGCTGAAAGAGAGAGAGAGAGAGAGAGAGAGAGAGAGAGAGAGAGAGAGAGAGAGAGAGAGAGAGAGAGAGAGAGAGAGAGAGAGAGAGAGAAATTTAAGTACATAGGAATCGGTGGTCGGGGCCAGAGAGGGGTAGGAACCGAGAGAGGTGAGTTAAAATCAGCGCTACTAGGGATATCGAAGAAGGCAATATTTCAATCGACGTCAGATTTACCGACCTCCGGCCACGCGAAACGACCAACGCGCCGAATTGCGTTACGTGCCGTTTCGTGGGCTGCTTTTCGTACACCATAAAATATAGAGCCTTGCAGTCGATACGACGTAGGGCCTCTATTAAAAAAAAAAAAAGAAATATTACACGAAACGTTTCGAATGGTACAATTCCAGCAAGTTAATAATTTTGAATTTTGTTAACGTTCAGAGTTGGAGCGGTGGACTTGGCGCGTATTCGCGCACGGGGGCAAGGTTAACGCGATTTTGAAGCTGTTTTATTCCAGCCGCTGTAGGAGCCTAGGGGGAGGACTACCCGAGGCCAGATTGCGCCCGATATTACCTCCACGTGTTTTAGATCATTTTTCCGTCCCGCGTCGACTAAATATTCGTCGCAGCTGCCGGCGAGGGGGCGATTCGTTACTAATTGTTTCTAGTTGCGCGTCTCACGACCGCGAGCACGTGCCGCTAATTACCTTTCGTAGCAGTAAAGCAGCGATATTTTATGCCGCGGGGGTAATTCCTCGCGTCGCGGCCGGGGTTGAATTTTTGACACTAATTACCGAGCGAGACGGCGCAAAACTACCCCCTAGCCACGGCTCTGATTACTCGCCTCGTTCCGCTTTCCTTCTCTTCCCTCTCGTTCTCGCGATACTCTTTTTTCGATCTGGCCAGCTCGGGGCTTAACTTTGACTCCAATCTTTGGCGACAATTCCGGAACGTGTACATCGAAATACGCGCACGTATTCGGAACTTTGCCGAACACGGGAACGGAGTTCGCAACTTCGTCTTTGGACTGCTTCACGCGCGATGGAAACGATAACGTTCTCCCCTTGAATTTTATCCGGCCGACACAGAACATCGAAAGGTCCTTTTGCGTGCCGTTTCCTCGAGTTTCTTCCATGCGAGATTTCTTTCACCTTTGAGCGCCGGGACGCTTGATGTCTCGACCCTCGTAGATAACTCTCGAGAAACGCCGGGCGTCAACCCCTTTTACCCTTTATCATCCGACTTTGCCGCTTTTCATACCTTCATCAGTGTCGATTGTAATCTGCTTCGAGGCGGCAAATCTCTAATTGGTAACAGGGTTGTAATTTTTTAATTGTTACGTTCGAGTATGGGTTGCGATACAGTTTTTATACAAAATTTTTGCCGAAACGTTCGAGGATCGAAGCTTATGAATTTAATACCGGTGAAAGTTAGAACTTCGCAAAGTATTTTGTTATAATTGAATTTTATAGCACCCGGTATAGCCAAGGGAAGAAAAGTTAACGACAAGTTACTACTTTCCGCGCGGCAGGATGTCGTGGCCATTAATAACGGAAGTCGTTCCTGAAGTTTACATTCTAAGCTCGTCTCGTTCTTAGTAATCGTTACGCATAACTGATAATGGAGGGAGTTATTAATTGCTTCTGGTCTCGGACCCGTCGACATCCAAGCTTACCATATGGCACTGATTAATTACTGTGACCGATACCTATATCGGCCAACTCACTCTTTGTGTACACTGTGCCAGCCGCGATTAAGTTTGCAGTGCCAATAGCCTCGCGCTAATTGCACGTCTTCGAGAGTACATTCGCAATTTTGCTTTTAATTATCGCTGCCGTCGCCCAGGCTTCTTCCAACAACCGAAAGTTCGACGAATCGTGCTAGTCGATTTCCTAACACGACCAAGAATATTATTATTATCAAAGATTCCAACTACAGGAATAAAATCTTCGATCGTTAAGACGGAGTAACCGTTCGTAACTTCGAAGGCTCCATTTTCAAAGAAGCTCCCGAGAAACTCCGGCGCTATCCAAAGCCTATGTAATGAACACCTCTACCGTCGCATACATCGCGACAATAATGAGTCCCTCGACGAAGCTTCGAAGACACAATTTTCGAAGTCTCGGAGAAGCATAATTCAAAGCCCGTTTAATTGTTGAATTTAGGTACAATTTATAGAGCCAGACGCCGGGCGCATAATTACAATCGATCGATTCTTGTGGTGCGCTCTCCCTCAACGATGTTTCGACTCGACTTTTTGAGGAACTACCGAGCTCCGGACGAGGGTGGAGTCTCGCGGACTTCGAATCTCCGTTATCGTTTCATTATTTCCGTTAATTTAATATCCGTCGGAGGTCGTAGCTGCGCGTGGTCAGAAGGCTATGGGGCGCGGTCAGAGAGGACATCTGACTTGTTAATTTTTCCCGCATAAATTTCAACCGGCTCGCGAGCTTTTAATTGATTCGACCGAGTCCTGCCCCCCGACCACGCCAAGCAAGACGTCCGCCTGCTCGTTCGTGTACTCCACCGATCGACCGAGTAGTTTTCCGAGAGTCACGCTGACGAACGCTATTCCCACCGATCGTCATCGTGAATCGAGCGTACAAGAGCACCAGGAGTCACGCTCCTCGTCGAAGTTTGCGCTCCTGGGAGAGAGAAATCTTATATCGCCGCCCGTGCTCGCTTGGAATTCGCTTCGTCGTCGTAAAGTCATCTAGTTGTTTCGAGTCATTCCTCTTTTTGGTTTTTGAGCTTATAATATTATTCATTTTTATTCCCTTTACATACCAGAGGATGTTTCCACGTATCGAAGAAAACCGAGATACGTTTCGCTTGGAACGTTTGGTTTAGCGAGCTCCAACGAGGTTCACTCTTCAGGTTCTCAAGGAATTTCTCTCGCAGTGGAAACGAGAGCCGAGACGAGGCTCGCGGGAAAGCTTCGTTAGCGCAATCACGAAGTTTAATCCGACTGATTTCGACCAGCATCGCGCGCAACCGACCTCTTTTTTTCCCTCCGCCGATGGCATTTCTTCCAGCATCTCTCTCTCCCTCGGTGGGGTGGCACGCGGTGCCAGAAGAACTCTTCAGACTGTGCAGAGTACACGAAGAGGGTCCAGGTCGCCTAATTAGACGCGGTGCCCGATGCTAAGAGGGTGAAACGAAGGGCGGAGAGGACGAGACGGGGACGAAGAAAACGAAGAAGAGACCTAAACCGTGAACGCGCAAACGTTCGCACACGGACGGGTCCGCGCGTGCAGAGTCGCCTTTCTCTCGTTCCACCGAACTTTCAAACTGTCTCTGGCAGCTGGAAAAACTTACGCAGGGTTACGAAGGAAACCGCCGACGAACGTAACCACTCTCTCTTTCTCTCTCCTCTCCCTTTTCTCTCCCTTCGCGTTGATGACGGTCTGTCGAGGCGACCCCTCCGGCAGACACCTCGAGTACCGCCACGGCTGTTTTTCGTGCGTTTGCGCGGAAACCGCGGGTTTATCGAGGCTTTTCGCGTCTAACCGACGGGGACTGTAGATTTTGATGCGCGGGAATGGAAATTTATTCCGTTTCGTACTTTTTCCTTATCCTTATCTTCGCCCCCGCCACCTCCCCGTGTTCATCCTGTCGGCTGGCGTCGAGGGACGCCCTTGCTCGCGGCTACGCCTCGGGTGAGACGGTTTCGCGCGCGGAATAAATGTATTTCCACATGAGTTTGTTGAACAATACCGTCGCGGCGGATACCCAACATTTCTCGTGGCTCTGGAAACGTCGAGTCACGCTCGACGGGATGCAATTTCTTGGTGGAAAGCTTCCAACGTCCTGTGTTCAACATTAAGGGTGTATTTCGAGAAACGTGTTCTCTAACCGGGCTCCTGTCATTTTTTAACACGCCGACTGTAAACCTCTTACACTGATGACATTTTGCATTCGCGTTTGTTCACTTCTCGGTGACATTCGTGCATTTGTTTAACACGTTCCGTGCCAAGCCGTTTTTGAAAATATTCTGGAAATATATTTTACAGAATTAATTTTGTCATAAGATATACGTTTTTATGTCTGTGTTTACCATCGTTGGTACACGTGGCACGTAACACGGTAAGAAATTGATTTTTATCGAACGAATAGCAAATAACAGGCTGTTTTTCTTCGTGTTTTACGACGATTCACGAGGGAATGTCGGGTAGAAATTGACCGATGGAGTCGATAATTCGACATTTTCGAACGAATCTCCCGACCGCAACAAGTACGCGCAGCCGACCATCTTTTAAAGTAAACTTTTCAATCCGAAAGCGGACGCGGGCATACATCAAACGCGGACAACAAAGCCGGCAGATGTATTTTCCTAGGCCGTAAAGGAGGGTTCCCGAAGGAATAGTCGGGGCTGTTTCTCCTCGTAGTCCGCCACCTGTCCAAGGGCGTCAACGACGCCCCGAGAAAAGACCGGCTGGCGAGCCTCGGGCCGAACGAAAAAGTAGGAAAGAGGGCAATTCGTTTTCATTACCCGTCCCATCCGCGGTAACTTCGATGCTGCCCGCAACGCACAAATTTACATCATCCTCGCGCAGCGGTATCCTTCATCTTGTCCTGTAGCTTTGCCACGAGATGCAGGAAGAACGAGGAGAAGGAGGACCCCAAGAAATGGGCAATTTCTTTTCATTAGCAGGTGCCGGCGCGTTCGACGTCGTTCTCTCTGCGACCCACCTGCTAACGAGTCTCGGTACTTTTGGAATGCTTGTTAACGGACTAGGAATTCCTTCGACATTAATCAAAATTCGATCACTGATGGCCAACAAATAAAGTCCGCGCTATCTAGCAGAGAAAATGTGCGAACAGGAATCGCATTACATAAAATAGTCTAATTTTGGAAACGTGACTTTTTGGTACTATTAGACTCGATTATAAATTCTTATAGCTTTTTTAAAGCGTCGAGTATCACTAAAAAAATATATCAGACTTACGATGTCCCCTCATAGGAGACATCCGAGTGGAAAGCGTTGGAACATAGAGAAATCGAGCTTGTATTTGCGGTGAAGGGAAGCATTTTTATTATCGTCGAACTTCCAGATTCATCCCTCGAAAGATCGTGAAACTCTGCTGGGACGCGTCCGCAGAGTCCCCTCGTTAGTGGAAGCCATCCCACACGGAATTAAGCAGGGAATTACCGCAGGCGGAAAGTATCGAACACCTCACGGGCGACAGACTCATCCGAATAAGCGATTCTCTAATTGTCTTGCTCGGCGCGCAAAACCCTCAGGTACGGGGTCGCGGGAGGGTGAAAACACGTCGAAGGTTCGCGACGTAGGCCAGACCCTCGGTACGCTCTTGTCTACCTGAGCCCCTCGTGTCTCGCTCCATCCAAGCGTGGTGGCTTGACGGGGGTAAAAAAGGGGTTGGCCGTGGAAGAAGAACGATTCGTTTTCATTAGCGGAGCCGCGGCAAGTTTCAGCTGGTTCGGCGTTGGATGAGGGGCTGGTTGGGGTTAGGCGGGGTGCGGTGTGTTGGCTTGTTCGTCGAGGCTGACTCGGTCCACGAGAGAATTCCACTTGGCTAGGAAGTGCGAGAGAGGAACGCGAGACCGCAGGTATCGGCGGAGTTCCAGCGAGAACCACGCTCCTCGTCTCGACGCGCACGCCTGCGTGTGCCTGAATGCGTCTCGACGGACGTTGAGCTTTCAACCCTCCCCCTTCGAAGGGTGGTTACGCTTGCATCGTGGATTACCGCTTCGGCCAGTGGATTTCATATTTTCCGTTGGTCGCGATTGTCGGCGCGGATCGATCGCTCAGAAAATTGAACGGACGCTGGAGGCCCTCGGTACTTGGCCATTCGAGGGATGTTTGGTCCGCGTACGTGCTTTAAAAAGCAACCCCTTCCGTAATTGGGGTTTAATATTGGGGGGTCCTCTGTCGTTCGGGGAAAATTGTTGGAACATTTTTCGAATATATTATTGTTACGTCGATTACTGCCCACGGAACTCGCAGCGAGACTCGAGGGTAATATTAATGATCGTCGGGGTGGCTCGTGCGATTCGAATCGGTCGCTTAACTTCGTGAACGGTATTGGAAATTATCGAGGATGGAAATGGCACTTGAGGCGTACACCTCGTGGGAAGAAGATGGTAAAGTGGTTCTTCTCCGGTCTGTTTGATTATAGAAATTGTCGGAGTGGTTTCAACCCCTATTTCGAGTAATTTTAAGTTACTCTTCGCGTATAAATTTCTGCAAAAAGTACATCGTAGTATGCGACACCAGAGTCGCGTCAAAATCGGCGCGTCTACTTCCAAAGTTGCGAGTACTAGTCGAGGCTAGATTGAATTTAATTCAAACCTCCATTCGTCCAATTAAATTCTCATCGAAAACAAGAGAGTTCAAAGTTACCGTGAAACGCTTTCCAGCTCCGGACACCGACGAACATTTTCCGTGGCGTTGTAGGCGACCAGATCCTTCGTCAAAGTCAATGTTTATGGACGAATCTGTACGATTACTATTTTCACTTAGCGGGGAGAAGTTCTCCGTGCCGTGCGTATACATATTAATAAACTGAGCGAGGGAAGTTCACCTTGAAAGCCACTGGTATGCGCGATGGTACCTGCAGTTCAGACGTACTTCTGGCAGTCGTACAGTCCGACCGTTACCCGGAGGCAGACCGGGGGTCGAGGGTTGCCAGTTGCGGGGGTGTAAGTGCTGTTTCGTGTACGGCCAGTTCTGCCACCCGCCTTCGATCCCCTACCCTAGTCCTCTGCCCTTCTCCGTCCCTCCCACGAGCACTCACCCCGACCTCGAGTCCCACGGGATTGACGTGCGCGGGGTTATTTCACTAGAGGGGAGGGGGCAAATTTCTTGGATTAGAATACGACGATAAATTGATGATAAATAATAGTTTCGATATTACCAAATGAATTTTTCATTACCAATATGTACATGAGCAAGCTTCTACACGAATATATAATATATATTATATATAATATCATCAACATATTTATACAAACATCAAACCTACCATTTAATTTAAACAAATTTCTTCAATAGGCATACGCATCATTATAAGCGACGAAAACACGCTTCGCGTTGGTCAGTTTATCCAGTGCGGGAATAGAGAAACGAAGGAGGATGTAATCCTGGCCCAGGGTGGAAGGTGCTCGGCGTAGAGAGCAGCTAGCTTCTGTAAATGGCAGTAAACCGGAGAATCAATTCGCAGCCGAGTTAATAGCGGGTTACAGTGGTCAGAGCGATTCCGTGTAAGGGCAAGCGTGGTCGTGGCAACGGTGAACATCCGGCAGTTTCAACTCTGAAATGAGAGACTTCGGCCAGCAGATCTGGATTCTACCGGGTGTGTTCATCTTGCGAAGTTACATGGGCCAGCCGTCGATATCCAAAGTTAAGGGGACGGCCCCTGTGATATCTGGGACGCGATAAACTTGATAGCGTCTGCTGGGGAAACCGAGACGACAGCCCGGCATTGCCGATGACAGACATAATTAATGTAGGGTCGCCATTGGTACAGCTAATCGCGGGATGCCATCGGGATTGATGGTTCGTTCTTTCGTTCCCTCGTTTGTGCCGTTAAAACGTTACGATCCACTTTGGTCGTAATTGCCCCCGAGATGGACACAATAATTTTTACCACCGGGGTTAACGACCTTTTCTCGAATACAGATCGGTTCTGTTGCTTGTATATCTCTGGAAACCACGTTCACGATATCGTCGAGCGAAGCACCTGCGAACTAATCCCTCGTTTAACACATCGCGGAACGCTTATCTTTGACTCGTTATTCGAGATTTGTATCTAATTAAAAGTTTTGCTACCGCGGTTGCGTTACACGTTTAGCATCTGCAAAGCGATCGACCCGTCTCGTTGGCTGCCAGCGAGTTGCTTCGCGCGATTCGCCGTAATCGCGTAATCAACTGCCACAGTCTGGATTCCGCGGTGGCTCCCCATGAATGATTTCTGGGCCGTTAATCGAATTTCATAGTCGAACTGCTATCGGATCGAAAGATCGTTTATTCTCGGAACGAGGGAAATTAAATAAACACGAGTGGAAGTGGCAGCGCCCCGAGGTGAGAATTCACTCGGCGCTCGCGTAAACGAAAATTTCCAATCGTTGATTTTACTCGAGAAACGAGTTTTCTGTCCGTCGATTTCTTCGTGCCACCGCATCGCGGAATTACGTAGTCGCGAACGACTGGTTCTCAGTAAACGGACACACGTCTCTGAATAAGAAAAACAGTGTATTTCTCATTGGTCCATCGAGCAAATACCTGTTCGGTTTCTTTTGACGAGCGCGATTCGTTCTGTTTCTCATTTGCGCCTCGCTTTGTGGCATTCCATTAACGGATATTTCTTCGAACGACTGAAAAGTGAGAGAGGGAGTCGTCAAAGCTGTCGCTCGAAGTTAAATCGTTTAATCACCGATTAAAAATTTAATCACCGAGCGCATTAAGTACACTGTAGTTTCCCTTGGCGCGCGCTAAAATGCTATCGAAGCTTTTTAATTATCGACCAACAAGCTTTTGGCTCGTTTGTTGAATAAGCGGATATTTAATGCAGCCCGGTACCTTCGGTGTATTTAATTGAACTTCGCGCGGCTTTTGTGCGCCGTCCATCGTGCACAACTTCGACGCCGAATTCATGCGCGATTTTTAACGAGTCGTGTGCACGAAATACTCGTTAAATTACTAGCGACTCGTGCTCCCTTTGCGAATTTCCGTCACCACTCGGCGTCGATGCCGCGGCTCGTAACATTCGCGATCGATGCGCATTATTTGCCAGGTAAAATTTCATTTCATCAACAAACAATCGCTTCGAGCAATCCCTTCGACCCCATATCGCAGGGCATATCTAATTGAGAACTAGGCTGTATGTCTTTTTCAGAATTTAATTCCAAGGAAACAAGTTCCAACGTTTCAGTGTTGAATAAATATCGTAGACACGAGTTTTTACCCCTCTGTCGATCCATTCTTTCGATGCACTCCGAACTGCATTGAATCGTTCAGGAAATCGACGATGGTTGAGACAGGCCTTCCTCTTGCACGCAGCTCGGTATGAAACGCGTAGAGCTCTCACAGGTCCTCTCGCGATTCGCAGACACGTTCAATCTCGAGCGTTCGTGTGTTCCTCCAGCTAGACGCTTTAGAGGTCCCTTGACACTCCCCCAAACGCTTGCCACTCGCATTCACAATTTCGCGTTTCAAATCTACTCGTTTCGCGAAACTCCACGGAAGCTGTGAGAAGATACGGTTGTTATACATATTGAAACTAGTTTCCTCCGCAGAGACTTACGGCGTTGATGTTTCCTGATAACGGAAGAAACAACACCTCGAGATAATTTTTATTTAACTCATTGTTACGTGCAGCTTAGATAATAATCTTTTTCTACAATTTTCGGCGATATTTTAAATTAAACTCTATATCTAGCATACATCTAGAACAGAAAATTAAAGTATAACTCTTCAAAAATGAAAATACCTCCAGCGTCTCCCTATCTCAATAATCTTTTCGTGTGCTGGTGATAAGAACTAGAAAGAATTCTCAAAGTCGTGGCTTAGTTTATCGAGTTCAACTGTAACCCCTTAAGTCGCGAGGGTTAAAAGGGTGGTGGAGCGGGCCAGCTGGTAGATTAGGCTGGGTTCGGTGATAAGTGATCGCGGTTCCTGGCCTGAAACTCTAATTAATACCTCGACGCTTCGTTTGAGCCGGTGACTTACGGCCCTGTCGGCTGGGCGCAGAATTACGCTCGAACTGCCGGCGCAGCGTCGTTGTCCTTCAGGGGCGGTGCGGCCATTTGTTATCGGACGGGGTCGAAAGGGCCGCTACCAGCGACCAGCCGACCGACCAAGTCGAATTGTCGCTCTCGCGGCGCGCCACGACGCCCTGTGTCGCGATTCCAGCAAGCGCCGCGCCGCTCACCCGCTCGCCTGCTGGCTGACGCTTAACGAGCCGCGTCGCGTCGCTCACCGTCGTGGGGTATCGATCCGCGGATTGATTTCAGTTGTTCTTGAACTTTCAACCCGCCCTCAATGGGAAATACGAATGAACGGGACACGGTAACGAGGGAACTTTGCCGAGGGGGATAGTTGGAGCGTGTTAATGGACGTCTTCGTGGCGGGTCTGAAGAAAAGTGCGATTGATGTGGTTCGTCTGGAAAGTCGAACGTTGCTTTCTTTGGGAAACACGGATTAACGGAGTTACGCGGCGAGGGACGTCGAGAACATTCTTTTTGTACGATGAAAGTTTGCTGGTATGGGTTGATGAAGACCAAATGGATTCAGTCTGGGATGCGAGCACGACTAGATGTATTTTATCATTTTCAGAACTTGCAAAGTAAGAAACGATGAATATTACGATAGTCGAAAGGAAGAAGCTGATGCATTTCAAATCCTTGTTTCCTCGAAATGTATTAAAGAACTAAAAATCTCCGAGCACCCGATAAGTCTTCGAATCGAGAAACGTATCCCTCGAAGAGAACAAAATAGTTTCGTAGCCATGTCCGTTTCGTTCCAAACGAGCCGTCACACCTTGAGAATCCTCTCGAATTTACCTTCCTCTTTACGATTCGTCACGAGTCGCGAAGCGTCGAGATGGCGACGAGGAGAGATGTAGGTAGTTTTCCTTTCATCCCACTCGCGAGGCTGCACCTTCTTCTCACCTCTGCTCGCAATGAAGTCTCAGCCAATCTAGTGTCCAACCGGCGTAATGCGCTTTACTGCGTCGTCGCGACGTTTCGTGTATGGTCGGACCTCGTAAACGAGCGAAAATCTCGGAATGGAAGAATGAAAGAACGGGACGAAGAGGAGAGGGAATCGTGAGAGCTGATAGACGTCGGATACTTCGCCGACGAACGTTCTTCTCCGCGTGGCTTTTTTTCTCTCGCTTAATCTGTGTTAATCTTCCAGATTCGTCTGGCTTTCCAGCGTAGCAGACGTGCTTCAATTGGGAAGCCGAATAAACAAAGATACGACGTCCTTTAACTCTGGGTTAAAGGATTTTCTGACTCGTTGAACTCGATATCCGTCATTTGGTTTTCTAGGTATACACTCTAGTCATAGAAGGAGTGAAACGTAGGTTTTCAAGGATAGACGTGGGTATCCTTGATCAGGAAGTACTACTGATAACTCCTGTGTCTGTGTACAGAAAAAAATCCGAGAGTTCGAGACATAATTTAGTTTCACCCCAGGGGTTTCATCCCTGTTTAAGAAAGAACGAAGTTTGAGAAGTACCGATTTGTTTAATGAGCCTGGAGTCAACGGAGACAACAGCGACGAGTACGAAGGGAACGAGATCCTTGAAGAAGGTCCCTCGAACTCGAAATTTCTGTTCGATAATAGGTGAAGCCAGTCAAGGAGGACACGCGCGATTGTTGGAACTTTTCCTACCGTTCCGTGATTCGGAACGCGCCGTGGAAAGTAATTTCAAGGAGAATAACCTGAGTGGCGTGCCGAGGCGTTGAAAACGGTTACGAAAAATGGGGGCGAGAGAAAGACGAACATCACCTGGCTAACGCCACTCTTTCTCGGGCCATTGTTTGCCTTTCTCGGTAACTTCGCTCTTTTTCCGTGCTTCAGCTGCAGACAAATTCCAACTATCCGAGTGTCCGTCCGGTGTAATAGACTTTGCAGCTACGTCACGGCGGCGCTCCATAAATGACCGAGGGAAAATATCGGGGAGGCAAAAGGAATAAAAGGAGCGGTCGCGGGCGAAGGGAGAAGGGTGAAAGCCGGCTCACGCGACGGGGAGAGCACGAAAGTGACGAAGTACATTTTAGAGAAATACTGCGCCCTTCGAAGTTTCCTCTCGCCTCCGGGTTCTCCGCTCGTTTCAGCTTTCTCGCGTTTTCCAGCCAAAGACGATTTGTTAGCTGTCGTTCATTATGCTTGCAGCGGAAGGGTTTATCCATCGATGGATGAATGGGCAATGTTTGGCTGCGCCGTAGGGCGGGCCTCGACCGAAGGGTTTGAAGCAAATAATATTCATCGCGTTCCCTAATACGTTTAAACTTGAAATCTTGCAATCTACATATATATCGCTATTAAAAAATCATTTTCTACTTGCGAGTTCTTCGACCCAAAATAATTGTGTCCTAATTTTCTTTGTTGCAGGTGAGTCGAAAATTATATTCTTCTACGAAGTTGGCGCCAGACGGTTCGATAGCGCAAGTACTATAAAATAACGCAGAACTTCTCGAAACATAGCGTGATTACCAAGTAGGTCGAGCCAGGTTCTAACCAGGCTTCGATGATCACCGTTTATTTACCATACTATGCGAATTGGAGAACAGTTGTGAATAATCAACTCGGGATCACTTGAATAATAAACGAAATATAGATATCATAAGTCGGTTTCGCGAGCCTCATCGTGAAGACGAGTTTTGGTGGCAAGAAATAATCATCCATTTCTCCGTGCGATACAAATAGGTTAACACGTTGGCTGCCAAGTGAAAACTCGTGAAAATTGTTACAAAGTATTTAACGTCTCCAAATTCACGAATCCTATCCAGATTTATTTTCAATATTGGCTCATCTTTATAATTAATACTTGTAATTCTTCAACGAAAAATCCTGTCACCTTGTTTTGGGTGACGTGGGGACTACCGTGTTAATCCGCTATTTCTGCAGCATCGTTAAAGCAGCTTCGTTTCTGGTTGCTCGTCGATAAAAGCTGACCTCTCTCCAGAGGAGGTAACAGAAACGATGCCCCCATCCAGCCCTCGGGTCGGCTTCCTCCGGTGCAGCAAGGTCGGGCTCTGCAACCCCTGCCACCTTGAAACTCGAGGGGTTGGAGATGGCGGTTAGATGCGGCCGGCCGATTAAGACGTCGATAAATAATATTAATTGTCGGCCAACTCCCACGCCAAAAGCACCCCTCACCCCCGCTGGGAGAGGCGGTCGAGATCCGGCCCGAAGGGAGGGTTGCGTTGCGTTTAATCAATACCCACGTAATGCTGCTGCGGATAGATGATGGCGATGGTGGAGTGCGGGAAAGACGGCGTTGATGGAAGTAGAGCGTCTGTGCCAGTGGCGGCGGCGGCGGTGGTGGCGGCGGTGGCGGTGGTACCGATGCTGTTGCTGTAAGTTTATTACGTAAGCCGGGCCTCCTCGACGCTCTGAACGCAGCCTCGAGTTGTGTAATTAAAATTAATAATTCCGCGGCCTCGATGCAACCTCGTCAGACGACTCTATTTGCCTTCCACCCCTGTTCGCCCCGCCTAGCCTCGCCTCGCCTCGTCTTCCACACCTTCTTCTTAATGCTCCCCGATATCGATTTCACAATGAAGCTTGTAATCGCGCGGGGATGCCTCGTGTCAGACATCTCTTCGCGGAGGAACTTTGCGTGCCTCCTCTCATAGAAATTACTTCCCTTCCGCGACTCTTCCTTTATTCGAGCTGACTTTCGCGGAATAGCCTGTACGGTTATTCCCGAAGCTCTCGGGAGTATGTGGCGTTTAGCTCTCGCGAGACTGTTCGTTGTGTTCGTGTCTCGGAACTCCTTTTCTTTTCGTTATATGGAGCGTGTACATCGTATAAATATAGAAACTTTCGTAACAAATATGTTTTCCTCTATTTTAAAAAAATACAGTTTCTGGCCGCTACGGCAAGTCCGATAACTATAAGCACCCGCTTTCGAGATATTCTTCGCTCGCTTCGGTCTAGAAACATTTGCCTGCCTGCTTCCATCTTTTCGTCTCCGTCGTGGCGACGTATCACCGCGTTTCCCCGCCGATGGACGAAAGGCAAAAAATAGAATGGGTTTCACGAGCTGTCATTGGCTTCGCGTGCGCGACGAGGCTCTTGCCGGGGTATCAATGATTAATTCAGGCGATCACCGTGGCGGGATGGCGCGAGGAATGAATGCTCCGTTTCTTTTTCAGCGACGAGCAGACGCGCGAATAAAAAATTCACGACCGAGCGTCGATTCCACGTGTGTTCCTTTAACGAAGCGTCTGACGTGACGTTTCCGGTGCAAAGTTCGTGCCTGGCTGGCGCGAGAAGCCCTTTCCTGCCGTCTGTTAGGCGTTATCGGACGCTCGAAGAACGTCGAAGAAATTTACAGAGACAGCTGGGCCACAGTTTTAGCCTCTTACGATTCGTCGAACCCTATCAACGTCACAGCGGATCCCGTCTAACTTGACATCTTGAATATTTTCCAAAAATGATCTCGTTGATAATTCAATCATTCGTCCTTTTCTTTTAATCAAAAAATCCAGCGAGGTCAGTTCTCTTGGAATTTCAGAAAATTTAAATTTACGTATAAAATAAATAACCGTCGCTCGAGTTAACGTCGGAACGTGTAAACAACGGAAATTATAAAGTAGTTTGCACACTGAGAGTTACCAGCCGACATTTCTTTCAACGACGTCTAATGAAGTTAAAGTGAATTATAAAGTTCACTTTCATCGACAATTTGCATTAATTTCAATCACTCCTTTGCACGACGGTCGAAGAACTTGCTATACCAGTTGGACGGTTCGCGCGATACTCTTTCACAAGCCGGCACTTGTCGCGAAAGAAAGTATAAGGTTCTTGCCTTGTCTTTTTTTCTATTCAAAGCAGAGTAGATCGCTTCCATGTACTTCCAATGGCGACACTCGCTCGTTCTGTTTATCCTGTCGCAGTAGATTTTAAATGCATAAGCACCGATGAGAACGAGTTGCTTCTTTGTTCGATTATTCTGGAATAATCGAAACTGTAGTGGGTAATCCTCACGGTGGATTAAACGATGCAAAGGAATATCTGGTGCTTAACTTATGCGTTGTTTTTAAAAATGTTTTCGCGTGCCTATGGTCCATTTGGCGTATTCATCGCGGACTCGATGGGGGGATTCATCGACGCCCGGTGTCCCCAGGATACGTGAAGTACTCGCGGCAGGCGTTTTCGGAGCTGAAGGACCTGTAGCGAGATGGTATGGGTGCTTGAGACGACCACTCGACCCACGCGAGTACTCGGCCTCGGTGCGAGCATTCGCGCACTCGAAACCACTCGCGCGTACGCTTTCATTTTTCAGCGTCGCTGTCGCCGCCAAGCGCCGCGTCAGTGAGCGTTCTAATGCGGTAACGATTACACCCCGGGGCTGCTGGTTTTTGAGGTGTGCGTGTCGAGTAGAGCGCAGGCGAACGCTCCAGGCTCGGGTAACACCCGCGTGTTCACGCGAGGCACGTAATTTCTTTCGCCTTCTCGCGAAACGTCTCGAGGTGTTTGCTCGGGGTGTGTCCACCGATTATGGTATAACTATTTTTTTTTTTTTTAAAGCTAACGTGGTTGCACGACTTTTTCCGTTGGACACTTCAGCCCTCGACGATGTTCAACGTTGTGAAATAAAATAACCACTAGGTCGATATCTTTCCATCCAGTTACATTTTTTATTCAAAAGTATGATGACTGCTTGTAAAATTCCTGATCTTCGAATAAAGGGCTGCTCGAGCGTGAAACGAAACAGAGACCTACAGTGAATTCCTTCGATTATCGTAGATTATCGTAGACCCGTTGGTTGTGTATTGACGTAATTGTTCGCCGACCATTGGTAATAGTTGTGGTATTACCTCATGAATTTTCCAGCAACCTATTCTTCTACCCTTGTACTATTGTTAGACGCGACGGGAATAAGAATACATCGAAGCTCGAGTATGCTGGAGCTCCCTCGCCAAGGGCAATACCCCTTTCGTGCCGTTATGCTGGCCAGTCGGGGATCGAAAGTCGCGCAAATTATTGACCAACTCTACTACTGCAGAAGCGTACCTTGACTTTCAAACAATTAATCCCTCGGATAATAAAGTTCTAGGAATTTTGCACACATTCCATCTATAGTTAAGCAAGTCCCCCATCGTGCCAACTTGATTTCCCGCGAAACAATTAAGCGGAAAAGCGTAGGGTCGAAATCTAATCCGATCGAAAGAGACTAGTCGAAGACGGTTGCTTGGCTGATTGCGCAAGGTCGCGATATGGTTTGGCCCCATAAAAGCAACGTCGTCCAACCCGGTAATAAGATTCTCTCCCTTTGTGCAGGGCTTTCATCGATTGTAATTACAGCCCGCTACGATGACAAAGGGAATGGTAACGCGGTAACGATCGTGGCTATCGGATTTTCCATTTAAATTACAGAATGTCTCGCGGTTGTTGGGACGAGGAACACGGGTCCGGAATTAACGCGGCCTGCCGCATGTTGGTAAGGAGGACGAGAGCCTGATGAAAATTTCATGCAAACGATACCCTGGAATATCTAACCCACGTCGGAGCATCGAAAAATGTTGGAGCATTTTTTCGCTCGCGTTCCTCGCTCCCCCTCCTTCAGGAATAACTTTCATGCTCGATGAGCCGCAATTTCGCCGCTGGGTGTGCGTAAGCGTTTCCGTACATCTACAGGGTGTCCCGTTGGTAGCAGCGTCGCGACGCATCGCCTCAAATATCGGGGCCCCCTAATTTGTACGACGAAATTTTCGTGCCGGTAGATCAACGCGAAGCTCGGCGTACTTCGCAATTTTTGTAAATTTCATTTCACGAGTAGAGAGACTAATTAAGATAGCACGGATATTTACCATTTGCACTCCATTAATGCGATGCAAATTTATAAGCAAATTTCAGCATAACCGCGCGCAGAGTGCGCAACAGTTTGCACGCTAGCCCTTTATTATTCACGGTTACGGTTTAACGGCGTTTAAGCTCGACGTAATCAATTTGATTGGGGCTTCGACTGGAAACTGCCGCGCGGAAAGTTCGATCCGATTTTTCGCCGCAACCATGTCGCGTGCGCGAACGTTAATCGCGATGCTCGGTCGATCCTGTCGCGCAGTCGATGGGTTGCGGCTGGCTCGCCTTATTTTGTCCATTAAACGATCCATTGGCCGGTTGCTTTCGACCACGAAGGGACAGAATTTGATTTCGATAATGGATAACGAATAGAGACTAATCAATACGCGTGTCCGTGAAATTTTCCGCTGTCAGCGAATCTAGAGGATGCGACAACTTTGAAGCCTGAGAAGAATAAAAATTCATGTACGTTCATGGCGCAGAGATTAATAAACTGCTGCGGAATGTACCGATGCGATATCAGGTCCCAGCACGTATCAAGACTAATTCAGAGTTAACTTCCGCGAGGCTGAGAGGGTCGGCGTCGAGGAGGAAGTTTCTTTTAATGCAATTACCATAACGCTGGAAGCCGATATTCTCGATCGAGGACTCGATCGGGTAACCGCTGGAAAAGTCCGCGAAGCAAACAGACAGCTAGATGACTTTAAGCTTCCCAAGTGCTTGCGGCTGATTCTTGAAACTGACCAGCTCCCTCTCGCCCTCGACGTCGATCCTGTTCAACGAACGACAGAGTAAACTGGACGAAGATAGGCGAACGGCGGAAAGGGGATGCGGAGGTTGTCGACTAGAAGAGGGAAATTATTTTCGGGAAATTCACCGCGATAATCGATCGATACCCTTCTCGATGGCTCGAAACGTCGACGTAACCGACTATACAACGGAGAAGTTTTTAAAGTGGCCCCGACGGCTGGTCGACGTAATTGGCGGAAAAACTTATCGATACTTTCGGTATCGGCACTCCACTTTCCATGGCCGTTGTCGTTGAAAATGATCGTCTTAATTGCTTCAGCTCGTTGCTCTATGCGCTCCGAGTGCAATTAATCCTGGACGATTAATCGGGAAGGGGTGCTTATTCTTTAATAAATTTTTATCGATCATCTTCCGCCGAAACGTATCAAAATTTTGACATATTTACAGGACACTTTTTTCAAATTACCGAGAAATTGTGTTTCCAAAGGCTCGTGCGTGCCACGACGAAGTTAAAATTTCGGAAATGAAAAGCAGATATCGCGATGTTGATATTACGTTTACACGGGCTCGCAAAAAGGAAAACTATCCGATTTAGAGCGGACGGGACCAGGAGATACGGGAACTGGGAACAATGGGGTTTGAAACGGAACTAGGTTGTACGTAAACGAGTGATCTTGCGTAATCTGAATTCGCTGACTCGAGTTACACCTCTTTATCCGTTCAACTCTCCTGAAAGGAATAATTCCGTAGCCTGAAGTTATTTGTTACAGCTAATGGGTATTTTTGTTCTTTTCGCTAGCCTTCAACGGTAATGCGAATTACAAAGACAAATGGTTGGAAGCCACGCGAAAACCTAGCGTAGCTTTTTAAAATTTTTCCTTTCATATTTGACTTGGAATTTAATGCCGAGAAGGAAATTTGAAATGATAGCTGTCTCAACTATTGCGAAGAGAATTTTTAATTTTATTTGTTCGATGTAGCCCCAGGGGTTTATAAATTTTATTCTAGAAATCTGCCTTCTGTGCTAATGCCCATCCCTGACAGATCAATATGGATCTCCAGCGTTTTGAGTGACAGATGCCCATTTAGCTCGCCTTCCAATATTCAGATATATTTAGCTTCATATCTTCGTTGGATCTTACTTATTTAAGCATTCAGTGTGCATTTTCGCAGCAAGCAATTCCATTCAGGGAACCAGCTTTTGCGATTTATTTTTGTCATTAAGGGTATCCCTGAACGTGCTATTTTAAAGAGGTGTATCTACCCCAAATAAAAAAAAAACTTGGGAATTTATAACATGAAAGCTAATTAATGTATAGAGTTCAAATTTAAATACACGAATATGTATACTTTACAGAAAATTTAGTAGAATTCATTAAAAAATGTTAATAAATGGCATGACACCACCTGATTCGGGATATTTCCTCCATACAAAAATTGTCTAAAGACTGTTGTTTGGTGGTTTAGGGTAGTTACATCCCGCAGCCCTTAACGCTCCAGAATTTGACGCCAGCCCCGAAAGGATGGTCTCCGGGACATTCGGTATCCATCAGGGAGCAAAGTTCCCCGACAGAGGGATGGTTCGCATCTTGCGAGCGACTTGCACGCGAAAGTTCGAATTGAAATATTAGTTGGTCCACGTAGGGTTGGATACCTCGTGGTCCGCGTGCATACTCGCGCGCATCCACCGCGGATTTATGTATGCATTTATGTATGCAGCCATCCGCTGACACACGTATGCATTTATGTATGTAGTCACGTCTCGACGTACAAGGTGTGCCACTTATTCTGACCGCTGTAAATAACTTCCACCTCTTGTTTGCATAACCAAACTCTTTCCACAGGAAATTGTTCTAGCTCGACGTGTTGTGGGATCACGAGTGTGCAACGATAGTAAAAGTGTTCTTGCCCTCGAAGCTTGGAAACCACAGGCAATCATGTGACTTTTGTTGGTATCGAAGGGTATTATTAACAGGTATATGCATATACAACAACATTTTCGGTGTAAATAATATACACAAGACGCAAAGACCGTAATTAGAATTGTACATCTCCAAAATATTCTTCCTAGAAAATGAAAAGAAAAAGAAAAGCTTGCATGTAAATTGAGTATTTATGCAGTAATGTTGCAGGAGACTATTTTACGATGCAGAATATTCTACCTCGTGCTAATGAGTGTAGAAAAATATGGTTCGGTTGGCAGGCACGTGCTTCGAGAAGATTACGTTTTTCGAACGAAAATTACATACCCTAATTTAATCCTTATAGAACGTTCTTTTATTGTCCTTAACATCCACTTCTCTATTTAATTTCTAAATCGAATCGATCGCTTTTCACTTCCGTGTACATACATGAAAAGCATCCCAGTGTGCGGTGAAATATTAGAAATTAATCAAAGTGATCGAAATATTGCATGCTCGCGTTCCCTAATGATGATTGGGAGTAATACCAACATCGCATGCTACTGTCACTCTCAAAGCGTCGAGTTTGCGAACTTTCTCAAAAATGTCGAGTACGCTAATATGTATACGACCAATATCAACTTTGGTGATCATGGTATTGATCCACTGTGGTGGTGTTGATATGTTAATACCTGTGGTTCGTAAACTGATTCGAAATGGTCGGTAAACATGTTAGCAATTTCGGCATCCGAATTAACTATTTTATATACATGTTTCATGGAGCTTGGATGCTTGTTTACACTCCGTCCCTGTTTCCAGAAATATTTGATATCGCTGCTAATCGTTGTTTTGGATGACCTACAGCAATCATGTTACGTTCAATCCACTTAAGCATTCGAACGGCATCTTTTCACGTCTTTCCCGTCACTTACACTCCTGATTCTTCGTTCGGAAATGTCAGAAGCGATCGTTTAATCGAAACGTACACCGTTCCTGGTTTAATTGGCGTCGTATACGAGGCTGAAAGGCGCGTTGTTACCGACGCAAAGTCGCGGTGAAACGAGAGGAGTGATTTATTATGTTCCGTGGCACGATGCCACCCCCACGGGGAGGATCGGGGGTCCGGCGCGGCACGAAGTGGAAGAATAATTTGCAAAAATGGAATTCTGTCGGTGGTCGACGTTGACGAGCACACCGTGCCGCGTACGTGCGCCCGGTGAAATACATACCTAAGGCGGGGAATAATTGTGATTCGTTGTACGGCGTGCTTGACGAATGAAATTCTGCGGTCGAAATAAAATTGCAACGTCGCGCGGCACTCGTGCCAAAGCCTGGCCTGGACCTAGCTCGTGATTTAATTATTCCGTCGCTTGCCATTCCGATGCCGTCGTCGGCGACGCCGCGCGTTCGATAATGTGATCCCCGGTTGTTGATCAGCAAAATTTTTTCGCCAACTGGACGCCCAGACGCCGCCGGCTCTTTGAAGCATTAGCCACTGGATAACAAACCTTTCAGCTTGATAAAAAACGCGAAGCTCCCATGCGTCCTATGTTCCCATGAAAATTGATCAATCTATTGCTCCTCGCAGCTTTCGACGATTTATTTCATTGTTAGAAACCAGACGAGGTAAATGAAACGAGCGCGATAATGAGAGAGTCTCGATATAAAACTTTGTGGAAGTTATTCGATCTTAGGTAGGTACATATTATATTCCATTATCTCGAGTTTACTCGGTGATCGTCACTTGGAGATCTTCCCTCGTTACGGAGGAGGAGTCTATAGACACTTTGGACAGCTCGGTTAGATCGGACGTCCGGCGAAAGATCGGTGTTTGAATGTTGATCCAGCAAATAGACCAACTCTCTGTCTGCTAAGTTCTGTTCTGTTGCGCTAAGCAACTGAACTATTAGTCCACCGAGTACGAGCAACCTTGCGACTCGAGGTTCGATTCTCTAAATTTCCATGCGTTTATTTCTTCATCGCAATCGAGTTGTGAAATAAAAATTGAGTGAAATGGAAAATTGATCGTAAAATCCTTGAATAACTTTCGTAGACTGATCGAAATCCTAGAGAACAAATTATCTTGTTTCAACGCGAGTATGTTGACTGTTTGTCCGACGCAATTACTAACACCAAGCCTGGGTTCTCCTACTAGCCTTCGACAGATTTACGTAACAGAGTACATCGAAAGAAAGATTAAATTTTTTCTTAGCAATTATCGCCGGCTTATCAATGATATCAATCGAACTTGTAGAGCGACCGGAGTCGCGCGAAACAAACGAGGCGACATCGTTAACCGATTCGTGGTATCCTAATTTGCATCGATCGGGGCACGAGTCAGGCTTCCAAGAGGTCTCGATTACCAGCCAGAAGTGCACGACCGGGGGAGGGGGTTGAATTCGATTCTGTTGCGAGTTGCAGAGTTTACGGCCACAGGAGATACGTATACGTGTATCGAGGGAGACCGATAACGGGCTGGTATAAACTATACAGGCAGGAAAGAGGCTGGGAACGCGGGAAACAGATGTAGCCTGCGATAATTCAAACTGCTGGCGAACGTGTCGGGTATTTGTGCAGGACTGGGACAGGAAGGTTAGGATGCTGAGGGGATGTAAAAACAAGCCGCGAGGGATTGGACGTTTCGCGTTAATCATAACTAACTTGATAGCCCAGACTTTGAGCGCAAGATGTTCTTACGCGGACGTTGACCCCTCCTGAATTTCTCAATATTTCTAGTTGTACCTTGGTTTGTTGTAGTTCGTATGATTTACACTGGTAGGATTGAGGGTTGAGAAAGGCTGGGTGGCTAAGCTGGAATTACAAAGAAACATTTTATTAGTAGATAGACTGGAAAGTAATGTCAAACAAATTTTTAATAAATTTCGTCATCTAGTGTGTAAATTTTCAATACCAAATTGATAAAAATCCTAATACATTGAGAGGTGCAATTTTCCGAGATACACGAAAACTTCATTGTATTTGTCACTATGTTAGTTTCAGTTGTTCAAACACTTTCTTGTCTTCCATTCGACCCGTTCAGCGAGGATTGAAATGCAGGGGGTGAGTGAAAAACGAAAGAATGGAGAACGGGACGCGGCACTAAATCAGCCACGGGGCTGTAAAATCATTAGCGTTAATAACCGAAGGCTTGGAAGCTGAACGCCGTCCCTCGATATTCAATTACCTTTCTGCGGCTCGAACGCGACGAAGGTGAGACACGGCTATCTCTGCTATTGACATTTCGTTCCGTTCGTTCTGGTCGCGGCGTTGTTCTCGCGGCCGGCAGGCGCCCATAAAAATCATGCGACGACACCTTTTGTGGAAACGGAATCGATTCAGCCTCCTTTCCCTTTCTATGTATCCTGGAGCATTTCGCTTTCTCCTTTTCGATAACTTTTAACAATATGTGCATTCTAAAGCAACGTATTCTGACGTAACAAGATTCTGGTCATTCAAGATCATGTAATACACTCCAAAAAGATGCACTTGATGGAATATTTAAAGCAGAGGGATTTAATTTATTCAAAACCAAAACGGATTTAACGACATTCTTGGAACCGTACTTAGCAGTAGCTACGCCTACCCGTGAATCTTCCTTGAAATCACTCTGCAGTTCCTGCAGCCACTTTACGGCAACGTTCATCCGTCCAACAAAAAGTTATTAATCGTTTCAGAGATCGCTATCGACATGCAAAAGGCGTGAACGAAGCCTCCGAGCGTCTTAAAATGGAAAACACCGCAAAGAGCTGCAGCGCCGTTTCTCTCCCTCTCTCTCCCTCTCTGTCATTGGCGAAACCATCGTGGCCAGAAAATTGCAACCATTACCACGAACCGAGGGCTACGTAATTTGTAGACCGTGTGATCCACTGGGGAAGCGACGGTTAAAGCTAGTCTCGCTTCCGAGAACCGTGTCACGATATACATAGATAAGAACATAAACGCGTCCGAGATGTGCAAATTTAAATTGCAAAGACTAACGGGCTAATCTGGTTTCCGATTCCATCGCTATCTCGACAGCCGAGCCAGAAATTTTGGCCAACGAGGTCGGTCTGTCATTTTAATAACATCCGCGGGATATCGACGTTGCGGCAATTCGATTTCTGAGAATGACGACTCGTGAATTAAGAACAACTACGTGACGTTCTCGAGGACACTGTTTGACAGGATTTTCAGTGGTTATGCATATTACGTATTGGTTTCCACGAACTCGATTTCTAATTACGAGACTCTCCAATAATTTCGTTAAATAATATACACTAATGTCACCATGAACTCGATATCCATCCCGTTTACTATACAGTTACAAACGGAAATTTAATTTCCTGCAACGAGGTAATTTAATTTCTATTTGATGAAGGTTATATGATAGACGACATACTTTCAAACAAGACAAGTGATATTTAAGGTCATAAATCTCGTATCGAGTACTAAATAATGTGTTAGTTATCGTGAATTGAAGAGATGAAATAGACAGGAGGCGAATAATTACAGCTGAAACGCGAACAAAACTCGAGATATATAAGGGAATGCGTGAAGTAGCAAGCGATTACCGTGCTGCGAGATTACTATAGGCGCCCACGGTTCGATATTGCGACGGCCGCAAGTTGGGTACACGCGGTGCATGCCGCGCGAGGGTCGCGCACGAGTCCTCGCTTCCGGTATAATTAATCTCGAGGAGAGTTTCCCGCAAGATCCCCCGACGCGACAGTGTCACCGGAGGCAGTCAGTTACTTCTTCCAGGCTAACTTGCCAACGAGGATCCCCAATACCCCTCGTTACCTAGCTCGCGTCGCCATTTCATCTCGAGACGCCCATCCGGCAACTTTTCTCGCGTTTTCGTGATTTTCCGCGCGGATCGACGAGTCCATTGTTAATAACGCCAAGCACGATGCGTCCAACTTCTTCCCTGGACTCTACGTGCTACAGGCAACGCCTAGCGTCGCAATATTTCAACCAGGGGTATTTAAGACGCGAGTAATTAGTTCGGCATTTAAATTAAGTCTTGCGAGTAACGAACGGGCGTCCTCCTCTCTCCTTGACGTCGCGGGATTATCGATCCAGGTTGAGAACGCTCGGTTTCCGGAAATTCCGTGATTAACGGATCCCCTTTCGGTGCTCGATTGATGCTTGGAGATGGGAAAATGACAGCTATGATAATTTTCTAAAGTGCGAAAAATTCGAGTGGACGTACTTTCGATTGGTAGCGTGCTCCCGAGGGGAAATTTTGAACAAAGAAAAGTGAATCTATAAACAAGAACATAAAGTTTTTTAAAATGGTGGAATGTCTGAGAATTATGCGACGCGCCAAGCACTAAAATAAACAACACAACGAAAACGGAACGCGACGCTTTACCGGGATAAGCAGGGAGCTTTCATTGAATCGAAGTTGTCTTAACAAAGGTAAAATATGCTCGTCGAGCGACGGGGGTTGGTTCGCAACGCGCAACCGGCATCAGGTTCGCGTGAGCAAGATAAAACGCTCCTTCCGTGGCGCAGTTCCCTCGTTCCGTGTGAAATTTCGAAGCGAGTCGGCCGCGATTATACTCGGCGTATGACAAATTTCGACAATTAATTACGCGTCGAAGACACGAATAGCAATTAATACCGACCTCCGGCGCAATGAAAGGAATACGAGCAAGATGCTAAACGCGCTGGAGCGCCCGCGAGCACAGACACCGCGCGAGGCAACCCCTTCTCGTGGAACTTACAGCACGGAAGGACGTGTAATTTCCTGGCTGGTAAAGCGACTTCGGTGCCCCTTCCACCAGATATCCTCCACGGCGAAGGGAAAACCGGCCGACGAACCGTGGCACGGGTTAAAGGTGCGTTTCCAACGATTCAACACGTGGCACGGGATTCGGCTCCCTCTGCTCGGGCGTCGCGGACTAATTGGCACCGTGTCAGATCGATTAAACCCGTTGAGAGGGTCATTTCTTGATTGAAAACAACATCCCCGCGGGGAATTAAGAAGCAGCAACTTGGAAATTCGCGATACGTTGCGTGGGATGGTCTCAAACGTTAGGTAGGTCCGATGATTCATTTGTAAGTTCATCGAACGATTCCTCTGAATTCTTTTTTCCTACTTGGCAGGTTTAAACTAACCAGAGACTGTCTTTAAAGATCGTAACCGATGCCAGCCTGAACGAGAAACTGGGTTACCAATGCAAGGATAACAAAACCCATAGCAACCCCCAACCGACGTTCCCAAATACGTATTTCGTACTTAAACAGCAATTTCACTGGCTTAGTACTAACCCCCGAGTCCGTTTCATGCTAAGCAATTCCGCGTTTTACATTTAAATTTCTCTTTCTAGAAGTTCCTTCTCCGTTAGCCTAATATTCCAATTAGCTGTCGCCCATAACTGACGGTTTATTTAAATGGAATCTTATGCGCTTTTTGCGGAAGTGACCTAGAAACAGACCTTTATAAAACGTATCAGGATATGGTAAAAGAATAGTCGGAATAACCGCTTAAAAATAATTTAAATTAAATTCTCAGCAAGCAGTTTCGATTTCCCTTTGAAACTTGGTTAACCCGGTTCTAAACGCGCTTTTATCGCGAGGACGCGACGCCGTTCGTCGGTTTGACTTTTTTCCCTAGTGTTGGCGATGCTTCTTGGAGAAGGAACGAGCTGATTAAGCGGTCGAGTGTGCACATCCGCGCGTCCTCGTTCGGTGACGCGCCGTGCCTTGTTTCTTTTAAATTAATGGTCCTCGTGAATCAGCCACGATGCTCCAGTGGGCTGGTAGAACGGGACACATGGCGTGCCGAATTGAAATCACCGAGGTGTCTTCCGCTCGAGGAAAAAAAACGTCCCCTCGGATGAGCGACGCTCTGCATCGGATCGTTCGGAATTTTTCTCCGTTTTGTTTCTTGCGCGTTGCACGAAAAACGAGCGCCCCATTTACTCGGGAACGGCCCTTTTAACTCGGTTAACATTCGACCAACTATGTTAACGCGATTCGTAGCCTTCTTCAAAGAAACATACGGTTGAAAGTGGCATTAGGAAAAGATCCTTTTGATGCTAACGACGTCTGGCGCTGGGGAGGCTGGATTTTCTGGCTAGTAATCCTCCTATTGCAAAAATGATTGAAGACTAAAACAGATACACGAATAATAGATACATGGTTCGACTTGAATTATAGTTTATATATATATAGTTTCCTTTCACGGTAGACTTTGAAATTGTCTCTTAGAGATTGATAAAGAGAAGATGCCTCCGGACTTGACGTGTAGCGTTTGTTGCAGGGTTTTTCTGCTGCTAGGAATTTTTTCCAATTTCTAAATTGTTTCCAATTCCTTAAGGTCGAGTAGCGGAACACGTGGCGCGAGAGAAAGAATTAAAAGCAGAAGGGTGGCAAGATTCACGGCGCCGTTTGTTTCTTCTTTCAGCTCCTTTTGCCGAGTCAGCATTTTTCCTCGGCTACCATCGCGAAACTTTGAACTTTAAAGTTCGCTTCGCCAGAGTAATGTCTTCCGTCACTGCAAATAGATATCACAACTGATACACAGTCCACGAAGACATTTTTTTCCGCCCGAGAAGACACTCCACGGAGAGACGAAGATCCATCGTAGCGACATTTTATCTACGAAACTATACTGCCACTAAAAAGAACCGCGTTAATCATCTCGCTGATGTATAGATAGGACTAGAAACAAATTTATTTAGACCGAAGGATGGATTGCTAGGTACCTGACGTATTTATTAGATGACAAGTCGAAACACATAATGACGTAGAATATTTCGTAGAAGCGACACCCTAATCAGGAGGCAGAGCGAGCTACACAGCAGAGGATGGTGGAAGCACCAAAAGGAATCAGCCACCGTTCGTGTGTGACGGCACGCGGCAGGGATCGAGATTCGAGTGGCGAGACACTCGTTCACGTTGGTTGGCCGTTCGACTTGCTACTAATCAACGTAATTCCTAACTTGTAAAACACACAAGCTAGTTCCGTGGTTCTTAACGAGGTTATCCCTTGTTAAGCATCGAACCGTTGCTGGATACGGCGAGCCAGCTCGCTGGTCGAGCAGTCGCAAAAAACTGGACCAGTGTGTGTGCTATCGCACGAGTCATTCGCTTACGGAAATCGTCTGCTGGCTGCTTCTGTTTTCTCTTTTAGTGAAAATTCGCCAATCGATGTGAACAGTTGTTAAATATCTTACTAGGGTATCTTACAAGGGCCTCAATTTTACACGATAAATAGGAAATTAACGTGAAACATTGGTCTGTTTTCCAAACGTGCAATGAAAAATATGCAGTCTTTCATCCACTCTGTGAGACTCTGAAATGACGCGAGGGGCCTCGGAAAGGTAAGTAGTCCCTATCAGTCTCTGAGAGGCCCTGCACGAGGCATTGTACCCTGACGAAACAGGCAATCTGAAAATCAGCGAACGGTTTTTCAGTTCTCGATGGTACGATAAGTACTGTGACAGTGTACGAACAAGGACTCACAATAGAGGGTTCTATTGATTTTTTCCTTATCGGCTGTTTCAGTCGTCTCGCTACGGTGAGATAGAAAACCGTTCCCGTTGTATCCATGCGTTGTCGCAGTGGTTCTCGACCTTGTTCGTATGCGCGATACTCTTATCGACGAGAGCAGAGTCACGTACAATTTTTAATTCCGTCGCGCTATTCAATTCGCGCGCGAAACATTTTTAATCACTCCGTGGCGATGCACGGGGGGCAAAGGATAGGGTACCAGCGAGGGGGAACACGAGCTAATCCGAGCTTAAGAACAAACTAACGAGACAGCGGGCGAACGTGAGCGGAAGTATGACCGGCTGCAATTAGGTTCGCACTCCTGGGCACGATTTCTCGAGGCTGCTCGACGGCCCTCCCCACAGATTGAACAGTTTTCTGGGGAAAGAGAAAAACCAGTCGCACGTTTATCCCTGGGGGCGCTAGAAATCGTCTCGGTGACGACGCACCGTGCTTCGGAATCAAAACATGGCGGTCGAAATCTTAAAATACGGAATCTCTCGCGAAGAGTATTTATTACTCAGTCGATTCAGTCAGTTCACAGTACTGCCACATAAACGAAAAACTTTAAATAAAATAGTAAAGCTAAGCAAAAGGTGGGATAGTTTTTAACCCACCTTACTTCAAAGATATAGGTGAGAAGAGAGGTAAGTATAAGTACAACCTTATGCTTTGTCAGAACGTTTCTTCTTGACTGACATTTATAATAAACAACGCTACGTTTAATTCCACTGGAATATCGAATTCCCAGAAACTTTTCCCAGGATTTTGATTTTTCTCTCACGGTATCGTCTCGATTCTCGAGCGCAGAGGGAGAAGCTCCGCCGAAGAGCAGGAACCGGGGGCTCGGATCTTCTTCCCAGAGTTGGCCAGAGAGCGAAGGAGATACAGACCCACCGGGCTGCATAATTGCAGCGAATTAAATTCGTCTCTCGTGGCTCCGCCGGAAATCACTTCTCCTCACCACTCCCACGTCATTATTTTCTGCGCGGCTGCAGCGCCTTTCAGAGTTTACGTACTTGTCGTACTCGGTGGGTTCGTTAACGAACTTCGCCGCGGGTTCATCGGGGGTTTTTGTTAACGAGCCACGGAATGGATTCGCTTTCAGGTAAAAACTTTAGCCTGGCTCGCCATTATCTTTGCGGAACAGCGGATCTTCGCGCGAGCGCGCGTGCCACCAATTATTATTTTATTCCGTTCGAATGGGTCGAAAAGCGACACTCCCCCGTCGTCCCTCGCAACCACGTCTACCATGATTATAATTAAAGTGGTCTTTGTACGATCGTTTCACGACCGAAACAGACGGAAATCGTAGCTGACGCGGGCCACGAACTAACTCCGAAGATGCCCGTCCTCGAGGTCCCGTTGCTCTGTTACAGGCTCTGGAACGACCTCGACGATGGCGAATCGTTGCATTACCGGGGGGTGTTGACCAATCGGGAAGCGGGGATGCTTGGATAACCAGACGCTGGATTTGCCTGGCTCTGGTTTACCCGGATGAACTTTAATCGCGTGCATTCTACGTTGATGGGCAGTTCCCCTTGTAATGGTATCGAGGATGGGCGAAACTCTTATCTGTATAAACAAAGATTTCGTGGACCGGACGAAAGGTGAACAACTCGCGCTCGTTATTGGAATGAAACTGCAATTTAAGTTACGCCGGCAAATTGGAGACAGAGTTATAGAAAAGTTCAGGGGAACCGATTTTCCAAAAGCGCTAGGCTGGAATACTCTCTTAATTACGGCGAGAATGTCTCGCGAATGGCATTCGCTACTTCGAGTCGTTCCGTACAGAGACAATCGAGAAAAAGGTTGAATTCACGCAATTTCAATTCTCGCGATGCTTCCCATTATACCGATTCTCAGGCATTCAGACGATTAAACTGCAACAGTCAACGATGCGAAACGAGAACTAGGTCACTCGTTCCAGACTCGTCTTTCTCGCGAAACTTGAATTCGCCGGCATCCTGCGCGCAACGTCCCGCACAAAAACGTTGTTTGCATCGAAAGCTCCAAGTTTCTCGCTCCTAATTCACGTCCCGGGTCTTCATCGAAGCCCCAGATATTATCAAGAATATTCCACGAACGAGACAGCACGGGAATGCCGCGAGTGGCTCGAGCCTCTCGCTTGACTTGCCTAATCGTTCGAGCTAGGAATGTTCGATTTTCGAGGAGACCCGGGATGCTTTGAATCGATTCTTCTACGTCCAATTCTGACGCGAGTCGATTATTTTAATCAAGAGTCGGTCCTTGGTACATCCAGCTTCACGTGAAGCGTGAGATTCATTCTCGTTTTGTTCTCGTCGAATATCACGTGGATTTCGTTCTCTTTTTTTGCGATGAAAGCAATTTTCCTGGAATTTCCACGTTTTTTCGCTCGGACATTCCCAGGAAATGGTTGGAAAATACTTGGGATTATGTAGTTCTCTCCGAGTGTCCTCGAACATTTTGCCAATTGTAGCGGTGTTCCTCCAAGCAAGAACGGTTATTTTCTTAAACAAGCAACATTATTTTTAACATCGTTACCCGCGGAATTAATGAAAATCTACCTAGACACCTTTCTCGGCATTTTCTTAAAGCTCTCCTCGAGCAACTCGTCTCCTTGGCGAACAAACGCCACCGTCTTTCTTCCGAAACTCCGTTGTTCCTGGTTTTTGGAGCCTCTACTTTCGCAGTTTCGTCTCGCGTCGAGATCCATGCTGATCGAATCTTGGAATTTCGAAATCCACCGAGGAACGTGTCCGCATCCCCTCGATCTTTCCTCCGTTAAGACTTTGCGCCGCGCGAACTTTACCCTCTCGTCTTGAAAACCAACTTACGAGTCTTATCACGGTCGACCAACGCTGGATTTCACTTTTTTTCTTTGCTCCTCGAGGTTTCCCCTCGAAGCTGAATTTGAATCTTCAGCCCGTTCAGAAACTCGAAGACGACTTTTTAGTAAGGTTCGAAAATTCGATGTTTGTCGGTTTCCAGAACGAAAAGTATCAGATTCGAATAATTTTATTTAGATGGAGGAGCAATTACGAGAAGATGCTTTTTGTTTAATGCTTCTGGAATGAGAGGAAGATATGGTAAATAAATAGTGGGGCTAAAAAAGAAGAATAATGTTCCTAGCGGTTGAACGGGAGAACAAATGGATTAAAAGAAAATGGTAAGATGACAAAGAGATGGTATATTCGGGGGAACGAATTGAAAACTCGCGGCGCGAAACAGGAGAAACACGGATCGCGGCGCAAAGGGTTAACGAAGTTGGCGGTAGCGGTGCTCGAAATGATTTTCCCCCGCCGCGAAATTACCGGCTCGCGTTTCCGTCGTCGCTCTTTTATACGCTCCCGGAGATTAACGCAAAGCTGAAAACTCGATTTTCAACGATTCGATCTCCTCCTTTTATACTTTCAATCGGGGCAACGTTATAGATTTGATTTCCACGTTCGAGTGACGACGGTTTCGCTTATCAACCTGGATTGCTCGATCCTATCTGCTCTCCTGTCCGTTGTTCCTCGTTCGTTTCACAAATACCGCGATCCCGTGGCTCGGTTTCCCTGTTAATCCTTCCCTTTACGTTTGTTACCTTTGCGTTTGAAATTTCCGTACATTTCACTCTTTCGGATGTTGTCGACACCTGATACTTCCAGTTAGCTTCGCCCCAATGGATTCGACGTGTTTAATCACACCCCTCGAAACTAGCTTTATATTAGGGATGTTGCTCGTAAATACTGTTTCGCTGGTAGACTTCGAAAAGCTATAAACGCGCACACATGCACTCATCCGTACGTACGGAATTTGTTCAAAAATTGAATGGTTGTAACGTTCTATACGTAGAAGTCGAAGTTTGTCGAATATATGTTAAAGAGAAATAGAAGCACGTTCCCGTGGAAGTCACAATGAAAGTTCAATGCAAAAGTCGATTACAAATGGGACAAAGAAGAACAACGGTAGCTAGAGGGTCGGGGTTAGAGTTCCAGTCGGAAAGCGTATACACCAGGCAAGATCTCACGTTCCGGGGCGGAAGAATTACGAGTCAGGCGGGATCGTTCCCGTGTCCCGTGAGCAAAGTGAAATTAAATTTAAAGCAACGGCTGGATTTTAAAGTACAACGAAGGGAAGAATAAAATTCGATGTTTCATGGAGTGTAAGACGGCTCGGCGGAGCGTGTCATTGGTCGAGATGTAGTTGCGTTTGTACAGTGTCAGCGGGTCGTTCGATGCGGTCCGAGCGTTGGGCGGGTATTCCCCGCGAGAAAACCCCATAAAATCGGCTTACTTCGGGGCGCAACACTCCCCCCCCCCCGTGGTCGTCGTCGCACGGCTAGTCCAGAGCCTCGTTCCCATCCAGTGCGCGCGCTCGCTGGCTGGGTCAAAGTCCTGGGATTTCGTTTTGTAAAACAGTAGCATCGCGGTCGATAGCCCGGGGAGAAGTAGAAGTCGACCCCGAAGGATCAACGCCCGGTGTTTTCCGGCTGCACCGCAAGAATTTCAATCTCGATAATCTTCCGCCTCGATAATGGAACAACTTCGCGCGATCCTCCACGGCTCTGCTCCGAGCCGGCGATATTCTTTTTCCTGTTATACGATTCGATTAACCGTGGGTGATTTTTGTCCCGATCGTGGAAAGGGTGGAGAAAAAGCTTCGCTCGGAGGCTGCCTTAAGCGGACCCCAGATTAATCGTTTTCAACATTTTACCCGGGAGCGGTATTGCCGGGATATTTTTCCCGAGAAAAAAGACTTGGCGCGGGAAGCGTATTGGTTCGGACGTTGTAGCCAGACATACCGATTCTATTTATTCGTAAACTCGTTCTCCATAACTCGGGGCTATTCCTTCCTCTTTGCTAGACGAGAGATCGATGCAAAAGTGCGTTAGGCACTCAGGGTGGCGACTTTAGAAATCTATAATTACCTCCAGAGACCCTGAACTCGTTTAAACCTTAAAGAATCCTTTAAACATCCACCTCTCGGTATCAGTTGTTGGGAGATCTTCCCTCCAGCAGCCATGGAGGGGAAAAACGCTTTAGCTGGAGGCGGCTTGTGTCCGTGAGCGGTTTGCGCCGCTTTGGCAAAGGGTATCGAGGATCTGGCGGTATCGGGAAATCGGCTTAGCCGGGCTACTTCCCGATGCCTGCCGGTTCTTTCCCCGAGGCAAGCAAAGCTCCGTCCGTGATTTCGTGGATTGGCTGTGCACGGCTCGCAACCACAGGCCCGACCGCGGCTAAGGGCCGAGGACCAACGACGCGACGGGAAGGATCGACGAGGCGCGGTCTGGTTTGCGGGCCAGGATGAACCTGCAAAG
The DNA here is from genome assembly GCF_026225885.1 of Hylaeus anthracinus. Lineage (NCBI taxonomy): Eukaryota > Metazoa > Arthropoda > Insecta > Hymenoptera > Colletidae > Hylaeus > Hylaeus anthracinus. The sequence continues at coordinate 6,156,518 of NW_026534341.1, read as the reverse complement.
AATGTCCGGTCTCTGCGGTTGGATGGGATCGATGAAACCGCCGTGAACTTCGCGCCGGAAAAAGCTCGAGCATTCGGTTATTGTCGGCAGAGGCGGTGGATCAAATTCATCCGTCGTTTCGACAGGCGCTAATTAAGATTGGCGATCTTTCCATGTCCTGGAACTACGTATCAAAGAATAGAGGAATAAACCCTTGGTGTTACATAGTAACTTGAAGAATATTATATTTTTAGAGATACTAACTGGATTTGAAAGGTTGCAAGTATCGGGTGAAAAGTTCCAGGTATCAAGGATTTCTCTTTCCAAATTTAATTACATTTTTTTCTTTAATTACATTTTTCTATGGAATGAAAGCTAGATCATGTTAAAATCGCCCAGCAAACGCTGTTACCATCGCGAAAATCCGTCGACTTCTTCGCTTTTAACAACGACGTGGAGCGTAGAGGAATGCAGTGAACAGAAGACTGTTTCACCGGATTACTACGCGACGGATAGTCCGGTGCAAGAGATACAGCGATGTCGTAAATTAAGCGAAGCGCGAAGAAGGGTGCACGTAAGTGGACAAAACAAACAAGAGAGACGATAAAACGATGGGGATGGTACCTTTTCTTGTTTTTTTTTGTGCACGGCGACATTCATGCCATTTAAGTATTGCCTTGAGGTGGTTTGAGGAACCCACAAGCTTTCGAGAGCTTCGCATATTTTACCAACGCAGTCACGGTCTATCCTTGAACTAATAAGCGGTCTTCCGATGCCAAATAAGATCTTCATTCCTGTCTTAAAAATTGTCTTCCACTCGCGACACTTGGTAGATACCGCGAAACCGCCAATAAAGCTCGCTATCTGAACTCGCCGTTTGAATGAAAAACCTGAGTCGAGGGTTGCGAAAATCTTCTCCCGCGCGTGCTTCGGGAAAACACCGTTATCTCTTGAATCCGTGTCATAAATCCAGGCTTCGGAGGGATTCCAACGAGCGGAGTCAATGGACACGGAGCACGAGAGACAGAACATTGGATGGACAGGACAAAGAATTAAAGAAAAGGGTAAGAGACGTGGGAGGGGGTGGGTAGACAAAGAGTATCACGATAAAGAAAAGGGCCGCGAGGACGGGGCGGCATTGTTGACTCCTAATTCCGCTTCGACGCCTAATTAAGTCAGCGCGTTGATTCTCTTTCGAGTCCCCTGGGCTAGGACGTGCGCCAAGAACAAGGAGGGCGCGGCAAGAGACGGAAAATTGGATGGGGAGGAACTGCGGAGGAACTCGTTACATCCACTGACTCCGATGTCGCGTTAGTTACGCAGATGCTAAGTGAAATCTTTCCCTTGGTTTCCACATTTTTTTTTCCCCCGCAGATTTCAGATTCACTTCCAACCCTTCTGCTTTCGCGCAGCAACCCCAACCCTTGCGTCCATCGTTTCCTCGTTCCTGAAGCTTAAATCGCGCTCGAATTACCCTTTACACGCGTACCTGGCCACTGTGGGTCGACGGAGTCGGTCTATAAACATTGATACTCGTTGAGAGAAGCCCACTCTTAACATGTTTCACATCACTTAACATGATTGACTCAGTTGCAATTGGTACGATAGAATGGATCTTTTCTGAGGAGTTGGTCCGTGAAGCGACTCGCGACTCGGTCACGTGTTCCTCTTGGTCTGGAGGAATCGCTGGCTCCCAGGACCGTTTGTCGTTCGCACTTAGCGAGGCTATTAACGCCGATGAAACCGCGATAAGCTCCCACTGGACTTGGCGCGGCCGGTAATTAATTTCCAGCTGCACAGATACTCGCGATCCTCGCGGCTTAGCTTTGCCCGACGTTCTCGGTTACTCCCACGTTTCTTTCCGTTATTCGACTTTGTCGACCGCCCCGGGCCACCCGGGGAAATCGCCTCGTCGACTTAATTAAACGTCGAGGATGAGATCGCGGGCCACGGATACGGATCGACAAAAGAGGAACCTCGAGACGCTGCGCGTCGAGAAGATTAGCGAATTTCTTTGCTATTCTCTTTTCCAAGAAAAGCACTTCATCTCCTAAGCCGGGTAGTTTGCGATCCGGAATCCAGGACGTCGCGATGACTGGTCCATCGGTGAAATGAACGCAGATTCAATGGAAACTGATATTCATAAAAGCGAGCGTAAAGTTCACACAGCGTATACACGTAGTTCCTATAAAATACGTTGCCGCACAGTTAGGTGATCGACGGGGAACCATAGAAACTTAGAACGGAATTACCATTCGTTCGACGCTATCTTCTGGGAAATAAACGAATTTTTTTTATCGGGCAGATGCGAATGGAGCGTAAATGCGTTGCCTCGCGAGGCAAGGAGAGAATTCCGTACGCGATTGAAACTAAATCGAATCTCCGCGTATTGGGGCATGACGCTTTTTTGCATAATTCATGTCGCGAAAGAAATATCGTATTGTGGTACGGAACGGGTGTACTTGGCGCGCTGGAGGTTTCCTCTTAAATTATTCAGCGTCAGGTGGCGAGCATCGCGAAACAGTCCTTTTATAAAAGTCATTTGCGGGGCCGCGTCTAGCAAACAAAGAACCTCGCCGAGCTGTGCACAGTTCGTTGGATTCGTCGAGTTTCTTCCAACTGTCCTGTCTTTGAATTGTTCTCCAGCTCTCGAGTGAATATTTCCAAATAATTCTGTATCGCGAAACGTATCGTTGAAAGTATATTTTCCCGATGTATATAAACGACGCGAAAGCAAACAATTTATTCGGTTTAATAAGTGCACGCGATATATCGAGGTCCCTTTAATTTGTTACCCATTTTCCATTTTAAATACACAATGGTATATCGTTGCATTTATTCGAATCAATTTGTAAAATATTTTACACCGCGAAATTTTCTGTTTGGGCAAAACGACTGTATGATCCAAACGTAACGGATTTGTAATTCGCGTAAAATCCTGCGCAATTTGCGTGTTTTTGCGCATAACTCTGTGTTCTATAAATATACAGAGCTCGCTATGTTGCAAAATACGGAAGCCGCAATAATCTGCGTAATAAAACGCTTATGTACTTGCGCGTTTGTTCTTTCATCGTGTGGTATTTTCTTCTGTTTTTTCCAAACTTTTTATTTAATTTGTACGGGAATTTAATCTTACGTTACACGTTTCCTTTTTCACTCATTAATTCTCTACACAAGATTCTCCTATTCCTTCGTCTACGTAATTATGGAGCTTTTTCCTTTCTGCTTCTCTTTGTATTAGAATAGACTTTCACGTTAATTAAAGAGAACCAAAACTTGTTCGAAACGTCAGAAAGATAGATGTATTTTGATAGATGACGAATATTTTCCATCGTCCAGAGTGTACAACGTCGAGAGCAGCAAGTAAGAAATTGCCATAATAAGTGACCGACAAAGTATCATCAGGGGCCCATAAAAGCTCGATTCGTTTCGGAACTGCTCCCTTTGGCCAGGGGTGCCACGAGTAGCTGAAACGAGCGGGGCGGGTTTACGAGGAGGGTCGAAGCATTTTCGCGCGCGTCGAATCGTCGCGATAGTAATTCGCCACGGCCATTGGTTCCGGTATTTCGTATCACAGGGTTTCTCAACAGGGCCGTATGGGCCATGCTATATTCCCCAAGGGCCACGAGGGCGAGTTTAAACAAAATAGAAGGCCACCACCTCTAAGCGAGTCACTGAATAAATTCATAGAGCATTAATTGCGTGCCAAAGATCACGAGAAACGAGACTCAGAGGGGGCTGACGATCCACAGAGGGTTGAGAAACACGGAGGCATCACGCCATATTCCAATCCTTTCGAAATACGAGGAAGTAGAGGGTTGCGGAATGGAGGGACTAGTTGGGTAGGAAGATCAGGGCAAAACTCACGCGCGATCCCACACAGGGGAATCAGCTTACGCCTATGGCAACAAATCTGACTTTGCAGATGGCGCGTCACCGGCTGATGCCCCGATTTACAGCAAATATTCGCCAAGTGGCCGGCTACTTTGGCGGATATTTCAACGAGTCGCGCTCCCCCACTCTGGGAAACCAGCTCCCGCGCTCGCCGGAGGATCCTCGACAAAGCTGGCACCGGGAAATCGTCTGAAATATTCGGCAAGGATATTTTCATCGGGCCATTCGGCGGCCACCCCCCCTAATTCTGCATCGAAATATCGATGCCACATCACCGCGCTCACGAATCGTCGAAATATCATTCCGGGGCTAGAGGGGGCGGGAACAGTTTTATCGCTGCGTCGAATTCCCGATGAAATTGCGCCCTCCGCGGCGTGATATTTCCATGAAAGTTCTGCTCTTTGCCGCGCAGATTTTTGACCGTGATTCGGCAAGAAAAAAGTCAATAAAGAGAGGCTTTCGCGCGTTCGATTTTCAACAGTCTATTGGCCCGTCGAAGGGATGCGAACTGCCGGAAAATTAATCACAGCGGACTAAATGTCCACAAGTCGAGTCGAACGAATATTGTACGTTCAGAATGGGATAGGGGTTGGAAACAGGGATACGCAAAGTCTTTCGATCGGTGGTGCGTTATAGCATGGGGGGGCTTTCAAATGAGAATAATCTTAAAACCTTAATATCTCCTAAGTAATCTTAATTCCTAAATAATCTGAGTATTTTCTTCGAAACGTCTAATAAGGTTGTTTGTACACCTAAAAAAAAAAAATTCAACTTTTGTGATATCTCCCGTGGTTCTAAAGATATTCCGCGAGAAAGAAAAGTCCGCGTTTCATACAAGGAGCGACGACTCCGACCGTATTACATACGCCAACGAAAAATGGTTTCGTGTTGCGGTTGAACTGCCGCTCGCAGACACTGTTTCAAAAATCGGGATTTTCGGGATCACGAAGTTCCCTTGCAAATCTGGCGCTTTCACCTCGAGTATCAAGGGAATATAACGAGTAGCGACGGAGATTTTTCCAACATGGTCGCGCCGTTGAATTTGGAACGGAAGGAAGTGTTCGCGTGGGCCACACTGTAGCGAAACGGAGAAGAAAATACGCGAGGCGAGAGGAACGGGACGCGGTAGTCGGTGGGTGTACGATGCTGGCCCATTTTGTTCCCTAGAAAATAAAGCCGAAATAGAATTTAACGGCATCCAGGTTTTATTGCAAAACGAAGAAAGCACGACGACAAAACGACCGCGGGAAACGGAGAAGAGGGATCGCAGGGGTGTGGAGGGATCTGCAGGCGAAGCGAATCCGGTTTGTGGGACAGCGATGGCAGCGCAAAAGGACGAAACAAGAAGGATCGAATAAGCGGGAACTAAGGCGCGAAAGCGAGCCGCTGCGAAAGCCGCGGGGCTGAAACAGAGGAGAGCTGGAAAAATAATTTAATGCGTCTTTCGGCGACGTTAAGAGGAAAAACAAAGCCCTGGGTCGCCGCAAGTGCGCCGTGTCAAGAGCCTGAGAACAAAAATTCCTTACCAGCGAGGAGTCTTTAAGATCCTGCGGCGCTGAAAGAGGTTTAAGGATGTATTCTCTTTTCTCGGGTTAATTTCTAGGTCAGCTTCAGAATTTCTTTTTATGAAGAACCATAAAACGTGCAGAGTTAATCTTTTACATGGTTATTCGTGTACTCTTTCGCTAAACCTGTAAACATTCGAGGCTTTTTCTTAATTATTATCAACGATAAACTGTTCGACTCACCCTTATCGATACTAATAAAACTAGTACCTTTTTTTTTTTATAGTCTATTTGAGCTAGTGCACAGAGTCTCCGCAGAGTTCATTGAATTTCCGTGGCAATCGATAACGCGAACCCTTGACCAGCGACAGCGAAACAATGCCAAGAGGGAACCCCGAACCAAGCATCCGATCGCCTTAGGAAGAGGCGAAGGAGAAAGAAACAATGGCGAAACAAACCTCGCCGATATAGAAGGAATCTCGAGGTGGGAGGTACAAGGGTGGAAGAAAGAGATCGGCGAAGATCGAGGAAGCGACGAGATTTATCGAGTCGAGTTAAAAAGTTGCGGTGGCGTCGTTTTCGTTGGCGTCGTTCGCCTTCCGCGTTGGTCCAGGACTCCACGGAGATAACACCGCGCAAAAGGGATTCCTCGAGATTAACCCTCCGGACAGATAAGGATTTCGAACGTCGATAAGCCAGCTCGAAGCAACGTCCATCGGTCTTGGACGTCTCGTATCAGTTTCCTTCGGGCAACTAGTCGGGGGACCGTAGCGCCGATGCATTTGTCGATGAACTTCCTCGTGCAGGAAGAAGTCCGAGCAGAGGACGTCGGGAATGGATCGTCTTGGACTCGAGGACGTCGCAGCAGGTACCAACCGAAACGTTGTTCTTACCACTGATCCTCGATTCCTTTGAGCGCACGCGATACCCTCGTACGCTCACGGAACTTGGCCTGATAAACGACCGGAGAATATGGGTAGGAACACTTGTGTCTTGATAAAGCTGGGGCGTCGATTGAAGCAGGTTTCCATATGGAGTTGAATAACTGGATTCTGGAAAGTGCTAAATCATGTTTAATATTCTCCCGGCGCGCACCATACCCGGAAGATAAATTTCGTCCATCTCTACCGAGCAGCGGTGGGCACAATTTTAGTCGAATAAAAAGCCTAAATAAGAGATCGGTGGCTTTTCGATTGTTACGCGTGAAATAGAAATTTTAACTGTAGACTTATACTCTGTGAACAACTCATCCCATAAATATTCGTACCCTCAATGACTATCGAAGAAATTTATTTAAATTAAATGTTAGATTTGATGTTTCCAAGTGTATGTTTGTAATCTAAGTTGCTTAGCACGACATATTTACAACGATGAATTCATTTGGTAATGTCAAAACTGTTATTTAATTTAGTACAACTTCTTCAACAGATAGAAAGGGTACGAATATTTATGGGATTAACTGTACATGATCGAGTTTTATTCGATATTTAAATTCACGGCAAAAGAAATTCCACCCGCGATCCAATCGTCGCGCTGTCACGAGTTGGTCAACGATATTTCCTACCCAACAAAAGCCACCTTACACCCACGCTTGCTACACCAGTACCAGGTGCACGATTCGCTGAAATTGAGGCTGCGCAATCTCGATCGCGTTGGTTTTGAAAAGCGACGTGTCAAAAATCGTGTTGCCGCTGGCAGGACCTGGCAAGCTGACCTGTTAGTTCGACGTCAGATTACACCGGTACAATTCCTGAGGTATACACCTTCGGCGAACGAAGGCGAGCAGTTTATACGCGGCCACGTCAAACTCCGTTTCCCCAATTATTGTAAGGATTTGAGTTTCGCGACAAAGCCGCAATCCGTTGGCCGGCTTCGTTCCCCTCTGAGTTGTTCCTCTTCTGGCAACATCTACATTGTCGAGCGGGTGAAACGCCGTACCGCGACGACACGGACAAAAGGAGGTCGTGATTTGTTAGCGCGACGAGATACGAGAATTGTCCTTCGGACTAACAGCCTGTCGAGTAGTTTTTGCTATCGATCACTCCTCCTAGCCCGGGCATTTGTCAGCCCGAAGCAATTTTCGCGTCGCCCCACTTGGAGCGTGGTTCTGATCTTGATTTTTGGTGTAAACGCCGCAGCCGCGGCGACGATAACCGCTGATTTATTGCGCGTCCCGGGTAATAAAGATATCGAGCCACCGCGAAATTAGAGGAAACCGCGCTAGTATGCCTGGCGGCTGCTTGTATCGCCCGTGCGCGTCTTTTCGCCCCTGGGTTAGGCGAGCTGACCCTGAGGTCCAGGATAATATGAGGAAAATGTACTCTCCAACCCTTCGACACTTTGGGCTACGTTAAATTTATGAGCATGTATTTTTGTGCGTTTTCGTAACGCAACTCCTTACATTACAATTACATTGCAATACAATCCAAGGCACGCCTGTTGTATCCTGTGGCCCCCTTCTAGCTGGGGTACCTCGGGTTCGCTAAGCCCGTACTGTAGCTACAGTCAACCATAACTACGGCCCCTGAGGAAAACCACGCAAAAGTAACTTTTAGAATAAATCAGGTCCAATTCGAATCCAGGGTAACATGTTACCCCGACGTCTGTAAGGATTAAGTGGCCGAGCCCGTGGTGGCAACCGCGAGAAGTCGCAAGAACGAATGAAAAATTCTCCGCAACCTGGTCAAGGGTCGGGGCTGGGTGGCGAAAGTCGAGAAGGGAGAAAATGGTGGAACGCGATCGAATCGTTCGAAGAGAAGGAAAACAGCCCGGCTGCGCGTAGCCCGCAATATGGAATCTGAAGGAGACGTTTGTTAAATGACTTCGGTGCCGGTACAGGCGGATGATAGATGAGGACGCGACTGGGTTCTACGTCGGCTGGCAACCTGGAAAAACGGCGCCGCCCTTGCACGGAATCCAATAAAACGAGACCGCGTGCCAGGGCCTGTACAGGCTCGATCGGCCGCGCAGGAAATAAAGGATCGAGATAAACCCGGGCGCCCCCCCCCCCAAGCGCAGTAACACGTACTCTCGGCCAACTTCCAATGTCCACGGGCAATCATTTTTACTGCTACACCAGAAGCACCACCTCACGAGTCCGTTTCCACCGTTTGCGACTTCGGGTCGTTCGACGAAACGCTTACGACGAAATCTGGTCGGATTCGGTGCTAATTTAGGTAGATCCAGGCCATCTGTCGAACTTGGCTACTTCTGGCGATTGTGAAAAATGTATCGCACCACCCTTGCTCGATCACAAAAAGAGCGTAATCTGACACGAATACGTCGACCACGACGAAAAAATATTTCCATTCGAACGTCGACGAAAGTATTAATGCAGATGGAGGAATTATACTCGACGGGATTGGGCCGTAGAATTTCTTCGGGATCTGCGAGAACGACGGTTCTTCGATTTGTTTTAGCGCGCACGAGAGAGCACATTGGTGAAAAAGGGGGTTAGAGAACGATGGTGAGGAATGGCGGTGCGGTGTAGCGGCAGGACTGGAGAGCAATTCTCTTGACAATTTGGCCTGGCGGTTCGCCAGCAGAGGCCAGTCGATTCAACTAATCTAAGTTGCTTAGCACGACTTCGTTCATCTCCTTCCACCATTGCCACCGCCGCCCCCAACCCCTTAACCGCCCCTCGCTACTTCGACTTGTTAGCTCTGCGACTACCCTTTCTCTATCTGTTCTCCTCCGACGCTCCCTGGCCCCTTTCACCCCCTTCGCGCAGACTACGAATTCTCACGGGCTATGAATATAAATGCATCGATAGAAAAGTATCCGCACACGCGTATCACACCCTTCCGCGGTTATCCATGGCGCACCCTTTCTTTGGCGATCGATGTAATTACTTGCGATTCTATTTTTCATGTCACGAGGTACAATCTAATTTATATTTTTATATATCTTACGCTCTACGCAATCTTTCATCGCGTTTAATCCCTAAAGAATCCCGTCTGTCGCAGCGTGACCCCTCGTAAGGGTCTGACTCTCGGTCACCGCCAGATTCGACGCAATAACTCAACCAGCAATAATGTTTGTTTAAGTTTAGTTTCATTCGAAATCGAAGTGTCAATAATTGATTTTCAAATCTCAAATTAGAGATCTCATCTTTGAATTCGATCTAAGCTTAGCATTCGTGGCAATATAATGTTAAGAAAGAAAATCTCGAGTTATTGGTAGATACCAGGTAAAAATGCCTCGAGTGCAAAGGGTTAAGAACTGCTAGATTGTAGGGAGCAGGCAGCAATTCGTTATAAGACAGGGACACATTCCCCCTCGAACGCGTATCCCGTATCCTAGAGCGTGGCTAATTGAAAGCAGATTCACGAGTTAGCGCAGGTGCGTGCTCAAAAGGTGATACGTCGAGGTATGCTCGAGTAACACGACACCGACGGCGGACGGGGGCGTGTAACTCGTGGTAGTTTGTGCTCAGTGTTTCGCAGTCCCTGCGCACTTTAGGGCACCCCCTCGGAACACGGCAACCCCCGTGTCACGGTCGTAGGCCCTCCTCGCTCCTTCAGGAACAGTATAAGTCCCGCTACGATGCCCAAGGTGGCTCGCAACTGTTATAACTCGAATAAGTTTGTAACCAAGATCCCCCACTCGCGCCACCCCCTCGATATACCTCCGAGACCTCGTAACTCGCGGCGAAACGCAATTCCTTGGGACGTAATTGGCTGCCGCGCGGAATTGCCTTCGCTCCGCTCGTTCCACGGAACTCGACGTGCAGCCGATTCACGAATCCTCTTCCAAGATTTTGCAAATTACCGTTCGTCGACTGTTAGGATGCCCGGAAGGCTGGCCTCGCGATTCGAACGCCTAATATACCTAACATCGACCCTCTGTCGCGGCAATTTTATTGCATCTCTCGAACGAGATATCATTTCTGCTTTCTACTGTCCATTTTCGCTCGGTGGCATGTCTGCGACTACCTTAAACTCTTCATTTTTCATCGTCGGTAGTCGCCAGAGGATTTCCCCGAACGTCGTACGATATATTTAATTGCGAATTGCTGGTTGTAAACAACTCGTGGAGCACTAATCGAGGCTCGTGACCTCTCTTTCCGAGGTCGAATTCCCCAGCATCCGTGGCACACGCACGCAGTCAACCATCCGAGACACGCGTGCGGCGGGGGTTGGTTTCGCGCCGAACTGTCGGAACCTAAACAGTTGGTCCTGGAATTTCAGGCTGGCGAAGCACTCCGTCGACTCCTCGAGCGCGCAGCTACGTCGATCCACGTGTTCGTGTGACATACGCGTACACTGTGAACCAGAAGTGCCTTCTCGCTTCGAGGACTGTGCGTGCTCCTTCGGCGACGAGCGAAATTATCATTTAAATAGAAGTTTTCGAATGAGGAACGAAAACTAAACAACTTTGTTGTTTCCAGTTTATCGACCTTGAGCTGGGCAAATAAGATGATTGGTCTGAATTATGAGACGAGAACAATACTCAAAGAGATGCACGTCACAATCAGCGTCCTCGCTTCGATAAAATGTTTTCCGTCCTCGAGGAACGAGTGCAAGTCTCGTTACCTCGAAGCCACACCTCGTACACGTTGTTGCTTTGCGCGGAGCCTCGAATCCGTCCTCGAAAGGCGTCCTTGAGCGTCGTAAAACACGGACGCAGGAACGCCCGAGCGGTGCTCGAGTCGTCGCGTAATTGGATATTTCGAGTGGCTGGGTAAAATTAAAGAAACGAAAAACTCCGAGGATACGAGGAGAAGACGATACTTGTGGAGGGTAGTGTACACACATCGATGGGGGTGGGAGCGCGGGGTTGGGTCGGCTGGAGCGCCAACTAGTTATCCGTTCGGATGGTGGCGCCTCCATCGGCGTTCACGCACCCTTCCTGTTCCTCGGAGGAGCTCCCTCGTGTTAACTGCTTGACAAACTAAGTTAACGTTTCTTACGTTGTAATTGGCTCCACGCGGCACACGGAATTGTGTAAGCCCCGTCAACGACGAACGACGACGAAGAGGAGGACGAAGGATAGGGGGAGGACACGCAGGGACGAGCAGAGGGATGATATTGTTGGCGTTACACCGGTTACCGCGTCGATTCAATTCAAGGAATCTTAAGGGGATGCGGGAATCGTTGAAGGGAGTTTGACTCTCGATGCGTGTGGCAAATTGTCGTGAATTCGCTCGGTCGTTCCTCTGTCGCGGGGCTCGCACTTTCCCCGTTCCTCGTTCTCCCGTTCCTCCGCCCCGAATTCTGGTAATTTTGGGTAAGACAACAAAGAGGGATGTTAATTGCTACCGAGAATGAGAGACGCGATAATTGGCGGCAGATAGGAGAGGGTTCGCGACGACGGAACGCTTTTCCGGCCTCGCGTCTCCATGGAAATTCGATTTACGCCACTCGGAATGCCAAATCTTCGCAGATTTCGACTTCGGATTCGCCTGTTTCGCGAATCGAAATCATACCTGGGGACAACTCGACGCGGTTCGATGGAAATCTGTCTAATACGCCAGAAAATGAAACGGGCACATCGTAATCGTACAGCTCGTTGAAGTAATTGAAGTCTGACTTTCCGACGATCGCGACAAATAGTTTAAAATCTGGTTGGATAGGTGAAAAAATTCATGGCTTTTTAAATATTAATCGCAGAGGAACTGCATGTTCGAAGTTGCTTCTCGCGTATGAATATGCATGATATGTAAAACGTAATATTTTTATTTTTGCCACGTTTAATTTTTGTAAATACATCTTCTTTTATACGCACATTCGTGTACAAGTTTTTTTTTTTTTTTTTTTTTTTTTTTTTTTTTTTTTTTGAGAAATGCGAAACATGAAAGTATCATTTGTTATTCCCAGCACAGGCACTAGTGGTACATCTGTTTGGAATTCGAGATAAATTCTAGAACTTCAAAGAGATCATTTGTGTCTTATATATTTCTGTACTTCGTAACCATTAAATATTCATGCACCGCGACTGCAAACTTTTCGAGCTTACCGCATTCAATTCTCGAAATAATGAAGACTGTTTTAAATTTCCAAGATGGTGTAGCTCCCTGAAACGCTTAAAACTCCATCAACCGGAACACGAAATTTCGATTCATCGAAGCGTGCGATAAAACCGCTCGTTAGAATGTTTCAGCGCCTCGGTCTCGCGTCGTCCGTGGTCCCTCTCGTAATCGATCTTTGGCCGTTTTTCCACACGGCCAGGAAAGAGATCGGTCGATCTTCGCATCGCTAAGAAACCGAAGAACTGGTGCCTCTGCCTCCACCCTCTTCCGGTTCGACGTTATCCTTTTTCTTTCGTCGTCATCCATCCGCGTCGACGATAATAACCGGCGAACCGGGCGGCGCAAATCTTCGATCTCGTTTGGCAAATGGCCGATCTCGAGGCTCGGTACGTTCGCCAGACAAAAGAAGTCGCCTCGACGCGTGTTCCTAGCCGCCAATCCGCGGGATGTGTGTTCACCACTGTCGCAGCGCAGCCGCATTGTTCGACGTGGCGAGAGTTCCTCTTCCAGGCTGGCCTTTCTTGCCCCAACTTTTCCGCTTCTCGCCTTCGACTTCTTTCCAACCATTCTCCGATCCGTATCTGCTTTCGTTCCTAGGCTAGGTCGTTGTTCGAACCCTTACGAATTATGCGATCTCCACTGGGATCGTGGATAGGACTCCATTGACTAGGATGAGACGATGAGACTTTCATAGCCATAAATAGTCTGCTATCTCAAACGTTTTGGCTGAGAGGATTAGGCTTTCGTAGCAACGAATAATCTCTACTATCTTTTCTAGGTGCATCATTGCCTCTACATTTGTTAGTTTTAAAGAGACTAAGCTTTTTAAATATCGGTACAGACGATGGTTGCTCTGTATTCAGTGGGCACTCGATTCAGAATTAGTCTGACCCACATGTGGGTTAGGAGACAGTCAACGTGTTAATGCTCCGTGGACGTAGTTGGAATTGCTTCGGAAGTTTCCAACTCGTGCTCTTGAAGTCGCTGATTCTGGAACAAGGAAAGGACAATGTAAGTCTTGGGGGGAGGTTGGACCTAGTAGGAGCCACAGACGTGACCATTCATCGTACGATGAGTCGCGCGTCGATTTGCGGCGGTAGTTATAAAGCAGCATCTGCTAGCGACTTGTGCAGCCATTTTGGACATTTTAGTGTTATCGTTCGAACAGTCGTATGAATCGCGCAATTACTAGACCTATACGGTCTGGTCATGAATAGTACCATTTTAGCTATGCGAAGACGTTTGACTAAATAAAATAATAGATTTGACATTATCTAATGAATCTTTCATAATACCGTATTTCTGTGTACATCGACATATTTATACAAACATACACTTAGAAACATGAAACCTACCATTTAATTTAAACAAATTTCAACAATAGAGCGTACGAATATTTATGGGACTGACTGTATACACCAAACCTTGGTTTTCGTCAAGTTCTGATCCGTGAAAACGCTGCATAAAATCGACGAAGAACATCACATGCGACGCTTCATCTTGGCTCCCTTGTTCCGTTAACTTCATAACTCTTGCCTCGGCGCAGCGTCCATCGTGTCTCGAGCTCCAATTTCCAAAGACCACCTCGTTCCCGTCTCTCTTACAAATTACAGTCTGCTCCTCTTCTTGCAGTTCATTTCTCAGCCCCATCCATCGGCGCTCCTTATCTCCCGCTCCGCTGAAGGAAGGTCCATTCTTCCGTTTCACAGTTTGCTCGCGGCATTCGTAACTCCCGATTTTTCTACACGTCGGCACCGGTTCGTTTCCTCACTATTTCCTACTTCCTCGCGGACTGTTACATTTCACTTCTGTGCCGTCGGAGCGGTCTCCGAGACCGCGGCATCTTCCATTTCCAGCACCTACCATCGCCCGGTGTAACAAGTTTTCCTTTCCATTCGAAAGCGATTTACCGGTGGCACGGTGTCCTGCTGTCCTCTGCCCGTCTCGAGAGTCCACGATATTGCGAGATATGACCCGAACGCCGGCTGAGCAAGGCTACGGGGGTGTAATTTGACGGGATCACCGGTTTGCGACACGCTGGAAATTTCTCAACGAGCTGAATTCCATTGTTTGCGGCCGAGATCCCTCGTTCTCGTTATCCTTTCCGCGCGACCACTCGGCTTCTTTTCACCTGGCAACGTGTTTTCCTTTCTACTTTTCACTACTCTCCGTGCAACGGCCTGATATTTCGAGGAATACGTATAGAAGTAAGGATTGAAAAACCAACGGATTTGCTATATTTTTATCTGTACGAATTTGCGAACTATTTTCCCATAATCCTTTTATCCTACCGTATCCTAGCCACGATTTATCCCGTCGTTGTAATAACATTCGAGTATCGAGTACACACAGTGGCCGAGAATGGGTAAACATTATTACAATAGCCAGAAACGCTAAGACCTCTATCTTTCGAATTCGATATCGGTTGCATTACGTTCACCTGCGAAAGAAGAATCGTATCGGTTCTGAAACAGATGCTTCTGTTTGCAGAACATCGGGAACACGGAGGCCAGGGGTTGCACCGCGCCCGTCGGAAGCGAATTCATGAATTCTATTAATCTCGACGATGCACCTGCACCCTTTTCATAACGCGAAACTGTAGAACCGTAAACTGTAACCTTGGAGAACGGGGCGGGATTCGAACGACTGGTTCTTTCCACCCCTCTGCTGGCCGTTTCTCTCTTCGGCAGCAGATACAAGCGAGACGAGTTTCGCGCTAATTCGAAAGACGAGAGACGACCCTGAGCCGGTTCTAATCTCGTTCGTGCCGCGTTCGCAGTATCGCGATGAAAGGCGTGCCTTAATTTTCGTGCCGAGGGGGAAAAAAAGCGTCGAAATACGATAGATGGTAATGAGTCCGGCACCACCGCGACTCGAATATCTCGAGTCTCCGAAGTTATTCGAGGGTTCTTTTTGTTCGAATGCCGTCGCGTCGGCGCCGAGATCGCCTTTCAATTCCGCGAACACCAACTTTCATCCCCCACCACGTGGGGTTAATATCCCCGAATCGTGAGAAAAGAGAACGCTCTTTAACACCTTCGACTCGATTTCTTTTTAAGCTAGGAGAATATTGTCGCTGTGTTAAGCATCTTCGACATAGAGAATGGAGTTCAATGACCTATAACATTGGATACTGAAAATAGTTACCCCGACTACAGCATATTCGCACGACGAGAAGATGGCGATCGAGTGGCTGGAAGTTATAACTCAAGATGGAGTTTAATCATGCCTGAGACGGGGACCATGAACTCGAGAACCTCCCTGCTGAACTCCGCTATCAATTTTTCGTTATCTACCATCCCTTCGGAATAACGCTCTCGCGTCTTGACCTCTTCAAGAAGCTCAACAACAAAAAGTCTTTTTATTTCCCCGAAATTACCAGCTTCGAAGTTCCAAGCATCACAGAGCGACGTACAAATGCCAAAGTTTGGAATCGCGCGTTCCTCGATTGAAGCTGATGCTATCGTCGTGTCTCTCGATCCCGGTTGGAACGTTCTAGTCGCATTCGGCACCGGTAAACTTGGACAACGTTCCGAGGCCGTCTGCGAAAAATCTGACGTTTGAAATCCCGGCTGAAATGTGGCTTGGTTTACCTGATATTGCCGGCAGGATGACCCGAAACTCTTTCGAACTCTGATATCCAATCTCTGCGGACTCACGCGAAACACAGAGGTCATCCAAGCCCTGGAAATCCTGGTCAACCGTGAGCGCTAGTCGCGAGGCTCTGGAAAATGATTGTCAGGGACTATCGACTTTTCCTTGCGCCATAATTTGATGACGAATCACCTTCTCTTCAAGGTGGAGTGTACTAATAATAATATAATAGGATACATTTCACTTGTGTCAATTTTGTTTAAACTACATCTCGGTTTCTTAACACTAAACCTACCACGACCGGTCAAATGACCGTTTTCAAATTTTTGCATACAGTTCTTAAGTTTGCATTTAATTGAAAAAGGTGTCATTTGTCCCATCACGATAGAAGTAGTTACGCATAGGGACGCAAACAATGCTCGAGTATACATGGTCGTTCACCAGCGCATACATTGCACCGCTACATCCCACTGGATGGTATGCCTAATTCGCTATAACTCCTGCAACTCGCAAGCCTGGCCGCGCTGTTACAGGATAATGCTTTTTCCCACCTCCTGAGCTCCATCGGCGCTGCTGCGACGGAAAGTCGATAGTCTGATGGAGCCCTCACTCGCAGGCACAATTCCCTCGCGCGAGGGAACCCGCTTTCCCGTTCGTCGATCAGCGATTTGGATCAGAAATCGCCTCTCTCCGTGGGTGCGAACTTCGACGCGGGAAGACGCTCGAGGAGGAGGCTACGATCAAAATTCACCAGGAGCTCCTCGACGTAATTCACCGTGACGATCCACGAGACCGGGGCTCGCGGGGAAAACCCGAGAAAATCATCGTCGGGGACGTGCTCTCCGGCAAAAAGCTCGAATGTCAGGGCGAATCCTTTTGTTCGCGTACGTGTGCAGATAGCGGCACACGACGGCGACGGGGGGTGCACGCGGGTTCGCTTGTGTCGTGACAAGAAACTCGGAGGAGAGGGGCAAGGACCGACGCGAATACAGGACGTTCAATAAAGCTACGTGTCCACTCGGGAATACATGTCGCGAATTATTCCGGCGAGCGGGATCCGTTCACAATTGAGAATTATTTCTCGCTTGCGTTCGGGGAGACAGCTGTCGGAAAGTAAACATTTACTTATCCGTGGAACGAGTAAAAAATACTCTGTGGCGTGGAATCAAAGTCGAGAGTATTCGTGGTATGTTAAATCTGGGTTGCGTATCCAGCGCATCACATTAGCTGTCCTATGTTGAGTGAGACTCGACGGAACTGTACCGAAATCAGAAAACCTGGACAGCAAAGGGTTAACGTTCCCGTGATTTTGTACAAGTGAAACGAATCAAGAGTTGTTTATCTTGCAATCGCTCTTCGAGATTTTCAATCCAGAGAAAGTTCTTTGGGACGAAGTCACCCTTGATTTTATTCCGTCCCGGCGGTCCTGGAATGGCCTGTAGCCCACGAGCGACGGAAAAGGACCCAGAATCGGACGAGACGGGGGCGAGGTCGGTCTGCGGAGAACGAGAGAATTTAATTTCTCGGTAACATTACACCTTAGGAGCCTTATTCCAGCGACTTTGTGCGCCTCAGGGGGGTGGCGCAGAGAGACACTCGATCGCAGGACTCCATTTGCGGTTTAGCATAATGGAAACCCAACGCGCCCTCGGGGCCAACGGGGCTCTCTTCTCTCCTTTCTTCTTTCCACGGTGTCTCGCTACGCTTCCTAGCCACGTTCCGTTGCAGAAAAATAAATAAGTTCAGGCAAACGCCGCGGGAGTGGAGACGCTTGATCTGTCGTGAACGCGGTCGTTCACGGACCTGCGTCGACCCTGGATTCTCTTCAGTGGTAGTTGACGCCCCTCGGACAAGTGGCTGGCGAAATTGGCAGACCGGGATGTCTTCCTCTGCGTGTGCGTCGCCTCCTCTACGATCGTTTCAACGCACCTGGAAAAGTGAATCGATAGGGTATTTTAGTATAACGAGGAAGCGTGTAGACGCCTACTGTGCAAATCATCGCACATGCATCGAAAACAAAAGTGCATTAGACACAATGTGAACGTGCTTATCGGTAAACGTACCATTCTCTTGCCGTTTTGAAAACTTTTTAACGCAGAGCTAAGAGCAACGATGTATGATAAACTCTGTACCGGATAAAGTGCCGGCGCTATTGATAAAATCGATGTCCCTTGCAGCCGAGACCATACACGCCATAAAACGTGCTCAACGAGCGGAAAGTGGACGTTGCTTCTTCTCGCGGCGTGCATCGTTAAAGTGGACATTTTAATTTTACCAACTACGTAGACACAATTGGCTCGGAGGGTCACTGTCGACGTTCCACCCTGTCGCTCGAGCTTAATGACCCCTAATGACGGGTTAAAAATATCCAATCCTGGGGTAAGATCGAGGGTTGATCGCCTGTCGCTGAACACATCGAACGACGCCTGCTGAAAAATTCGCGCCCATCGAATTCCGCGTTCAACTTTCCAAGCAGCGCGATACGGCTCTGTTTGAAAATCATTTGCCATTGAAATTTCGTCTGGACGTAGTTCACGGAGTCGACGTTTATTACGCGAAACAAACGATTGCGGTCGTTAATCGGGACACAATTTGATTACATTTCCATTTGGCCGACCTAGATGGAAAAACTGCAGCGACAATTATTCGCTGTTGAAATATAATAAATGGGCGACGAATATCGATGCTGATTTGACGGTTGATTGCGTAGTTTAAAGATGGCAGGTAACGATTCGTTTAAAGTAAAATTACACTCGTTACTTCGTAGCGTACTGTCTCGCACCGCTTAGACTTCGCTGTTAGACATTTGGTCGAGTTTTAAGTTTAAAAGGTATGGGCGATATCATGTTATAGAGAGACGCTTCGTTCTCGCGTATATGTATATTACAAATTTGTGTGCCTTAACGAACGCTGAATTAAATGTTCCAGGCTCGTTAGCTCGCTGGATCGAGCAAAGGGAAAGATCTCCCCGTAGGATATTCCCTAAAAGAATTATATGGGTAATCGCCTTGCAGACGAGATAATTGCAATCGACGAATGGAACAAAGGGTTAACTCGACGCTTCGCTTCTGCGTAATTTATATTTCGGTAACTTACTTGCTCTAGGACGATCTCTCAATTAGGGTCGGTCTCACATGGGCAATTACTGTAGTCTCGGTAACAGAGAGAACGCAACGTTACATTTTTTTCTAGGTGGACTGAAAAGTAGTATCGTTTCTGCGAATCTAGATACTTATTTATCATTCATCAGCTCATTGATTTTTATCGATATGGCATTGAACATTTAAATAATTAAAAATAGAAATTTATTAAGAATGTATTTGTTTTGAATTTAATGTAAAAGAAATTACGTTACTTTTCGGCCCTTCTAATAATATGAACTGTTCCTTCTTCTTATACTGCAGCTTGTGAATTTTTCTTAGGCTCTTGTTGTACTCTTTAGAATAGACTATGACTGTTCTCCTGAATTATCCTTTGTCCCTCGCTGTATTTCCACGAGTTCTTACCATCGTTACCATTTTTGTTCCAGAGGGGCTGTGATGAGGGAAGCCGGTTAAAGGACCCTGTGTCGCGCAGGCGCCGGTAGGAGTACAGGAAAGATGCTGCCTTCCTCGAGAGCTTTATTAAGCCCGCTGCTGCTTCTAATCATCGCTGGAAGCACCGGTGCCTTCGGCTCCCGACAAGGAGGTAAGAAACCATCTCTTGGAAGATGTTTTGTCCCTGGAGGGCGACGACGACCCGCTGGGGACGGGGAGCCAGCGTTACCTCCTGTACTTCGTCAATTTTCACCAAGTTTTCCCGGGGAAAATCTGGTTAAGTCGTTGACCGACTTTTCCCACGGCTGGCTATTCTCGTAGCGTCGCGGAGCTTCGTTGTTTTCGCTCGAACACCGGTCGTTTAGCCGTTCCGGCGGCGTTGAACGCTCGCGAGGATCGAGGACCTGTTGGATGACGACCCAGTTAGTCCTGGTTTCAAATTATGTAAGCCGAAGGGACGAGTCTCGGGCCAAGTTCTGTGAATAACGACTCTGTCCGACTCCCTGTTGCGTTGCAGCTCGATGCTAGAGCACGCCAGTCTCGAGCAATAAATATTTGCGTCGCGAAGTTTTTCTTTTCTCCGAATGAACGACGCAATTTACTCGTGCTTGTCTCGCATTTTCTCGTTGTCGAGGACGTTGTTACGCGGACTGTAATGAATTTGATGATTACGCTTAAGCAAAGATCAACGAATGCCTCCTGGTTTATTTAACTCGTAGACTGTTCGTTTCTGGGTGACACGGTTTTACTTAAAAGAATTAGAAACCGTAGCTTGTTTTTGACTCTTCCAAGTGTATATTTCTCGTTGCGATTACATAGCCAAGTAGAATCCGAGGCTCGTAAACGTTCCGTAACAGATTCGCGAGACAACGGTGGTCCAGGCTTAATCCAAACTGGCGCCGTTTCTCGGAATTACCGTGAGACGGGCCAACATCTGAATTTACACGACCTTATTTTGGAAAAGCACGCGTGGCCCACACGATACGTCGGAACGTTTCTCTGTGACTTTTCCTAGCGTTGGGACCAAGCGACATGCAAGCAAATACTAACCCTGGACGGTTGATATAATAGGTCAGAGTAACTTGTACCTGTGTTACGGGCTTCTTCTGGTACTGGATCCAGGTTTTGAAAGCGGTACGTTGCAAGCGTACACTGTTTGAAACATTACTTCTTATGACCAGCGACGCGAAGGAGACTTGGATATTGGACTGGGTTCGGATTCGCGAGTAAATATTGAACTTAATCCCATCGCTACTCCTTCGCCATCCGAAGTCATCCCCTCCTATTTTCCAACCCTTGCCCTCTTTTGTCGGCCAGCTCGGTCCTCAACGCTGTCCCTGTCGTTTCTCTGGCCGTTTGTCCGCGTTTCGCTTTGCTCGTATTCGCGAAGGGAACACCTCTTAGCGGCCATTTCCTAGATTAAGGTCACCTGGAGAGCAAATAGTTTGTTAGGAATGAAAAGAGGGAACTGGCTGGTCCAACGTCAACGCTGAACTTCCAGTGTATACGGTTGTGGAAAACTATTTACGCGCGAAACGCTACTGCATTTCAACAGTAGACCTCCCTTTCGATGTAAACCTCATTGTTTTCGACTTCTCCGAGCTAACCTGGGACACGTTTCCGCCTGTTACATTCGACCCTGTGTTGCACGTTCTTCAGAGTCTACGTTGGTCTCTGTTTCCGTACAGATTTATATTGTACTAGGGAGACACGAATCCCTTATAGTTCTAGAATTGTAGTTATACGTTGGAAAGTATGGTACGTTCTTGCCATGTACAGTCAGTCCCAAAAATATTCGTACTCTCTAAATCTATTAAAGACTTTTGTCTAAATTGAATGACAGGTTTGGTGTTTCAAATAAATGTTTCAAGCTCTCGTTTCTCCATCAAGAAGATTGAGTCAAACGAGAACACGGAATGTAGGGTACGGGATTGGTCGTATAGGTAAAGCGATCGACTGTGGATCCGAGGATCGTGGGTTCGAATATCCGTGCCTTATTTTTCGTTTGGCCTCCTACGTGATTTACGAAACTAGGAGCAGGTCCAAAATAACAGGTGCCTTCGTCTTCTTCGTGACGTTCTTTGTTCCAGCGCTCATCCAGCTTCGAAACTTCACCTAAGCTATTCGCGTTGCTCTACAAACCTCGTTCAACGGAACTATGGGACCGATCGTATAGTAGGTCTCACGGTGGTACTACTCCGAGGTCATGAATATTTTCAGTTTCACGGTTTTATCACTGGGAACGCCAAGGGTCGGAACCTCAATCTCTCGTAAAACGAAACCATAGATTCCGGAAGAGCGAGTAGTAAATCGTTGGGAGAGTCTAGGAATCCTTGCCAGTTTGCGTCGATCAAGATGAACGCTCCCCAAGCTGGCGCGGAAACAAGTTTCGTCATTGGTAGCTGCGTCCGCTACAGTTTGTAAACTTTTTTTGGCCATTGAATAATAAATAATTTATTCCAGAGGCCATTTCATCGCACTTCTCAATATTTTGTTTCATGGAGTTAATCAATTTATGCAACGAACGGCTCATTTATGTCCTCGTGTCATAGATAGACTAAGAAAGGTCACGTCGCCTTAGTGAACTGTAAACCCCCGAGAATCGAAAGTGGCAGGCACACGCCCAGTCATCGACAAAACTTCCCAGTGGCCACTCTCTGTACCGAGAAGATTACAATTTCCTTCCAAGTCGAGAACATCAACGCCACTTCTTTCAATTGCACTAGTGCAATTCGTGTCGCGGATTACCGTTCCGCGAGCAGCGGAACCCTTGAGATTTTATTTTCCCGCTGGGTTTGCCAGTAGGGGTCGCTATCGTAACCCTTTAGACTCCGAGATGGCAGTTCCAACCGCCCATTGACCCAAATCCCCAGGTTCGTGCCAGGCGAAGTTTCACCTAGACGCGGAGGATTCGCGAAGCTGATGCAACTGATTTCCTGTCCTCGAGGAACGAGAAAGCCCCGTTAACGTCGCCGAAGGAATGGCTGGCCAAGTTTTTCAGCGAACAGTGAATTCTTCTCTTTCGAGAACATCCTGTTTCCCTTTCTAGGCGCTGGTCGATTAGCTCGGAATTCGTGTCCCCGTTTCTCGTCGTGCCACGTCAAAAACGAGAGGGCGCAGGGTGAAACGCCTAATCGCGGGGCAAATAAGATTATCTGATCGAATTTTAATGGCGAGCTCGCGTGCCCTCCGTGACGAGAAGGTCCCGTCCCTATTCTGGTTAAGGCGATCGTAAAGAGCGGTGTTCTGCTCGTTAATGCGGGAGCAAATTCGACCACGAGCACGCTCCACCGGGGGTAGGGGGTTGTATGCCCGCGTCTAGCGAGTCGCCCAATCCCCGAACTCTCGACCAAATTACAACCCCGCGAACAAGCTGTCCCAGTTATCTTTTACCGCGCTTCCAGGTCTCTCGTTGCTCTTTATATCGCGGTCGTACCCTCTTCATCTTTTCGCTCGCCGCCTCTCGAGCGTACCACTCACTTGACATTTTCCTTTTGTCTTGCGCGGACACTGGCGTGGCTGTTTTTATTGTTCCCAATTGGGGTATTTACTCGTGGCTGCAGTTCCACGGACGAGGTTGACGAAGTTAATTTTGTTGTTCGAACAACGCCCGCTTTTGGACGAATCCGAGCAAACATCTGCGAGAAAAGTTTGAAGTCCATCAGAGAATTCTATTCCTGACTATGGTGTCAAATGATCATGATATCAAATTAACCCTTTGCACTTGGAATCATTTCGTTACAGAATATGCAAACAGGAATCAGGTCATATTACATAATGTAACTTGTAAAGCATGTAATTTACTGTAACGATACTCGCGCATATATGAATCTTTAGACATCGAGAAACATATTTATGTCATAATTACGTTCGAGTTCTCCCAAGCATCCGTAAACGAATGCACTTTCTGCAAGCCGCGTAAATCCCTCCCGTTGTTTCTTTAATGCATTTTTATTCCTACCCAATTCCACTGCCGGCAAAATGACGCGAAGTGTGGTAAATTTCAGCGAAGAGGGAAAAATGTCGGTTCCCTTGGAGCGACAAAGTCTCGCTTATCGTTCTTCCCTCGTTTACCAGGACGCCCTGTTGCCTCTGTAAAACTGATTAACGTGATCTTATTAGCGAGATGCGTCTCGGTGTCGCGAGTCGAAGATCAAAGCGTAAACAAACGCTTGCGCGACGCGTCGTGACGGTCCGAGCCGCGTGTTTCGCTTAATTGCGAGTCCTTTCGGACAAGAACAAACCCCTCTGCGTGCCCGACACGTCTTTTCTCCTGGACGACGCGACGGTTTACTCTTTCCCAGACACGTCACGATTACGGGTCGTTTTGTTAAAATGCTCACGGACGCGGACGACCGCTCTAATTGCGAATCTTGGCTCGTTTCATTGGGTACAGTTCTGTGTATAAATGCGAGATATTATCGGGATAAGAGTTCCATGCAATGAAGGAAATATACACTACTCCGGACAGTCTTAATGGCATTCGCGTTTGGTGAAAAGAATCTCGCGTACATCTGCATCGGAAGAATAACTTTTTTAATTATGAATATGAACTGACCTTTTCGAAAAAGGTTTTTTTCTCAACCCTGTAGCTGTCGTAACTCGGAAGATGATCATTACCATGCCTGAGAACGCCAAATAAAGAACATTGGCGAAGGCTCGAGCAAACATGAATCTTTTTCCAAAATTAAACACCAGTTGGAATTTTCCTAAAAAACACGAAGATAAAGAGCCGAGAACGAGTACGAGCCAGTGTGTACTCGGCTCTCGCGACATTTCTCAGAGCACGCGTTCTCCAACCTGTTAGCCTTTTTCCGTATCCCGCCCTCGACTTCTTGTCTCCATCTTCTCGGCCGTTCTTCCAGCAACTTCCTCGCACAAGTGGTCGTCGGATAAAACTCGCCAAACTGGAGTCCCCGGACACGCGAGTTTCGCGCGAGTTTGCCACCGATAAGGGAGGAGCGCGTCGCGAAAATTCCGAGGCAAGGCGAAACGCGTTCCCCTTTTACTTTTCAGTTTCACCCTGATAAATTGTTTACTCGATGGGACAAACTTTCGGAGCGGCCATCCTCGTTGTTTTCTAACAGTGTCGTAACGACCGCACGGTCTTTGTCTTCTTTGTTACAAAGACGCGGTAGAGGCTGGGGACGCGGGTAACAAATTCCAGTCGTCTTTTTTTCTCAAAGTTTCCCGTCCATTTTTATCTTTTCATTTAACCCCTCTCTCCTCGTTTAACACTAAACCTTCCGAGTTCATTTGTCACTATTTCTATCGTGATGGAGCAAATAACTTAGACACACATTTCTCAATTAAATGCAAACATATTTTACGTGGAACTAAATTAAATAATGCATGAAACAATTGTATATAAGAGGTATTAAGAACTGCAATACAAAAGTTCAAGAACGATCATTTGATCAGTCGTGGTAGGTTCAGTGTTAATTTCGTTCTTTAAGCACAATTCCGAATAATATTTCTCGTTTATGGAATTATTTCACCCAACACTGGCAACGGCACACCTCATCGCGTATTTTGGTCGCCAGGAGTCTAATTTTCACGCGTTTCGTCCCGGACCCTGCTCCAGTCCCGTTACTTTGTAATTACTTGCGACTTTGAACCCTACCGGGCTACCCGGCGCTCTCAGCGATCGCGATAGAATATTCGGTAGGCAACCGCGTAAAGGTCCGCGGAATTAACGCTTCCCACATGGAGAAACAATAACGCGTCTTGCCACCGCGGGTCTCGACGTGCCCCGAGGAGATTTAATTCCTTAAAAGCCCCACGCGTTTTCCTGCTTTTACTCGGGCCCCCGGTTATCCATTCGCTTTACGCGCACACGCAAAAGAACTCGTCGCGGATGAAAGATAACGCAAGTCAGCGATGCGTTCCGTGGAATAAATTTTCCTAATAAAGAATTGTCGCGAGAAAAAAAACTTGTTCGCCCTAAAACGCGATACGATGGAACTCGAGCGCGGGGGAGTAGGAGGTCTGAAAACTGGAGCCTTGGTTAGAAAGGTGCAAGCGATTTTAGGGCTAATCTGAATATACCTGCGAGGATCTTGCAATTTACTTTAATAGAGAGTTTCTTCCAGCGTTTAAAATTTCTCGTCGATCTATCGGGTGCATCCAGTCAACGTTTCAGCCGCCACCTAATGTCAAGCTGGCGACAAACGCGAGGACGTGCGTTTGGCGTGGCGTGTTCCCCTCCCGAAACGGGAGGAATTAATGGTCACGTGAAAGCGATAAATCCTTGCGTCCACGGGGCCTTCAAGACGCGCTTAGCCGACCGTTGTCGGCGCATCCATCGACATCGACACCGCCTCTGCTCGCGGCCGTCACGGATCCGTCATTCGACGGGCTGCGGAATGAAAACGCGGCCGCCGGCGTTGCGGAGGGAACGCGGAAGGGAGAAACATTTAATTCCGTTTGCGGCGAGCGCAGAATGACGGCCACGGCAGAATAGAAGATCGGAGACAAATGGTCGCGCATACTTAGCGAGCACTTGACTGTGACAAACTACCCCGCATACACACCGAGAGAGTCGGTGCAAACGCGACCTCGTCCTACCGAAACGCAGCAACTTGCACGAAGGGAGAGACGAGGGGACGAAAGCGTTGTTCGTAAATTGTGCTCCACGGAATGCCGAGGCGTCGACGGGCTTCTGCGCCGTGGTTTAAACCCTTGCGGATTGCTAGGATAGGAACGGAAAGGAGAACGTGACTGCGATGGCGGACGTGGCCGAGTAAATGAGAATTTTATTGCTTCGACGTCCTAGCGGTGTGTCGGCGCTCCTTTTTTTCCATTGGTTGCCGCACGGGAGTTGGCCCTATGTTTCAGAATGCACCTTGTACGTACTTGTTTTTCAAAGTTTAGGAGCATTCCCTTTCGCGCGTTCTAGTTTTCCTTCTACCGAATTCTAGCGCGCGACGACTTCAGTTGCTTGGAATCTTTGGAGTTTGTACGGGGCGTTATTCCCAAGTTTCTTCGAAGCCTTTTGGATCTCGTCGACGGGAGACTGGGTCGACGAATAGGTTGCTTCCTATTTTTAATTTTAACGAACATCTTAAATACTTTAATTCCATTCGATTTTCCAGCTTTCAAGTCCTTAAGAATTCGTTGGACTTGAGGCCAATGCATCGAAGACATACATTTGTCCGTTTTGTATTTTTAAACAAAAGCATCTTGCGGTCGAAGGCTGGCAAGGCAAATATCGAGGACACGCGGCGAATCCATGGATCTCGATTAGTTTTTAGTAATCGACTCCCGCCTATTCGACGAGCACGGTCAACAACACCGCGATCGGTCGACCGTGCGACAAAATTGAATGCAAACAATTGCTTGCCGCTCGCTAACGCGTTTGCATCGATAGCCGAGCTAGGAAAAAGAAGCGGGAAAGGGACGCCTCATGAATATTCCGCGAGACCTCGACGCTCCCTCGTTCCCTGCTATTTTTCAAGCGGTCGAGACAAAGTACCCTGGTACGTTGCCAGAAGGAGAGGAAATCGCGCGACGCCGATGTTTGTGAGAGGATCCCTGATTTCTCGCTTATTATCGGCGTGTAGTTCGTTAGTCTCATCGGTCACGAACGAGGATACCAGAGAAAGATGAACACGAGCCTGGGGAAAGAAGCGTGTCATTTTCGAGAGTCGAGCTTGTTTTGCTCGAACGAGCGATTAGTCTAGCCCTGTCGCCTCGAGAAAAACAGGGATTTTCTTTTCCCCTCGCTGGAAATCCCTTCCCGAACGATTTCGAAAATGGGGCTCTCGATCAGGGTATTTTTACATGCTACGGAAACCATTTAGCATTTTCTTGATCCATCGTTTATCTTCCGTTTCCTCCTTGCGTGTATTATTCCACGAACACTGCTCGCTTCTGAATTATTCCCGCAACTATTTTCATACCACCTGCAATTATGCCTGAGACGCATTTACGATCATTTCCAGCCCACAAATGGATCCTAAGCGAATCGTGAAACATTTTTCACGTGGATCTACCATCCACCATCTTGTATCAGCGTTCCACGAAATTTTCGGAACGACAGCATTTTTCGTTACGGCTCCGCGATTCCATTCGCCCGTCTTTTTTAATATCCCGCCACACTCGTCGTCATTTCGTCGTCAAACAATCGGATTCCTTTTTCCATTCTGTGTAATCATCAACAGGACGAGCGACGGGGACCGCTTCGTTGAACAAAAATTATTACCAACGGGCGTTGGGGAATCCCGTTTCAAAACGGGGTCGTTACAGTGCTTCACCGAAATTTTCTTTATCGTTTGTGGCTTTCCAAGAATTCATTTGAGCGTCCAACTCTTTGCAAACGTTTTTGCTCCAATCGGAAGAGAAATTCACGATTCACCGCCCGGTTGAGTGTTTCGATAATTTCATTTTATTGTTTCATTTCGCGCGACGGGCGCAAATTTTGCGCGTTCGCTCGCGAACGATGTAACGCCCAATGACCGAAAGGGATTACATCGTTCTTTGGAAAAGCGTCGAAGGGTCGTCGATCGAATTAGTTGCTGTGCACGTCATTAACTATGTATTACCGGGAATTGGGGCATCTGGCTCAACGCGTTACAGAGTACGTATTCGGTCGTCACGTAACTAACGGAACGTTATTTATGCACGTATAGAAAAAACCTTTTCAATAGATAATAACTTATCCCTTTGAACTCGAGGCCTTTTTTGTTCTGTATTCACCATGCTTTTTATTGCCACGTTTATTATGCTAAGCTTATTATACTTTTATGAAAGAATTAGAACAGTTAATCGTCAGATGCATTCTTTTCGCTCGCGAACAGTAGAATCGTTCGCACTTTTGACCATGGACATTCCTCATCGTTTCCAGTTTTCGAAAAACCCTCGATTATTGCCGGTCGTTAATCGTCGCGCGGGATGGTCAGTAATTATTATTATATTTATCGCGCGCAGTTTGGATCGACGACGAGTTTTTAATTCGGGCGTTTCCGATTCGGCCGGCATTGCGCGGGCGGCCTGGGTCGTCGTTTTTGTTTTTGTTTCCCTCCCTACCCGCTCTTTGCCGTGGCTCTTTTTATTTTGCGCACGGCCATTTAGCGAGGAAATTTGTCGGACGATGAAATAACTCTTTTGTCCTCCGGCGCGACAGGCGACTCTCGATTATTTCGCCATCGCTCGGCCAGCGATGTTCGCACTGCGAAAATCTCTCTGATCCGTCGACTCTTCTTCTCCTTTCAACACCCTGCCTACCTGTTTTCGTTAACGCATCTCCTTTTAGAAACTCCAGTAGCAACCTCGCGTGTTTTCCTGTGCCGTTCGAACAATCGATTCTCCAAGCTAGAGGTTTTTAGGTCCGAAAATTTGAATTTTTAAGAAAAATTCCCGTTGACTAGAGGACATTTCCGTTGCTACATTTCTACGTGGAAGTTCCAGTTGTAGCTGAGAATGAATGAACTTGTTGCGACTTGCTGTAGAGCGGTTGTAGGTTTCGTCGGAAGAAGAACTTTCGCGAATGTTGCAACTCGTTGTAGAACTTCAACAAGAACCCTCAAGTTGCCGAAAGACAGAGAACTTAAATGGCGCGAAGTCTCGGGTCAGATTTTGTAATAAAGTAAATTCGTGTCTTGCGCATAAGTCTCGGTGAGTGGTTCATCGAGTTATCAGTCTTACAGGACCTTCATAAATTATATGTTCTATAACTCCCTGACAAAATAAAATGAATGATCGCCTTTAGTTGCCATGTCACCGATAGATGCCATTACCTCGCTCATCCCCCTGTCAGGGCAACACAGTCGCAGTGGCCAGTAAATTCGCATCGATCGGTAACTGGGGCTAGCCGAAGCGGGAATTCGAAGGTTCCTGGGGAACAGCACGTTGCACGTTTCGCGTTCCACGTGGCCGGATCAATCTAAATTCGCATTATTACCGAGAAGCTAGGCGCGATACAGCGTTCGATCCGACACGTAATACGGGTAATTCCGGTTTATTAGGCCGAACCGCATTAGGTTTCCGCTTTATTAGCTCGGAAGCGTTGTCCATCGTTCCCAGCGAGCCTGGCCCGTTGCTCTCGCGATCGTTCATCGATTCGGTTGCCCTCTCGCCAGCAGCGGTCCCGTTGCCACCGTTTACTTCATTAATTCCGCCGTACTATTTAGTTGCCTGGCTCCACCAGCAGCGAAAGTTCCTTCGACACTGAGACAAATCGGATTCCGCGACGGGACACCAGCAGTTGGCAGAGTTTCACCGGGGCGTGCCGTGTGCTCCTCGTCGCGTGGCTCTAGCATCACGTGCAGCCTCGAATCTTCGGATACAGTCCGCTAAAGAAGTCTGCATTGTATTTTCGATATACTAATCTTATTGAAAAATTCCGTGGATGAGGCTTTTGGGGGTAAACTCGATTCGAAACTCCGATCTGGTACCAGCCAGACTTTGAGATATTAGAAATAGAAGCCGAAGATCGTACAGAACAAGGAGTAGAATATACTTCGCGGAAGATGTTTAATTCCGATAAAATTGCAACAGGAGACGTCCCCGCACACCGCGTTCCTCTCCCGTATCACGTTTTATCCCAGTTTCCTCCTCTTCCTGTTTCTTTCAAGCTTTTCTCCTCACGTGCTCGAGCGGACCAGTTCAACGGTTGTTTATATTTCAAAGCGAGGCGCTATTTCAGCCTGTCATCGTTTCTGCTCGATGAATTTTTCAATTAACCCGCCGACGTCGGGCGAAACCGAAGACGAAGAGACGTAGCGAACAGCGAATCGGATATTGAGTGGAAATCGAGCCGCCTGCGTTCACCGTCGACCGCCGTTTCGCGGGAGATTTCTTATTTTAATTAGCCGAGGCGCGTGCTGGCTGGTTTCGAAAGTTTCGCAGTAAATGTGAAACATGGCACGCTCCGTGTGCGTTTTCCTCCCCGTTCGCAGCGATTCATGTCGCTCCAGGAGCAGCTTTGAAAGTTGGCGAGCGATTACGGAGGGCCACGAGAGCCATGGGGTGATTCCACCTACGATCGATCACTTTTTACGGTCATTGTCTGAGATTTCATTGAAATCGTAGCGTGTACGTACTTTGTGTGGAATTAAGGAGGGTTTAAGTCATCGTTTGGGTAGTTTTAAACTTGGAGACGAAGTACGTGTCGAGTTTTTTTGTTTCTTCATTTGGATGTTGACTAGTTGAAGAAATCAATCTTTAACAAGCGATCTATCATCCGTATCGAGTCGATGTCTTTTTTTTTTTTTTTTTTTTAGTTCGATGAGAACTTTGTCCAGCTATGATCTAGATACGGTGTTTCAAAGGTGTTCGAGGCCTTAGGGATGAACAGAGACTTCGTACGATGCAACGTTCGATAAATTACCCCTCGGTGCTACTAATTTTATCGCGCGTTGAAGACAACCGTCGACTTTGAATTTCCTGTAGGACGCGCAGCGATTCGTCGGTGCCTTTGAGCGCGGAAACGAAGATGGATTCTTTCTTTTCGCAGAAGAGCAGAATGATTTAAGCCCCCGAGCGTTCCCGAAATTCCAGAAGGAATTGCTCGCTTCTCTTTCCTCCTTCCGCCTCGTTTCTTCGCGGCAACTCATAACGAAATGACAAAGTGACTCGTCACTAGTGGCTCTCCCTTGTTCTCGTCTCACCTTGATCATCCTTCGCTTCTGTTATTTTCTTCTTGGCTGGAACACGCGTGAGTTCCTCCCTCGTTTCTAAATTAATAGTTTCAGGCACTGACGTTAGTCAGTTTTCTTCACCAGTTTGTTTTAACCGAGGTAACACACTCTTTTAATATAAATTAATTTTTACTCAAAAGGAATTAAATAGTTTTACAGTAACGAAGGCAAACAACCTTTTTCTCTGCCTTCTCTGATAAAATTCCATAAGGTACCGCAAGGCATTGCGGCGCATTCGTCTCCATTAATTTTTAGTTGCATCCCCTCGCTAAATTTCTGGCCGCATCCTGCATAATGCAACTTTGAGGAGGTCACAGATGCTCGCGGTTGCTCGACTCGGACGAGCAAATATCAATTATTCGAGCTCGTCGAAGTTCGAGAAACAGCGAGCCAAGAAATCGCCGTCGTTTTTGTTCTACCAAGAAACCGTGCAATATTTCTTGGGGTTGAAATGCGTCGAAAGAAATTGCTTCGTCGTGCGTAATCGACAAATTTCAACAAATTGGGTGTCCCTGCTTGGAAAAAGAGCAAAGGCTAAGTTTTCTTAAGGGCGCTTGGCTTGCTCGACTAAATAACGCTATCGCTTCGAAATGTGAAATATTTTTTTTTATGCTTGCAAAGGTGGAAATTAATGGAATCTAGGATTAAAGAATTTAACGAAGCTTTAATATTTTCAATGCAATTTCTAAGAAAAATTTATATTTATTTATAAGAGAAGAATATTATTCAAGACGGCGACTAGTTTTAGATTGCTTCGTCTGTTAAAGAAGGTTTCGAGACCCTTTCTTAAAAATAGGCGAGTGCTTAGAGCGCTATAAATATAGTTTTAATGCCTAAACGGTGCCTCGTATGTTTGTACAGCTAATTGTGTTTACGCGTAACCCACATAAATCTCAACTGCTTAACGAGTAGGTTTTTCCAGCTATATAGATTGCATATAGAGGGAGCTAACATAACTTTTGGCCGGTGATGTAGGCGTCACTCCTGGTGTCGCGATTTTAAATCAGTCGTCGAGTTCTTCCAGCCTCCGTTTATGCGAACATGCGCGCGTAATTTGATGTTAGATATATTTAACCATCGGCGCTTCTGCGTTCGAAACGGCGCTCCCCTCGAAATAAAGACGGTGACGTACGATTAATTTTGTTTTCAAAGCAGTCGGTAAACGTCCTGTTCTCTGGCACTAAACTTGCCAAGCGTTCGCCCCCTATTTCTCTCGACGACATCGGAACGCATTCTCTTGAACACCCGGTATTTTTGGCACGGCAACAATAACCAACGACTTCTTCTTCTCTTTAGGATTAATGAGAACCAAAATTCCAACGATGCCGTGTCGACCTTTTCTTTCGAAATAAATTGTCTGTGTCTTCATCGGTTCGTTGTTCGTAATTCCCAATCCCTAAACGTAGTCACCACTGCTTTGTTGTCTTTCGCAGCACGTTCGTGTATTTTCATGGTAGATTGGGTAGGAGTTCTTCTATTTTTCGCCAGTAAAATTTATCTACAACTAACCACGTCAACGTTCTCAGCGTTCCATGTGACTTCTGAGTTGTCTCGAGGCCCGGCACCAACAATGACACTCTGCTTATTTTAGCACTCTACACTTCCATATTCCAGTTTCACTCTCGGCCTTTATCCTTTGTTCCAACACTCGTTAACCGCAGTCTCGTACGACGGTTGCACCTCGATGTCCTGCTAGCACCTAACAACTCGAAACTTCCTGTGTGTTTTCAAATAACGCCTCGTTTCTCGTCGTGTTTTAAACTCGCGTCTACATGCAATGCGTTTAATGAATTGCGGCATGAATTCTCCCGCTTACTTTGTTAGTGAACACACGACAACGCGCGTTTTTATCGGTGGAATTTTAATCCCTTTTATTTTAATTCGATCAAAATTCGTGGTATCGAGTGCTCAGTGATACTTGTCGTGGATTCGGGGCATTCTTTTATTCGAGGCGTGGCGGCGCTAGTGTCGCGCCCAGCATAACTTCCGCAGCTCTTCTCCTTGATAACGAGACCTGAGAAGGCATTCTTTAATATTTGAATTCAAACTATTCACAGATCCACGAAAAAGACTGATTTATTTTATTTCAACTTCTAACTGACTTTACTTGCTAGAGTGTACAAGTTCGTTAAGATTTCGAGTACCTAGACACGCTCCACGCGCAACGTGGTCCCATTTTACGGTGGTAGTTTGTGTAGTTCAATGGACAGAACTTTCTCAACGATTTAATAGTCCTGATCAGGCAGCGAGTAACGAAGTATTAAAATCTGGCGGCCAGACGTTGCGACGGTTAGTTTCTTTACGGCAGTTGGACGCGTTTTATAGTAAGCGATTCGAAGTTCCCCGGAGGCATTCCCTTGAAGCTCCTCCGCGGGTCATGAACGTTACAATACGCGCGGGTTACGGGTAGCCAGTAAATTTTCAACCGAACAGAAATGTTTAACGAGAAATTAAGATCGCGATGGCCTCTGGGCGAATGGAAAACGGGCCGCCAGAGTGGTAGCTTTGGTGGGGAAGAAATGGACTCCAACGAAGAGACGGACGAACGCTTCCAACGGTCAACAAGGAGACGGGACTCCTCGTTTTCTCCACGTTCGACGAAAGAGACGCGTCGTCGTCGTCGCGGCGCTTTCTCTTCGCTATTTCTGGCGGCCAAAAACAATACGATGTCGCGCTGTCAGGCGCCGAGACTCGCTTCGGATTCTCAGACGTGGACGTTTCGCCCTTCTTTTTGCGTCGGGAATCGTTAGTCGCGTACATACACGCTTGTACTCGATTTTAGCCCTCGATGTAACAGTTGGTAAATACATAGCTAGTCCCCTTTGTCTAAGCGTTATCGTTTGATGGCGATGGGAGTGACTCTTAGACAGTATCCGAATCATTTTAAAATTCACACTAGAATTTTCTATACAGGAACAAATATAGTTGACAAAATTTGCTAGAAGTCCACAAGTTCCTCCGTTCCCAGAAGAGAAGCCTGGACGAAGGTATATCGTTCGTTTTCTGCGAAAGACCCCGCCATTTAAATATATCCCCCGCTACAATAAATTTCTAGCGAGAGCAGCGGGGGTTTATCCGGGACATGATCGTCTCTCGATCTGCGATCCCGTGCCTCGCCATACATTAACGGTTTATGCAACGGGGGCGCGAGAGGATTGAAACATTCACTCGCGTTCTGGTGCTCGAGCCCGGCGCGAAAATCACGAGGCAGCCTGTTACAGGCGGGAGCCTATCACGAAATTCGAACACGGCCGGTGAATATTTCAATCGAACACCGAATATCCTTCGCCTCGATTTACCGTGCGATCCGTGCACGCGTTCCTGAAGGAATTTTAAACATTCAGACGCCGTTCCAGGTGGAATCGTGCCCGTCCCTTCTCGAGGTGGCCTCTCGACCGAGCCGCGAGTATCGATTCGCGGTAGGGCGGGAAGAGAACGAGGGCTTTAATTAGGCTGTTACACGATCGACGATCGAGAACACGCAAATTCGAGCCAGGGGGGCGAAAACAACCCCCTGGGGCGCATTCCTTCTTTTCTCGATGTCTGGCTCGATTAATGTCTTCGACGAATACTTATTTTGACCTGTGATCGTCGTTAATATTTAAACGAATACTAAATGTTACTGTATACATTATTCCTTTGCGATCCAATTTTTTTTTATTTTATCAAGGGTTACAAATATTTCAATAATCAATTCGGAGATATTACATTTTCACATTGTTATTCAAATGTCTTTTGAGGAACCTGTGGCTCGCAGCATTTTTGTGAAAAGAAGGGAGCGTAATTGACGCATGGATCAAACGTGAGAATTCACGAGGAAGATCGCGTCGTCAGGGTGGCAGCGTGTAAAACGAGCTGGCCTGGCGGTCCCGTTTTTCACGGTGGTCCACACACGGAGCCACGGCTCGGGTGAAAAGACGTACGACGTGGGCCGAGGAGAACTATACGGGCGTTCGCGCCTCTCCAGTCACTATTATTAGTCCTAATAGACCGTATGTCACAGGAAAGACCTCGTCGTTGCTCTCTTGTTCGCAACGCCGGCCGAAACGACTGTTTTAAAGAGATCTAGGGAAGAGAAACGTCGACGCGGGGGGCGTTTCCTCGGTAATAAATCAGCCTCCACTCTTGTTAATCATTGAAATAACGCGACAGAAATCGTGGGAGAGATTTGCGCGACACGATTTCGAACTGGTAAGTCAATTTTCTAAACGCTTTATTCGCGATATTAAAATCATGTACGCCAGCAGCTTCGCGATTTTCATCGAATTGGAAATCTACGGCGGATTAGTTCGACAGAGGTTTTGTCCATTGAGATATCGAAATCGATGGAAGAGAGCGCGCGCAGATTGCGCCGTGTTTGCATCGGGATAACATTTGAACAAACACGGAGTGTGTTCCTCTATAAGAGTTTTCGAGTAGACTAAAGATGGGGAAACGATTCGTTTTAAAAGCGGATATCTCTGGACAGTGAAACGCGGCGAAATATTTCGTTAAAGTCCCATGTCGCGTTAGCGTCGATCGTGGTTTCTCAACGTGCCCCTAACTCCATTAAAGCGTCTCGGTGTTCTTTGAAAGTGCTTTGCATAAAGTAGAAGCCATTCTCGTAATGATGATCGACGTTACGCCGCGTCCCCACGGGAATTTCGTGAAGTTATATTTGATTTAATTAGCGGATATGAGGTTATAAATCGTGGAAACGAGAAACGTCAAGTTTAATAAGTACCCGTATTAAGTAAGTGCGACGACATTATTCAGGGCCCTTTCTTAGCCGCGACAATACCCGGAAGATCGTTTTCGAAACGAATACCCTTCGGGTAACCGCCAGAATCTCCTTCGTGTCACTCGAAATTCGTGTACGGATGGCTCAAATATGTTTTCAGATATGTTCGTCAGCTACACGTTTTCACCTAAGACATTTCGCTTATTTCCTTCCATTTTAAGAGCTTCTGTTAATTAAAAACTACTAGAGTCATATTTTAAAAATCATCAAGCTTGAAGAAAATGCGAAAAAAATCATTTCCTATAGACTATAATAGAGTATCGCTTTACCTAGGAAAAATGTCTCGATATTGGCGCGAGGTTCGAGCAGCCATTATCTCTCGTCCCACGATCCACGATTTAAATTACCCACCGTATCATTATCCCCCGCCGGGTCCATTGCAATTTCTCACGTCTTCGGATTAGTCGTGGCCACGCCCAGCGGAGCCCGAATCTTCTTCAGCAAAACACGACGATTATTAATCTGGAGCGGCGAGACCGCGACACCCTCCTGCGAATCTCGTATCCGGCACGTTCCCCAGCGCCCTCTGGCACCCCTGCCCCCCCCCCCTCCCCACTCCACAGGCGATTCGTCATCGAAGCGTTCCTCGAGCGCGCGATAATTCGGAATCCGACGTTCGTGCCGCGTCGCGACGCCACGGAGCATCGCGCGACCGCGAGCTGCGACATCCGGCATTATCGTTGCATGATTTACGCGGCTGTTTCACCGTTTGCGCCTGCTTTCGTGGGAATGTACGGGGTGGGCCGCAAGAAACGGAACGTCGTAGATCATTTCAACGTGGCTGAAACGATTCCATTCGAATACATACGATCAAGTAGAAGCTATGGAACACACGGTCGAACTTTAGAACTTAGACGAGGATTACTAATTTCTTTGGCGATAAGGAGGCCTTTGACGAACCTTTTGAAACAAGATAACGCGCCCAATGGATGATGCTAGCGCCACCTCGGTCGCAAGATCACGAGACGGCGCTAGAATCGCGTCGTGTATAACTATGGTAGTGCCATCGAAAGAAGCAAGCATCTTTCGTTGTTCCTTTCGAAAAGGTGGTTGACCTCTGTTAGCTAAAGTAGAAACGTCTGCTAGCTGATCTACAATACAGGGTACTTACCGTTGTACTCCTTGCAGTATATGGGTTAACGCCCACCATCGACCTGGTCTCAACTTAAACAGACGATCGTCTGCTAGAACTCCGTGCTGGTAATAATTGACGATTCATCCTAAAATCGCTCATCCCAGACTACAAGCTTGTGCTGGGTTAAAGCGCAAACATGTTAAAATATTGAACTGTCTCTCCCGTTCCGGCACTCCCAATCTAGCATCTTCGCGTACTATCTATAGAAATGTCATGTCATCTTCCGTTCAATACTCTCGCTCTCTGCCTCCGCAGTTCACTTTTAGCTCCACGACTGAAAAATCGCGTCGGGTTACTCCAGTTATTAATTGCTCGGCACTCATAGCCATAGGATCTCAGCAATTTCCAAACACGTATCGCCGAGTCTCGTAACGATACATTTCCCTGCGCGTGTCGTCCCGTGGCCCTTCGTTCTTCTTCTCCGCTTCCACGTTAAACGCCTAACCGCGGCCCACCCCGCTACACGGGATTACAGCGTGTAAGAGGGTGACTGGGAAACCCTCGTGAAAGCTCGACGGGTGATAAATAATCAGATTAATGAAAAATATTTCCTCGCCGCAACGGCACGCCGCGACTAAGCACGCGATCCTCCTCGCCTCGAGGAACGAGGAACTCCTCTGCACCTAATTCTCGTGGGCTGAAGCGTTCAACTTTTTCTTTTTACAGGGTATTTTTCAGACTATTCACGATGCCCAGACTAACGTTATTTATTCATTGTATAAATTTTATTATTATATTACTTTTATTAATGTTTGGTACGAGAACGTATTTTTTGGTTATTTCTCCCTGCGCGATTTTCGACTGAATTGTACATTTTATTTCTGTATTATCGAATTTAATTGATCGACATACAAACTCGGTACTTCGGAGAATTTAATTACCATTTAACCTATGAACCCCTGTTCCTATATTGTATCTTTATTTTATCGAATTTAATTAATATCAAACCTATGAATTCGGTGCTCCATTGAATGTAATTAATAGGAACTCGATGAGGGCAAAAATATAGATCGTAACGTCGAAATAAAAATATCGAAATTATCCCGAATGTTCCGAAACCATTGTTTTACACGATTTCAATGGTAGCAACTGAACATTTAAATAACTGCACGATCATTATTATTTTCGCAACCTCGTAATATTTAATTTAAGAAAAAAAGCCTGATAACGCGACGATGTAAGGTAATCTAACGATAAGGCTAAGCGAAATGCCAAGAAATACAGCAACCAGACGATGCGGTGGGATTTACTACTGATTGATCTCGAGCGTCCACTTAATTTACCCGAGATTAGGGACAGATTTCCGACGAACGATTGGCGCGAACCTAACGCAAACTGGAATGGACCGAAAGACCCAAGACTAGCTGAAAAAAAGGGAGATGGAATTTACGGGAGCGAAACGTCCGCTTCGGCGCAACGGGGAAATGAATATTTTCCTTTAAAGAGGAATGTTGCAATATCACGGTAATTCCGCGAATTGGAAAGTGAATCTCCTGTTTTAATGTCGTCCTTTATGCGTTTCCCCTCTGTTCTTGCGATTCCCATCCGCGCCAGGAAATTTAATAACAATACGAGCGGGTTGGATAGTCCGTGGCGCTTGAGCCCGTCGGAATCGCGGAAATTTCGACGGTTAATTCGTTTCACGCGAGAAATGAAAGCCAGAGCGCTGCGGGGAGGGAATCAATCGGGCCACGAGACCGGTGTTCGAAATAGCTGGAATTTGGGGAATCCCGCCGACCTCGACGCCCACACGCCACTCGAAAGTTATTCATTGATACCGATTCCTCGTACCTCCCCTCCCACCGGTACGCACGCAGCTTTCTCGTCAAGGATAATAGTCCTTGGGTACGTTCAATTGCGTGGGAACGCGCCACCGTCGATCGCACGACGGCTTTCCATTTTCCGATTATCGCATCCCCTCCTCCTCCTCCTCGTCCTCCTCCTCCTTCTCCTCCCTCAGCCCTCCCACTGCCACCCTTCGATCATCCCTTCGCGTTATCTCGTTTTTTAATTTCGCCAATTTACAATGCATCTTGCTGCCCCTCGAATGGCCCCGTTTGCTCGCTCGTTATGCGTATGAATGATGAAAAACGATGGAATATCGATCCACGTCGAGGGTATTGCCTGCGAGAGCCAGTTCGACTCCTTTTTTCCATTGAAAATCTCTTCAGCGCGGTGCATATCCGCCAAATTGACGAAGCAATTGTTTAACGACGCGGTAATCGACGAAATAACCCGCAATATTTTCAGCGAATTAGACTTCGAACCTTCCAGGACATACGGTCGTTGAATTGAAACGGAGTCAAAGCCACCGACCGCGGTTTCGATAAAATTCCAACCACCTGTCCTCTACGCCCAGCTCCCGAACGAACCTAATTTGTTTCTGCGGATCAATGACGACAAGATGCAAAAACCTCCGCCCCGGGGGGAGGTCGACAATTTCGTCGTCCGCGCGACACGTTGGAGCCGCGAATTCAGTGTCGAGGACGGGAAAAAAGTCGCGACGAGTGGCGGACAGAGTAGCTTTCAGCAACCATAGAACGTATCATCCACGTTCGCGAAGTGTGTTCCAAATTACGCGACAAGCGTTCCTCTCGACGGGATCCGCTTTTTCACCGGCCCGAAGAGGCACGAACCACTTTTAACCCGTTCCCAGAATTTTCGCTGGCCACTCAGCCGCCACTTGGCCCGTATATCCAGAACCTTCTTCCCGCTGTAATTGCACTTCACCCCTTGAAACACGCGGAATTAAGGCAACAGACAGCGGATATCTTCTTTCGTCGACCTTTCGGGCCAGCAGCATTGGTACGGTTCTTTGCCTTTTGTCGACCAGCTTCCAACTGTTTACGGGCACTCGGTGAATCGATTCCAGCTGATGCCGCGTCGCTCGTGGACGACAACCTTTCGTGGAGGATTACAACAACATTCATGGAACAGAGGTGAACGAGGGTGAATCCAAGAAACTGGACCTAGCAAAATTGTCTACGCTTTATAGTCTGAAACACGTGATTTGTCATGAATATTTGCTACGTAGTATACACAGTCAGTCTTACAAATATTCGTATCCTGTCTATTAAAGGAGTTTGACTAAATTAAATAATAGATTCGATGTTTTCAAATGAATGTTTCGTTACTCAAATGTACGTGGATGAACTTTACACTTGTATCTACATAAAGTTCATCCATGTACATATTTATAATGAAACATTCATTTGTAAACATCGAAACCATTATTTAATTCAGACAAATTCCTTCAATAAACGCAGAGGATACGAATATTTACGAGACTGATTGTAAGAAGTAGAAAGTGGTTAAAAGTGTTCAAAGCATCTGAAAATACACGTGTGAGATGGTCACGGAAACGGAGGCTTGAATGACAAACTCTGGAGAGTCGTCCGTGATCGATGGTGATGTTCTTTGCAACATTTTGGAAGGAAATCCATGTTTATCCACACCAAAGATAGCAGGAGAGCTCGATGTAGTCCAACAAATAGTTTCAGATAGCGTCTGACAGCTTGGATTCATGTACAAGTATGCAAGATGGATGCTACACGAATTGACTGCTGAGAACAGCCAGGATGGCGAAAGCGTTTGCTCGTCTCCGCTTTCGCGCGATAGCAATAAATCAGTAGACTGTGTTTGGCAATCTAGTTTGTATTATTTTCTATACAATTTCTAGGCCTTAATTCCCAGCGGGTCCTAAAAATATCAGTTTCCTATTTCGATTTCAAAGGCGAACGATTTCGTCCGCGCATCGATCGGCGCATTATTGACTCTGTTAATAATTTCGCCCGAAATTATTCTTGATGTAAAATATTCAGAGTCGGGAATCATTACGCGATGGAATTAGGCGACTCTTTTCGAGTTCAAGCTTCAAGAAGGAGGTTGAATGCTTGAGAGGACCAGACTTCTTGGAACGGGAGGTCGTGAATACGCTTGAAAATTTCAACAGCTCGCGTCATCCTTCAATTTCCTTTCAGATTACTCCGAATTGATCACGGTTTTTCGGGACGGACTTGGTCGGCCAGGCGCTCAATATTTCAGGGCAATTAAGTAGCGATATACATTCGCCGCAGCCTGTGAATCATTTAGCAAAAGTTCCGAGTGAAAATAAACCGTGGCCCGACCGGATCATCCATTACTTAGTGTCCGTTAACGCGCTTTGCCTGTAAAACGTGTAACAGCCTCGCGCACCCCCAGCACCCTATCGTCGACCTTAATCGGAGATACACGACCCGGTCTCGGGATCCGAAACCTATGGGAATATCTGACGGGTCTGCTACGTGTATGTATGTGTGTGTATTCGCACGTGCACGGGTGTATGCGTCTAGCTGCGTTGCTAATTGCTCCGTGCTCGACGTTGCTGCGATCTCGAGTGTAGGCGACCACCCCTCCTGAGCGACGAAGGGCTCGATCGTTTCGGGGGATGAACTTTGTCGAAACGAGACGTTCCGTTTCAAACGACTCGTCTACAGGGCTGCGAAGGATGGGTCTTACACCGGTAAAGTGGAGGAAGGGATGGCAATTGAATTTTTAACGAGGGAAAACGCTGGAATGGTGCTGGAAGATAGGAGTATCTTTGGGAATTTTTTTCAAACTAATATTTGGATCGAAAAGTGTATAGCGATTTTTTTAGGCAAATTAGATGAAAGTTTAGAAATTAGAAGTTTACGGCCTATTGTAGTAGTTCATTTTTAGGGTCTAGGTAGTTTCGTTCCGAAACGCCTCCAGATTTCTTGGCTCGTTTCAATTTTAGTGACACGCGATGACTTTTAGACAATAGAAGTGTCATCTAAGGGAAGAACTTCACCATTGACCGGCGTGATTAATTAAAAATCCGCAGCTCAGATACTCTCTTGCTGCGCAAGTTTCTCGCGGGATTAAGCGTAACGAATTAATGCGGCGGGCTGGCGTGTATCGATCCACGTCGGATTTTGATTCGGCCTGAATAGTAATGAACGAAGGAAAGAGGAGAGAAGCTAGTTACCTGGCACTAGCTAACGAGCGAAACGAGAATTTAATCTAGAAATCCGAAATTACCGAAGCTGCGGATGTCAGATTGCTCTGATTTCTGACGAACAAGGGGAACAGCTCTGATCCCAAGTTACGGAACTACTGGAAAGCCGTTCCATGAAAATTAGGTTAAAATTAGTTTCTTCCGTGTCAATTAGAAAGTTCAATTCCAAACAATATTTCCCGGCCGAGGGAAAGTTGGAAAAGTGGCAAAGCTAAACAAAGCGACGCCGGTTCCGCGGATCGATCGTTAAAAGGATAAAGAGAGAAGCAAAATCATCTTCTAGGCATCGGAAGTACTTCGACTTCGGCGAAGCAACAAGCGTTTAATTTTTGAGTTTGCTATTTCCAGCTTTAATTTATTACGAGACACAAAGTTTCAGTGAAGTTACAATTTTAGTTCCTTTATTGATTTAAAGGTTGCGCAAACTCTTTTACGGATATTTGCAAATTTAGTTTCAACGGTATTGAAAGTTTCCCATTTTTACAATTGAATATCTACGGTAAACATTGGCATTTTGTAACTTCACATTTAATATTAACACGTATGCGTATCCGAGAAGGAATTCACGGTAGTGAAACGCCCAGGGAGAGGTACAAATTTTCAATGAATTTCCGATGGCGAAGTGTTCCCGTTACGTTATTCATTTAATAAAGCTGAATTGCTAAAATAACATACCGTGCACCATGACGAATACGGTTTCGTATCGATATGCACACAAGAGACCGAGCCACGAAATTTTTGCCGAGACGCGTCTTTGGAGATCAACGCGACAGAATAGTTGCATTAGTCCTCGTGATCTATCACTTAGTCAACTCCCTACGGGACTCTATAGGGATACTTTCGCCCTCTTTGCCAGTCACCGACGCTGTCCAACGAAAATCCCCGTAACTTTTTAATTCCGTCACGACGAGACACCCGTGCCCTTGGTCCTCGTTGATCATTCAACCAGCGATACCTAAGTTAGTTGCGCAAGAAACTTCTGCCGAAGGATTTCTAGATTTCAGCGGTAGCTTACTTAAAATACTTTAGGGCCAGACAGACTTGGCACTGGACTAAAGTCACTCAGGCTTGGGGGTGCCAATGTTCTTCTTTTCAAAGGAGAACTAGAAAGGCGAACTTTATTTATTTTATCATTTTGTTTATTCATAAACGAAACTGTTAATATTGAATATG
Organism: Hylaeus anthracinus; assembly: GCF_026225885.1. NCBI lineage: Eukaryota > Metazoa > Arthropoda > Insecta > Hymenoptera > Colletidae > Hylaeus > Hylaeus anthracinus. The sequence goes on along the minus strand of NW_026534341.1, from coordinate 6,113,296 downwards.
TATCAGTCTTCTTAGGGGTAGTATTTTTTTTCATACACATATTTTTCTGTACAATTACCTTCCAATGCTCATTGTTATTTAAATAACTACCCAAGCAACGTTATCATTCTTATAACTGTATGAATATGGGGCACAGTACAGCTCGGGTACCTCGGGATCGCTAAACCCGTACTGTAGCTACAATCGAACATAGCTACAGCCCCTGAGGGCCAGTATTCATCGAAAACATGAATCCTAATACAATATCGAGTTTTCCGAGCCACCAATTTCTTTGTTCGCATCGATACTTGCTCGTCTTTATCGTGAAATTTAGCGACGCTCTTGTCCCCAGGAACAATTCGGAACGGTATCAGCACGTTTCGCGTCAGCGTCGGAGGCGAACGCGCTGGAAAATCTCGGGGGATGACGATCGACCGAAAAAGAAAGGGGAGCAGAAAAAAAAACGTATAAAAGTTTCCCGAGTTGGCTCGACGGCGAGGCCGCGCGATCTGTCACTTAGCACGAGGGAGAGAGAGGGCGTCCCTGTTTCATCCCCTCGGGACTCTCGCAATCGGGACATTTTTCTCCGTCCTACCCGTTTCTTCTCGTCAACGACGCGAACTGATGTATGGCTCGTGATTGGAGTGACTGTACATACGCGAAGGGAATTCTCGTCTCACCCCACGGGAACGCGACATCCCGTGGGAAAAACTGCGCAGCTTCGCCACGGAAAATCGTCCGCGGAGCGTCTCCGAAATCCTCTGTCCCCGTTGCTAATTGATTTCGCCCCCGGCTATGTTCCAGCTCTCGCCGAACAAAGGGAAATATTTTCTGCATCCCGTCCTGTTCTACAGATTTTAGAAACGTATTTCCTATTCTTTGTTAGGTACCCGATGTTAGATGTAACCGTTCAAAGAGAGTGTATCGAGTGAGTAAATTCCTCTACAGTTACAGAGGATCCTAAAGATTATCGCTCGTGCGAGAGTTGCTCCGCCGCCGTTCCATTAGAACCCCGCTACCTTCCGCTCAGCTTCTTTCACGAGAATATTCCCTGTACCGTGCCCTTGCAAAATTAATGAAATACTCGGCGAAGAATGCAGGTAATCCCCGACTTACGCGATGGAATCGTTTCGCAATTTTTCGTTTAAGTACGAGGCCATCTCGTAGTCAAACTGTGGCATTTAACGTTTCGCACAGCACGAAAGAATATCCCAATGGCCATAAATTTCAAATATCTATATAATTTGCCTTCGAGATGCGGATACTACGAAATAAAGATACGAATGGAGGCCCGATCGCAAGCAAATGGCGAATGAAGTGGTCGTTCCGGAGACACTCGGTACACAAGTCGTGGGCGTAGCTCTCCGCTGTCCATTCTGGCTTCATCGTCGATATATCAATTTCGTGGAACGTTAACCAGCGTCGAAGTCCACCGTACACTCCCTTGGGATCCGCGGCGAGAGTCGACAAGTGAAAAGGGACGGGGCAGAACGAAAGAAAGGGCAAGTGGAAGCTGGACGTTAACGAGGTTATTACTGGTCTCGATTGCACCCTCCACTCGCGCAACTGTAAATAAGGGAGCATCGGAGTCGTGGGGCGACGCGACGAAGAAGGGACAATTACTTTAAATCTTGCGGGCTCCGCGATATTGCGCTGATTCATACATTCCGGCCAACTTGTCGCCGTTTCCCACAATTTTCTGCCTCGAGTGACAAAGGACCTCTCTCAAAATCGACGAAATTCCCCGTACTCGTCATCGCGATATTAATTTTCCCCTAAATCTGCAGACGTGCGAGGATGAGATTATTGCTCAGCGAAAACGTACGATTTCGATGGTTTGCCGTTATTTCAAACGCGTGTAAATCCAAGTTTTATTCAATCCCTGTGCAACGTATCAACGATTCCCGTTGCAATGCGTGATTCCCTATAGCGACGCGACAATTTTTCACGTGCCCACCCTCCATCCAATCTCCCAACTGGCGGATCACACGTTGGGTTTCGCGAGCCTAACGATTTGGCCTCCACTCACGGCCAGATGGGCGAGTCGAGATAATTACCCGCTTTAATTATTTAATTAATCCCGACGACGTTTTCGGTGTTTTATCTGGAAGCTCGTTAAGCTGGACCGAGCTCGCAACCCTCGGCCACGTGAGCTTGCGAACGTGTGCGTGGGTGGGCGAGCAGCACGCATTTCATCGACGACGCGTGTGTGGGTGGAACGGCTCGCAGGTACGCGGGAACAAATGAAGTCGTTCGTTTTCGAAACGGCATTTATCCGTTCGATCAAATTGCACGCCGTTGCGCGGCCCGTTCGCTACGACCCTTAATCTGTCGAGCATTTATTTCTGTTTATTGAAGAGCCTTCGAAATTATTTGCACTTCGCCGGTCCATTGTGCGCGTTCGTCGTTAGCTCAAGGGGCACTGGCTTTCGAGCGGTGGTAAACTGCGGGCCGCTGTTGGGCGGATTGTAATCCACGATTATGATTACAGAGTAATTAGTAAGCACGGTTAATGATTGACGAATAATCAGTACACGAGTAGCTCCCGATTTACGACTGCGGATTACGAGCGCTGATTATCGTTATCGATTCATCGCGCTTACGATTGGTGTCAAAGTGTGAAGGATTAACGAAACGTTCGCGTGTTTATAAGGACACCGAAGACTGCGTCGATCATTCTGTTTGTTTTGTTGGACTTTTAAAAATTATTTTGATACCGATCTCACCGTCTTGCAAACATAACCATCTTTCAGGAGCGGGTACTTGTAAGTTATTATAAAATTCTATTATATTAATATCCAGTAGTAGCACTGACGAATTGTGACATCTCTGTGACTTCTTATTTTTATACGGTAATGGGTTTGCTCGTTTATTATTAATAAATAAATAAATAAATAAATAGACACACGAAAAGACCATTATCGTTCGTTTCGGATCATCTCGTATTTCGTACGGCAAAAATGGAGTAATTAACGGCCGTGTCGTCCGCCGGAGTCGTCGGCCGAGGAAAAGTTCCCAGAAAATTCTCCTCGACCCAGTTCGCGGTGACGTCGTGCCAGCAATACTGTTGCTAACGGTCGCGTCCGTTCCACCGTAACCGAGTAATTAATTGAACATTAATAAAGTCGCTCAACCACGGGGGGTCGGTCGAAATTTAATAGCCAGGCCGGATATTACCGGAACGCTGGCAAAGAACGATTCTTTTTTTTCCCTCCCTCCCGACGCGCAACGAAACGAACGTCACTTCCTGCGTCGATGTTTATCGGTGGCGAAAGAGGAACGCTCGCTAACCGTTAATGAGTCAATTAGCCGACAGAAGGCGGCTCGAATGAAAAAGATCCAATACTCGACGAGAGCGTTTCGTTTGAACCTCGTCAACTCCGGTGAACCCCAACTCGAAGACTCGTTAAAAAGTGGCGTTTTTAATTAGGTGCTCGATGAAAATAAATTGCGCTCGTAGACTGGATGGACCCGTTTTCGAGAATATGCAAAGGAGCCTTGCGCGGGATCACCTCGTCGCGAGTGTCCGAAGTTTGTTGTGGAATGAAAACTAATGAGAGAAGAATTCCAGAGAGAAAGAAAGATCCTGGACGGAAGGAAGATTTTTCTGTAATCTATTCCTGTAAGGAGAACAAACACTCGTCGATAGAAAAAGAGAAAAAACAGAGAGGGTGTATGTATCCATGAGAGGCACAAAGGTGCGAGGTATCTGGTTCACTTCGACTACAAGCTACGATCAAAGCTAACTTCGTTTCGATGCAATTTGACTCTCCTCCGCTGAAACAAAGGAACATTCATTATAATAATAACTGCTCGGAGCGAGAATTGTATACGATACGACAATGGAATTGTTCGATAGAATTTAAACAACAGAAAGAAGAGGCGAAGCTCGAAATAAACGCTAGTAAGTTGTTCGGAACGTTCTAAAATGTTGTGTTATATATTACACGCTAGCTTCGAAGTCATCCGTGCATTTAGACTGGAACTAACCGTACCAACATCCCCGTGGAACTTGATAATACAAATAATGGCAAAGGAAGATTTTGCTCGGTGGAGGAGCAAATGAAATTCACCCCTCGCGCGTGGAAGACCATTCGGAAGTGGGGTACACGGGTAATCCGAGGCTCGAAATTGATATTACGTTCCCTCATCGAGATAGCGTCCGAGCTCATTAAGGGAGAAAAGTACGCGGTTGTTAATGACTTTATCAGCCCGGCAGGAAGGAGGTGGAGCGCGGTTTCCGTCGGTCGCTAAGACGCCGCCGCATTGGGAGATTTAATCGCGAAGTATTTAGCCGTTTCTCTCCCTCGAAAAACGCAAGATTAATGGCCGCCCGCTCGCGAGATGCTGCGACGCGAATTTACATCGCGACGCGTTCTTTAAGAAAATTGCCCCTCTAATTCCTTGCCATCGTAATATCGTGGCTGTTCAAATTTTCTCGTGAAATATTCCACGATTCTTGGGAAAGATTGCCATTTTTCCAACCCGGGAAATACGGGACGTGTGCCACCCCGCGAAGATTGAAACTTTGAAACATTTTTCAATTTTATTACGCTTGTAACCCTTTAGAAATATTGTCCGTCAAATCCGACCCCGAATGAAAAACAATATCGCAGCATCGACTTCAGAGCGTACCGATCGTTGCGATCGCAAACGTCGTCGCACAGCAATATTCAAAGTGCCTTTCAATCTCGCTAACGCCAACACGCACACGCGTTTGTCCCTCCGGCCGTTCCCTACGTTGCTGTCCAACGAGGCAGGACGAAACTAATACCAAAAATATTCGAATCCCGTCGCCTGACATTCCTAGTTTTTCTTCAGAGAGGAGGCGGCTTTCATCGCGAAGCATTTCAATTAATCAGAAGCTCGCTACCGCGACGTTGGCCGGCTCGAAGTTGTTGGAAACTTCGGTCCCGAGTCGTACAAATATTCCCGTGTCCGAACGATGGAAATTAAAACGTTGGCCCGAACGTCGGCCGGGTTCCGACGCGACTCTCGCCGACCGGGGCGGGGGGATTAACGCGGAAAAGAGGCACAAGAGCCAGCGTCGTTTCGCAGGCAAAAAGGTTGATTCTCGATTACGGCGATGCAATAACGTTTCATTGGCTGAAACTCGCTGGAACTCCGTTGCGAGGCGACGAGTGCCTTAGCGCGACGGAATTTACGCCAGAAACACGGACTGCCTTGCAAGTGCCGATGATTGCAATCTCCCTCGTTTTTGCTGTGGTTTTTCGTTCCCTCGTAGCTGCTCTTTATTTCCCCTCTTTTCCGTGCAATACATGGAAGTTCCACGCTCGGGGCGCAATATTCGCGACATCGAGCTTCATCGGCGCGGGCCACGACGTTTCGCAATTAATTACAAACTGACCTGTCGCGCTCGTTCTCCGCTGCGATTTTCCTGCCTGCGGCGGACCGACCCGCCGCTCGAGATTAATCGGAAAGAGGAACCGGGCTCGCGGTGGCTGAGTGTCGCGCAAATATTTGCTTTTTAATTTTGCCGGTGATTCCGCGATGCTCGCGTACGGAAATTTCGACGTGTCGCCGCTAGAGGATCGCGGGAGGAACGGACTGAAAAGAATTTCGACAAGGAAGGCGAAAGGAGATTTGGTTGCGAGGACGTTTCAGTTATCGGTATCACCTGTGATATTCGAAGCGATGGATGGAAATCACTGTCCAGCAATTAATTGCGAGTTGCCAAGTGACTATCGATCCTGCGATATTCGTTCCGCGAATGTTGCTTCTGGTCTTTCGTATTGATATGGCCACCCCGAGTGCCTAAGTACACACGAGAATCGAGAGCGATTTAGAGAGGAACAACCCCGCAAATATCCGGTTGCTGCTCGAGCTTCGTCGTATTCGCGATGGTACCGTGACACGCCGCTGCTCTTTGCGTCAATCCGAAAAATCCCGTGCGAAATTGCATTAAACGTATCCATCGCAAAGATTAAAGTTAGCGAAATGAACAAACGCTAGATATATGTAAACGTAAGATTTTAATGAACTTAATCTTTCTTTGAATTTTAATATTCCCTTGGTCGTCAATTTGAAATTTTTCCTATTTGAATTTGCAACGCGTAAGTTTCTTTTAGCTTCGAATGAAAAGTGGCTACAAAAGCACGGTGGCTCGACCGTCGTCGGAAACGCGCAGTCAAGAGGATTGCTCTTATCGTCGAACAAAGTTGGACAAACGATTTATCTGACGTTTACGTAATTACACATCCTCGGGAGTTACAGCGCGAACGGAATGCTTGTTGAGTTTCTTTCCCTGAATCTGAATACCGCGCTTCTTTGCGTTTTAAATAGGGTAATAAATAATGAACACGCAGACACGGGGAGCACGCGAAGTGGACTCAGTCATTATTCTCCAGCGCGCATTACTCTTGACACGAATTTACACATTTTGCACATTGTATCCACTTTTCTCCGCGCATGTCACAGAAGTATAAACCATTCCAGTAAATTCAGAGATGAATGCGGCGGACATGCCAGTGCCGCGAGTACAACGTTAAACGACATTTACCTGCGGCCACTACAACTGTCGGTCCCCTGAAATAATCGCTGGAAAACCCGATGATCTAAGGAAGATTTGAAAACTTGAGGTCCTTTCACGTGTACCTCGATTAAAGCATGCAAAATGTTATCAATTTCGCCAGTTTGATTGAGCAGAGTAAAACACATCCACCGAAGCTTCTATATTTCCATTTTTCCGAGGTTTGGAAGCGTTGCATTTATTTTATTAAGTATTTATTCCGTAGCACCGAATAAACAAAAAATCGATGAAGAATTTAACCTGCCCGCGGCACAGCGAAAGTCACGTTCCGACCATTCGGTATAATTCCGCGTTTTGCGTCGGTGGAAAAATCAATGCGGCCGTGAAAAACTCGGGAAAGGAAGCGGGGATGAAAGCACGCTTGGAACCGCTTTTTGTCTCGCGACTCGTAAACCGCCGCCAACGAAAAACTGGGGAGAGGAGGACGTCGACCAGGGAACGAAAAGACGGTTGGTCCCGCGAGGGACGTAGTCGCCGCTACATCCCTCGCACGTTCTCTTGCCGATCTCTAGCTTCTTCGCGGTTGGCTTTGCACAGGACTGGTTAGGTTCGGGACGATAATCGATATCGCGTGTTACGTCACGTTTCAATCAGCGAGCGACGCCGGATTGCTGTGAAAAAGGTCGACGGAAGGACTCTCCCCGTGAAATATTCCTCTCGTGACTTGGCTGGTCACCCTAAAGCGACACAGCCTGGGGAATAACGCGTCGATGACATTTGCGCGAGTACACCGACTCTACGGGTAAATACCTCTTCCACGAGGATGCTTCCTGCACGCCTGAGCGTTTTATTTTGCATTTAGGCAAAACTCGAACGGGCCTAACCCAAACCTAACCCGGACCCTCTGCTCCGTAGCCTAGAGATCTAAGAAAAAACCTCGTGCACTACCTTTCTTCCTCCTTTTGAATAAATTTCATCCCTGTGATTTAATTCGAATCAGGTGCAGAGCGCAATTTGGCGCAGCGAGAAATGGTGAACCTTCCACGTGGGGTTGAACGTCAAGAGACAAGGAGGCTCGGTCGGATTCGCACACGACGCGTCGCCACCGACTTCCAAATTAAATCAACCACTTAAATTAACAGTCTTCTTACTCTCGGGAGGAAAACCAGCCAATTACTAGAATTTTCATTCTCTCGGAGTCTAACGGACGTCGGGCAAACTTAGTATTCTCTTCGTCGAAGCACACCCGCCGCTCGATGTGGTGGTCCGTGACCGCCAGAGGCACCAGAATTTAATTATCATTTCACATTGAAAGATTGCTCCGGCGAGCGTGAACGCGAGACCGAGCGCTCCCCGCGCTTTATTCGGCCGTGCTCCGAATCAAGAGTAATTACCACGCTCGCGATGATGATTAATTTGTACGCATTTTATTAATTCCCGACCTTCGTCCGCTTCATAACGGTCAAGCAATTAGCGGCATAAATGAATTCGTTATTAATTCCATATTAACCTTTTCTCACCGGCAACGACGCAACGTGATTGGCTGATTTCCAGAGTGTATATATCGAGATCTCGACGCGTCTAGATAATTTACATCGCTTTATTAACGAACTCGTCAGAACTTTGGATCTTCTTTAATTTTGAAACGTGGTTCTCGACACGTCTAACGTGTCACGTTAGCGTTAACGAAGGCAACGTTAAAACTGACCAAAGTAACTTTGACGTCGCTTGATTTTTCGCCTCCGAATATTTCGAAGACACTCGGCTGGGTTTTCCTGTACCCGATTGTTCCGAGAGATTCCAGTCGTTTTAAACGAGAAATCTTGCAAGGTTTTGGGGGACTTAAGAGAGATGAAAGTCTTGGAAGTCCGAAGGGTTTTGAATATTTTAGCGGATTTACGAATCACTTAATGTTTTAAGTCGTTCCAAAATAAAAGTCGCGGTGGATGTTTCATTAAAACTGTTGCGTTAAGAGCCAGCGCGAATGAACGTTTCCCCTCTCGCCTTGGAAAATCTGGCGGGCAGTAATATCGCCAGTGGCGACCAACAATTAATCTAGGCAACATTATTCACGCGTCGCTCGAGTGTTACGGGTGTTTCATCTGGGAAAGGAGACGTGAAAAAGTAGCGCAATTACCGATACGCGGCCGGCCATTATCAGCGAGCATAGCTCGCGTTAAACGAAACGAGAATATTAATCGACACCGATTAGGTGAGTCCGTTTTTCCTGAATTTTTCCCTTCGAGTCCAAGAAGAAAAGCTCCCTGTCACCTTTTCTCTATCGCTGGCTCGTTACAGGAGAAAATAATTTTCATCTAGGAGATGGTTCTATCGCTTCTGTTAAGTGGGAAGCAATTAACGGGCTTTCGAGAATTTTAAAAATAATTAAGCATGCTTTCCACACGCAGAGCATGGTCATTTTTCCCCTATTTACTTTTACCGAAGATAAAATGCGCAATTTAAGCTTAATCAGATTACTTTGAAAACGAATTCAAGTTCCTCGAACGTTCGCATTCGAGGCATACCTTCCCCAACTCGAACAGAACTTCTTCACCCTTTTCACGTTTCTTCGAAAAAGGATTCGACGCCATCCAAGGGCCAATTTCTTCGGAGAAACAACTTTCGAACGTCCAAATCGTACCCCAGATGCAGAGGTTACCTTGGACTGCTGGCAGAGGGCAGTTTTCGAAACGATAGTTCAGCAAAGTCATCTTACTTTTACCCCCAGCGTCTTCGCCGCCCCGGCAGCTTCCCATTCTCAGCGTCTGACCACGAGGAAACTAATTTCAAAATTATTCGAAACGTCTGATTCTCGTAAACGGAACTTTCGGCTAATCTCCTGCGGGTAAGTGTCGCCGTATGCAAATCCGGGGGTAACGTCCCGGAGTTTCCCGAGGTCTCCGTCACTCGACCGACTTTATTAATAACGCACGAATAAATTTACCGCTGCCGCGCAAACGTTTGCCAATTCTGATATCCATCTTTTGCGAAGACGTGATCCTCCTCGCGAAACAAAGTTCCAACGGGTGCTATCGGGGTGCGATGGGCTCTGAATTCCGAATGTGGAGATCATCTCGTCTGTTCGTTCGATATTTTTTTAGAGGTGTTGGAGGTAAGTAAAACTTAATGTATTCAGTGACAAAATTAATATTCGTAGAGTTACATTAAATTAATATTCATGTACTGAAAGGAAATTTATGTCGGTTAATTCATAAAAGAATATGTATACAGCCAGTCCCATAAGCAATTTCTTATGTTACTGTAAAAAGACAATTTTTATCATATATACTGTTTACTCTCATCCCTAAGAATATATTCACGCAACCGTTCGAGCGATTGCACCTCTCGAATGAATCACCGTGTACGATGGTCTTATCCATTGCCTATTGTTCGAATAAAACTGGGTCCATCTCCCGTGTCGGAGCGTTTCTTTGAGCGTCGGTCGAACGAGAGTAACCTGACGAGAAACGGGATTGAATTCAAAGTCGGACATGCCGTGGATTCGCATAAATCGCGGGGTTTGTTTCGAGTCGGCCTTCGGAGTGATTCATATCCATTTGGCGGAGAGGCGGGTCGCATTTCGAAAACGAAACAGTCCATTTCCAAGCTCGCGAGAACCCGTCGTGGCGTGAGGCGCGCATCGAGGCGTGCACACGCTCGTACAAGCGCGGAGTCCCGGAAATGACGAAAACACGAATTCCCCTCTTGGATAGGAGAAACTATTTTTTCTTTATTCGCGCGTGAAAAGCAACTGCGGTCGCCATTAACGCGCCACGGGGAAACGGTTTTCTTTACCGCGCAACTAACGCTTGGCGTGGTCTCGGGAATCGCAGTTTCGTTCGAGAATCGTACTTCGGAATTTTCGAAACGAAAAGAAAATATTACTCTTTACAACTATAAACAGCGATCTACTTTTGTACCGTGCGCAATATCAACCGAGGCTTCCAGGTGCGCAACAGTTAAAAGGTTAAAGAATATTCGAGCGAACGCCGAAATTTTTCGGGATGGAAAGCAAACACGTTTTTTCCCCCTTTTTTCGAAATTACTGGCAGCAGCCACGCACACAAGCGCGTCCGTGTCCCGAAGCCGAAACAACCGATTCGCGTTTTTCCGCGTTTGTCGAAGCGTCAGAGCATAAATTTGGTCGCTCCGCGGAAAAATAACCGTAACGCCGGCTGCCAGCTGGCAATCGCCGCGAGTAATCGAAAGGGAAGGGTACCTGTTGCAAAATGAAAATTGTTTCTCCTGGGCGCTCGTGGCGTCCTTCGTGTCTGGCATATTCATTAGGCAACGAAGAACTCGTCTAAATGAAAATAAAAAAAAAAAAAAAATGAAACAAGCGATGGATGTGCTCTACGTTGCAACTGCGATAAGAAGGATTAGCGTCACGGGTCGAAAAGCCTCGTATGAGAGACGTCGGCAATAAATCAACGTTAACAGTCAAAACTACTCACTTGAGCGAATGAAACGTGAGCGTTAATTGTCTAGGACGATGTCGCGCGAGTCCATTTTCAAAATGAAGCGACCCTGTCTCTGGACGTACAGCGACATCGACGCTCGCGGAAACAACAAAATGCGAATCCGCCTCCGGCGCGTACAAATAGCTGCGAAAGTGGTTGCAATTTCGAACAACCAGGCTGCCAGGAAGAGGCGCCGGTCCCACAGAGGTGCGAGGTCCTGGCACCAGGGTCGGAGCACTGTTCTCTCTGACCAGAGATCAGTTCCGGTAGTTTACGAGTTTCTCTTCTCGTGGGGAGGAGGGAGATGGGGGCGCATGTGGGACTGCTAGATTTAGGACAGAATGCTGCTTAAAGAGACATGCACACGCAAGGGTGACGGATAAATCGTGAAACCTTGGTTAATCTTCAATTGAAAATTGTAAGAAGGTTGCCCACAGTGGGTATCATGAACGCAATTTAGATAAATACGAGCGATGTTGATAATTTTATGAGGGAAAGTAGAAAGAACAATTTTTTGCTCGGTGAACGTGTTTTACCGTCAGGACATCGCCAAGTAAACTTTCCTCTTTCGGTTTCCCACCCGTTCAATTTCTCTTCCGCTCGAGCTGAACTGCTTGCTCCTTTATTTATTCGCGGAGACGAGTATCGCGAATGCTCCCTCGATGCCTGCTATTTAATTACCCTTTCGCCTGTTTTGCTCCGATGACGACGTTGAGTGGATGCTTTGAGCTCCCTACCGAATTTAAGTGCCATTCCGACACGCCTTTCGCGCAGATTTCAACGAACCCTTGCCTGCACATGTCCTCGTCGCGTCTTTATTAACATTCAAGGCCCTCGAAGCTGAAACTGTGCTGTGTTGAAGTTGAGCTGCTAGAAGTCCAGAAGTCCTCTTCCTGGCAGTCCCCACCTTGCATCGCGATATACAACGCGTATCCTGTTTGCCCTGCACCCACTAAAAAATGAATTTCGACGCTCGCCGTCGGTTCAAATAGCCGTACTTAAACGGGTTATCGTTTCGCGTGATTTTGCAAATGTTTGCCCATCGATCAGGCGCGCAGGACGCGTCAATTAACATATCCGCGTTCCCGTTTCCACGTTTTGCAGACCGCGCCGCTAAAAACGACGAACCTCATTTCCCAAATGGAACTATTTCACGGCTTCATTTTCGGCCTGCAGAGAGGAAACTGGAGTGGGTGGGGAGGAGAAAGGCGAAATGAATCGCCGAGGGAAAGGTGGAGGAGGAAGAGCCCGGAGCTGGAGGGTCGAAAAATGAATGGAAGGCATTCAGGAAACGACCAAAAATTTGGGAGCATTGAATATACACGCCACTCTTCGGATTACGATGAACGCGCAACGTTCAAAAACGACGCGGCCGCCACCCTCGAGAATATTCCCCAGGAAGAAGGTGATCGACGCGTTCCACGACCCCTTTTTGACGTCCCATTTTAGCCACCTCCCTCCACGCGTAATTAAGTTTTTCAACAACATGTTTGCGCGCTTTTCAAAGCACCGCTGCTTCTTAATCGCGTTACATTGAGTGTTTTCCAGCAACAACGTTGCTAAGAACGCTAATAGAGACTTGCTTGTACAGGCTACAAATTAATAGTCGAGGTAGAAGAAGCCTGTCGTGGGACCTTTCAGACCTTCAAAGGAAAAAAGAATTGCGTTTACACGGTAATATCAAACAAACTTATACGTTCTGACACTCTGTAAAGTTCAATCGCCAGTCATTTTCAAACGAATGTATCAATATTTTCGGCTGGCTATTCTTTGGCGAGAAAGGCCATCCGTCATTCCCTTCTAATAGTTCTGCGTAATGTGACGTTCTTCGGGCGTTGGTAGCTTCGCCATAAATTCTGTCAGTAAACCCGAAATGCTCGTTAATGTGGGCATTTTGCGCCCGATTGCGGCTACTGTGCATGCGTATAGGGCCAACAATGTAGCAGACGACTGTCAAGTCCAAAATTACTCAGTCAGAGTGCATCGCGCACAGCAGACGCGGATATTCAGATTCTCACGGGCCAAATGCCGTCGACTATATTACCTGTCGTTCCTAGAGTTGGATTCCATAATCCAGAACACAAAGGCATAAAAAATTTCCTAAATCTTCACTCACCCAGCGTGAGTTCATTTTCTCTTTACACTGTTATCAAGTGCTTTCTACGTGAATTTCGAGCTCTGTCGGAGAACAAGCCACCGAATATCCGAGCGGCATCCTCTCGAAAATCGGGGGACACAAGTTGCTCCTCCGCGTCATATCCGGGGAAGGTTGGAAAACTCGTAATCGCGGGAAAAATTTTTCCCCCAAACGGACTTACGAGGAGGCGCGAAGGAGAGGACGGGGGATGCGTCGCGACGCCGGGATAACGGCCGCGGAGGCGTGCAAATATTTGCGGAACCCGGGGAATCGCGTTTGCCGAAAGTTCGTTAGAGCCGGCGGCGGAAGGTGGATTTTCGAAGCGTAATTGCGAGAACAATAACGCGGCTGGCGCGTCCGCGAAATGAGCGCAGGCCTCGTTGCTGTTTCCTGCAGCTCCGACGGACGGATCAAGGCGGGCTCCGAGGGCGTCGCTGCATAAAAACTCCACCATATTTGCCAGGTTATTTAACCTTCACGTCGACGTTCAGTTTTTACAGCGGCCCGCGCCGCCAGATGCAACGACCGCCGGAGATATTCAAATTCGGGGCAGCCAAGCAAAATTCTATTTTCAGCCGGCAACGAAAAAAAGATGGGGATCTTATCGTTTTATTACGGAAATATAAAAATATTTTCGTAGCCACCGCACGTTTTTAAAGCGGTAGAAACGAACGGCAGAGCGATCCAAATTTATGCAAATTCGCTCCTCGGTCTAATTATAGACCGCGCTCAATTTCGCCTTTGTACGCGGTGCTTCCGGTGCTCGGTTTCCGTATTAGTTCGCTTGCTCTTACGTTAGTTTTAATTTTACGTAGAACAACACGCGTGCTCCCGGAGGAGGCCAGAACCGAGCGATGGTCCGAACGTTTCGAGAAGATAATTTCAATTTTGCACGTTCAGTTATTTTTATGGTGATTGGCCATACGTAACGCATGCGGAGAATTTTGTACTTTTTAAGGCGCGATTGCCCATTATGTACTTGAAATTGAATTCCAGCGAAAGTTGAATATCGACCAACCAATCGTGCAGCTGCTAGAACCTGAAACATTAAACAAACTTGCCTATACGTCGTGTAAAAATACTTGCAGTTGGGTGTGTGCTAGCACATGTACCACGCCTAACCAGAAGCATCGGATCTCCGGCCACGCGTCGCGTACGAAGTCGCCGAGCAAACATCTTCTCGTATGCGGAGCTCCGCCTCCAACTCTGCAGAACCTTCTGCCTTTTCACGCAGTCCAATTCCGTTTCAGAGCCCTCGCAGACAAAAACGCCGGCTTCTTTGGCTCCTCGTCCCTGAACAAACGTAGCCGCGGTACGTTCCCGTTCGGAATTTCGAATAGAGACGCGTGAATCGCGTTCCCCTGCACGCGCATCCGCGAAACTCCGAGGTTTTTTTTGATCCCCGGGGCTCGTTTGTTCAGTGCTCGCGCATTCGAGAGATTCGTTTACCCTTCCAGCTGAGCGTTAATAAGGAAATGGATCCCCGAACGGTATACTTTAATAGTTCCATGGATAGAATGATCCAGGAACGGCGAGACTTTTTATTTGTTCAAAGAAGTTCCGGCTCTTCTTCGGTACACCGGATTAATTTAAAATTTTGGGGAGCGAGTTTGCGACTCGCTGCCCTCCAGGAAATCTGCTTTCGTCCGTTTGGGGGACCCAGTTTATTGCCTCGCGGGAAACCGAGTCCCGCGAGTCTGTGACAAAATGTAGATTCACGGATTAATACTCGCTGGGAGAGCGCAGAGGTTACGGGGGTAGTTTGAGAGATTCCGAACTAGTTTGGAAGACCGCGCCAAATCGATTTCTGTGAAATGCTGAATCGTCCAGAAGTCCACGCGTTGCGATGAATTTCATCATTTTTTTTTATAAAATGGATCATTGAACAGTTCACCTAACAAATTCGCTCGTCATTAAAGTGGGAAGCTGTCGTATCGAACGCTATCCAATTAAGCTCGGGATGAAGTGCTTCCCGACACTTTATTTACACAACCCGAGATCATCTTAATCGGCTTCAGGTCCACGTAAGAGTTCCACGTTCCTCGAACTGTTTCCCGGCGGACACGAGTGATTTTTAATCTAATGAAGCCAGCCTTTGATGTTGCACGTTACCGTAGAATTTCATTATACGTCGCGGCGAGAGCGCCTCACGCAAGATGCTCGATAGCATTGCCTGCAAATACCTCCTGTTCATTACCTGCGAATCTTGCGCCGCAATTTTGCCCCGCGTAAGCGATTCTGGCGCAAACGTTGCTCCATGATCAACATCGTCTATTTTGATGCACGGCAGTTCATTAAAATAATATTATGCGTTCAGTTACAGTCAGTCTCATAAATATTCGTACCATCCGTGTCTGTTACGAAAAATTCGTCTCAATTGTATTCGTCTCGTTTGACGTTTTCAAATAAATGTTTCGTTATAAATATGTACATGAAAAAACATTACTCGTGTATATTTTTGTAATGAAAAATTTATTTGGTAACATTAAATCTCTCGTTTCATTTAAGCTTTCTTCGATAGAGGGTACGAATATTCATGGGATTAACTAGATGAAAATCCAGGTCAAAGGGTTGTTTTTTTTATTAAATTGCAGGACTTAGGGTCCTCGATCCATTATTTTCACCTGTGGCGCCACTTCTCTTGCTCGTTGCGCGTCGAAACGATCGTGGTTCAACGGAATTTCTTCTTGCATTGATCGCAAACTAAGAACGTCGAATTAAACGGCAATCCCCGCAAGGAAACCTAATTACGCAACTGGGTGTATCGAGTTTCTCGCGAGGGGAAGAAGGGCGGAAAGCAATAGGAGAAGACGGACGATCGCGGAGCTCGTGACGTTTTCTAAATTCCATAGAAGCCGCCCGCGCGACCGTTTCGAGCGGATCTTTATTTCACCGTGGGTGTCGTCCTAGCGTAATTAGTCGCGACGCGCGTTCCAATTACGAGACGCGACATCGGCCCTAATGAGGCACTTGCAAGTAAGCTGGCAAGGGCTTTGACTAATTAAGTCCCAGCAGGGCTCGCCATCGGCGACCCCTTCTCTGGGTGGCTCGCGAGCCAGCGTTCCTACCTATTCCACCTTCCTTTTCTTTCTTTTTTTCCGCGTTTTCTCTTCGGGGTTCCGGGTTGCTTAGGCGCCGCGCACGTCGAGCGACTTTTGTCCGTCGACGATGTATCGATTACGAGACGCCCGGGGAGCCCTGGCGCAGCGGCTCATTGTTTCGGGGGAAATAATGGGCCGTGCATCGTCAGCTAATAAGGTACGACGTCGCTGGCGCGGGCAATTTGTATACCGACGAGAGTCATCTTGTCGTCGAGCGGATCGACGTCGAGTAGAGACCGGGGGACAACAGGTAGCGGCTGAATAGACGCCTCTCCTCGCTTCGGAACGGATCGAAATTGCTCGTTACGCGGCCGCTTCGATTCTCGATGCGAGGGAACGGCGGCTTGGTCAAGGAATGCGGGATTCCTGGCGTCCACCATTCAGGGAGAAGTAATCGTAGGTCGGACAGCGGGCTTGGAAAATTTTCCTCTCGATTCTCATGCACGCGACGTCGATCTCTGGAGTTCGACCATTAATTCCGGCTTTGGAGATACCTTGAATTTTACTTGGCTCGCGACATGAACGAGTCGTCCAGGTGACCCGTCAGCGTTCATCAAAGCAGGAATGCGTTTCATAATGGGCCGACGTTGCAGGTCGCCATTATAAATCTGAGTCGAGTAACCCATTTTCCAGGAGGCAATATCTGCACGCTGATGTAAGTAGATTTCCGGCGAAACTCGAATCGATAAATTCCATCAGAATCTGGTTCGCGAAGGTGTCGATAGCTCTCGCAACTTTAAGGCGGCAATTTGTCAAGCCGAGCGTCATCCACGTAAACCCCTTTCTCGTTATTGACCTTCATCGACGACAACCAGGGCTGCCACGGAGTCTTTAAGCCCGTTTTCACGGCCCGTAAAATTGCCTATCGACACCGGGAGATCCATCCACGCGCGAGCCCAACGTTAACGCCCACCCCCATCGGCAGCCTTTAATTATTCTCAAACGGCTGCGTCGTATTTCATCGGGCGTCGAAGGTTGCCGTCGTTGGACAAGGTCCTCCGATTGGGTATTTCTCGGCCTTCGCGAGAATCCACCCGTGCCATTTTCCGCGGTAAAGGTCACCAGCTGGATGCACATCACTCGAAGAGCACCTAATTTTGTCAACGCATCTGGCCAGGGATGCGCGGCCTTGGTATTCGAAGGCCTCGTATATGCTCCATTAAACCAGAAGAAAATTGAATTTTCCATAGGATTGTATTTTACTTGATTTATTTTGTATCCATAATGCCAAGACAAACCGAGGCAGTAACGTGTTCTATATTCTGGCAAAGTCTCGTGTTAAACGTACCAAAATACTCTCACACGAAGTCAGAATTTCCCCGACCCGGATTAATCTTTGTACCAAGGCTCGAGTGTTTGAAGTAACCAGGCAAACCATGAGGTGATGTTTCGCCTCATGATTTTTCGACGAGCATCGAGGTCACTGTTTTTTCACCGATAGACGAGTCTGCTCCACCCACCCCGTTTGCTCGCGTCGTTTCGGGTTCAAAGGCGTTCAAAAGGTTTCAGTTTCTTACGCGGATCTCTCGAAAAGCATGGTAGGATCCTCTTATGCAAACGTTTCCGAACGCTTTGACTTCTTGCTCTAGGCACCGAATCCTTCGATAGAAGACGCGACTTTGGATAATAAGCGACGGTACGCTTTAAGACACGCGTCGGTGTTTGTACGAGATAGATCCTATTTATCTAATTAAATCTTCGAACGCTAATCGAACCTTTTCGCCGTTAAAGGAAACCAAAAATTTCTGAAATGCTTCGGTCTAACCCATCTCTTTAACTTCGCGTTACTCGGCCATGCTTGGGAGTCGAATCTTCTAGTAGTTCGGGAAGAAAACGGGACGAAGGGAGCAACAGCACGAACTGCGGGGGTGTATTGTAAATAAGACCAGGAAAACAGAGTTCCAGAGCCAGATACGGTTGTCTAATATCACGGAACGATCTCCGGCGCGATTCTTGGCGAAATTTAAAGCCCTGCAAAACGCTGCGAGCTCGAAAAGTTGAGAAAGGGGACATCGGTAACTCATAAGCGCTGTTCCCGTATTTTAAGAGAAGGAGGAGGTCGAGGGAGAAATAAAAACAACCGAATGGCATTCCTTATTTCGCGAAAGCCGTTCCAAGAATTATTTAGAATCGCTGCGAGCGTGAGGAAAAGTAGCGAGACTAACAAGAATGAATACTTTGGATAATCTACCGCTGTTACCAAACCTGTTCGTCCTCGAAGCGATAAGATCGTTATCCGTATTAAATGGCTATTTCTGAAAGGCTAGATCTTAAGTTTGGTCCGAAACAGTGAAGGTTGTTGCAACATTTAGTCGCACTCTGGGAAAGCTTTGGGAAAGTTAGGAAAGCTTTTCTTGCTTCCCAGTTTAATTCAAGGGGCCATATATGTGGGCTCCAACATGTAGAAGACAACGCTAGGATGTCGACAGATAAGGAAAACATTTTGGAAGAGGTCTACCAACCCAAGAACGCTACTTCTAACACATCGAGTTTAACTGCAATGACAGAAAATAGTTTAAGCACTTTATTTTTAGAGACAGGTACAAAAACTTCAATCAAACTCAAAAGAAAGACTTAAAATAGAATTAGCACGTAGACCACGACCGTTTACTTCTACGGTTCGAGGCTTGGTTCAACCCTCTTTCCTAATTACCATACGTATTGCGCGAAAGAAAAACAGATGCTTACAGTAGATCGCTCGAGTTAAACCGAGTCGAGTAGAAAGAGAGCCTAACCCAGGAAGACGAGGCGATGCGAACTCTGGTGGTACGGGGATGTCAGATCATTCTCACGTCGGGTAATCCTTTGGAACCCAAGAGATCCTTGGCGTCGAAGGCTTCGAGAGCAACCGATTAATTCGTAGTTAATTACCTCGACGGTTCGTGGATCCGAATACCTGAAGGCTCTCGAACTCGAGGCGTGTCGGGAACATTCTTCCAATCCTCGGAGGAATCCAGATATCCCGTCGGAGCTGACTGGAGGGGTCAGTGAGGGGCAATATAATCCGTCGGGAGAGCTCGTACGGTATTTTATTACAAACTAGTTGACGGTAGGAGCGGGACGAGCGACGGGCTACGTCGATGGAACAGGGAGAACGAGCTTTTCAGGATTCGGACAAAGGGAGGCGGCTGTCCGGCGTTCTGCTCGCGGCCCCTTGTATTGTTTCGTTAACGGTAATCCGAAGCTTTCGGTATCCCGGTATTTTCGGCGGAAGGATTTCGCGGAAGACGCTGGGAACGACGCGTCTAAAGGAGGGTGAACGCTCGCAGAGGAGACGCCTGATACGTAGGGATAAAAGGGCTGTTTCCAAGGGTGAAAGGATCGCTAGTAGGGGTTGTCGGTGCATACGATCGTTTACGAATTACGGTGGTGTACCTAACCGAATCTATTAGGCAACTGGAATACGGGACTCGGTTAAGGACTTTGAATCCGAGTCAGAAGTCGAGTCATTTTTGTGAAGGACTCGCAAGTTTCTTTATCTTGGTTGCCATGGAACCCCTCAGCTTCTGGAGTCGACGAATTTCTTGAAAGCATTTTTAATGAAGCTTTGATTAGGAAAGGTTCCTTCCTTGAGAAGATTTTCCAGGTTTAAAAAAAGAAATGAAAATTTGTTGGCAACAAGCATGGAGAGTATGGCGGACAAAAGTTTCATATGTCGTCATTATTTTCTTCTTTTCTCGGTATTATTTTGTTTAGGTAGCTCCTCTCCTTTTTCTTTCATATTCAAACTTGTATTTCCTTTTAAAATTATCCATATCAATTAACGTTAGAGCACGAACATAAAAATATTAAGGGTTAATAGAAAGCGTGCATTCTAAACATTAATCAAAATAATAAGAACGTTGTTTATCCATGAACGAAAGAGATTGATTCACGGTTAAAAAATAGAAGGTAGCCTTGAGATCTTGAGAACTAGACCCGATGGAATATTAATAGCGCATCGCGTGGCTCCTTTTGAACCATGCAATCGTCCGAATCAATATTTACGGAGTTATCGAAGTGACTCCAGTTACGTGCCTCGCCCTCTATTAAAGTAGGCAATCGACGTGTTCGATATCGAGTCTAAATAGGGCCTCCTACTCGATGGAAACACCAGGTGCTCTCTGAATAATTCAAAATCTCCTGTTGCTGTGTTTGTTATACATCACGAACATCGAGAATATTTAAACGTACACGCAACAGACTCGAAACGCTGTCAATAGTAAATGCTCGAAGGATACACTCGCCCGAAACCTTTCCTATTCGCGGAGAATACGTAAGGAGTAGTTTTTCCACGGGCGCTTACCTAATTATCGTTGTTTCTACCACTGCCCGAGCATTGTAACGGTCGTCGAATAATTAATACCTCGGAGTCGTGGTCAACGTTTTGCTCGGCTAAATTGGACGTTTCGTAATTCTGTTACCGTTATCATTATTGTTATCGTTATCATAATTATTGTTATTGTTATTGCGATTATTTCGCAGGGTCCGGCTGCATGCGTAATAATTGCCGCGTGAAGCGGCACGGTCGCTATAATTACACGATTTCAGGACCCCAAACTGTGGCAATAATTGCAGTCGCTGCTTCGACAGCACGTGGGTTGTCGCGACGAATAATTGACGCGACGCATCCCACGGTTCTTGCCTTTTTTTTTTTCGCCATCTTGAATAATTGGCGACGAACACGCGTAAAGTAATCACCTATCAGCGATCTCTACTTCGTGAAAATTTATATATCTCGATGCACTCGAGCTAGATAAATTCACCCGCGATTAATCTACGATATGTGTTCCAAGGGCCATTATTTGTGCCTGAGGGCCGAACTTGACCCACCCGAAGGTGATGGGTTCGTAAGGGCGCCTATTAACATATTATATTAGTCTCAGTTACCACTGGCAGGGGTTCTTATGCCAACGAACCTTTCGTTGAGGCAGGTACTTACATTACATGGTAATGCCACTATATCAAAAGAAAAAATTTACAAAGCGAGTACGAATCGTCTCGTTTCGTCAGGGGTATACGATGTCCATCGCGGTCGCGTCCGTGGTTGACAAAGGCGATAAGCTGGGACCGAGTTGAAAAGTTTGTCAACGCAACAGATCGTCGCGGCGTCCAATGGGGAAACCCGGTAACTTTCCCGTCGTCGAGACGCATTAAACGACCAGGTACAACGAAAGTTGTCCGGGAGTGATTTTTTTAAGCAACTTCTGCCATCTACGAGAAACTTGGCGCGGATTTATGGACTGATCCGATACACCCGCCCGTTGAAATTGTGTCGTCGGCTGCTCGCTCTCGGAGCCTTCCTCCTTTGTGCGACGCGACGGTGCTTTAATAAATATCGTCGTAAGACCGCGGAAAGAGAGCGGATGTGCAAAGACAAAGAGGAGAACGCCGCGAAGAATAGAAATGCGCGGCTGGAAAAGAGGGAGGGAAAGGACGCTCGAGGGGATGAGATAAATTGAAAGAGCTCTCGAAGTTGTCAACCCCCGCCCCCGTTTCTCTCGCCATCGCTTCATTCTCCGTTTCACTCGTCTCGAGCTTCTTCTTTTTTTTTCTTTCTTCCTTCTGTATAAATATGGGCGCGCTCATTCGCGTGTACAGAGTGAATCCACCGGATCTTTCTCCTCCGGAAAGACTTGGTCAGGAAGTAGAAAATTTACTATTTGGTCAACCTTTTTACGTATGTTATCAATTCAAATCTTACCACGCTGTTCTTTGTTTTCAGGTAAAAGACTGTGCGTGGTCTAAATAGTTATTATAATACAGCAAGTAAACAAAATTTCAAGCTTTGTTTTCAGAGAAACAGATTTTAGTTAAATTCAAAAATCCTTTTCCAAGGAAAGTATCATAGATTTATACGTATATTATCTCTGTATGGTATTCTGTTTCGTATCGGATTTATCAGAATCCGAATTGTTTTTTGAAGTGTGGCGAAATTCGTGACACCATTTCACGTAGATCCCCGCGTGTTCGCTTATTTATTTATTTATTCAGAACCCTTCGAACGCTTGTCACTTCATGAATACAATATTAGACGCTTCCGCGGTTGCGGATCCGAAGATTCCAGCGAGAAACTTCGCTTCTTCTTATCGGACTTCCTGTAGGACGCGGGTTGGGGGCGGTCGGGACCGCGCGCACCTGTTTGTATCCGCGTCGAGATGCAGGCGCTTATAATCCAGTCCCTTTCGAGAAGCGTAGTCGAGCGTCGAGACGCGAAATTTTCAAATCGCGTTTGTCTCCTTCCGTGAATCTACAGAGGAAAAGTTTGCGTTGCAACCCCGGGGAACCGAGAGACGAGCGGGAATTTCCAAGTTTTCAAGAAAATGGTTACGTCTGAAATTTTGATTATTCAAATGATGGTTGTAATGCGCGAAATACGAAACAATTCAAGGGAAGGGGATAGAGGTATCACCCGCGAGGAGACCGCGTTAAGAATGCCAATTATTTTTCTAAACCAGTGACTTCGTTCCGAAACGCCACGACTGCAGTAAAACCTCCATTATCACCTATACTTGGTCCGTTCCTCGAAGAGCCTTCGGCCAACTTCTCCTATGAACCGCGTCGAGGCATCACTTTTCTAATGGTCCAGGGTCGCCTGGAAATTAGGAGCGTTCCGTTGAAATCGTCGTGAACGTAAATCCCAGGTCCGACGACGTTAAGTAAACGGTAAAATATAGCCCGTGATATATTTACGGGGAAAGTAGAGGCGGATTAAAGTCAAGCCGGCTGAGTATAATCAATAGGTTCGAATTGTCTGGCGTGACAGGGCCGCGATATCGGAATCCTGCCAAGTTCCGCAGCCGTCGAGAAACGGTACAGCGAATTTCTCTCCGTTTCTCACGGTTGCCCGTCCCCGCATTCGTATGGGTGCGAAGTCGAGGGCGGCTTTCCTGGATTCCATAACGAAATCCGTTCTTACCGCTCCGCGGGCGAAAACTTTGCTATTTCAGGCCTCGACGACGCCGCGGAGACACTTTCTGCGACGCGTAATCGCCGCTCGCGGATGAAATTTTCAAGGGACGCGCCGCGTGCCGTGGCTGCGAAATTTTCATGCAGCCGGATTATTTATTATTTAACGCCCGGCGGGACCGCGATGACGCCGGCCGCCTCTCTGCGGACTTAAATATGATTCTTTTACGAACGCGTCGGCTACACGCCTTTGTTTTTCATTTCGCTGTTTCGGAGATGGACTGGGAATACGAATGGTCTCGTTCCACGGACGGGGGTTGGTCGCAGTTTGGGGTGATGGATGTTCGATTCCAACCTGGACCACGATTCTCTCGTGGATACAAAATGGAAGATAATGAATCAGAGGTTTTTTTATTCGTTGAAGGAAATAAATGAAAACTAGCGGTTCTTGGTTGCTGCCAAGCTGTTTACAACGAAGCTTCGATAAAATCGTGAATTACAAATGGGGTTTTGAGAATTCGATGTACGAATACTATTACTACTATCTGCCAACACTCGAACACATAAGTAGGATTTGCGACTGATTTGACCTGACGCTTTCACGAGGAGCCACGTACGTGCCCGATATTTTCCAGCTGGAGGGTCCCTGGCGTCGCGAGGGCAAAAGTTGCTGTAAACGCTGGCTTTTCGAAACAGTCGCAGCCTTTCTGGACGACGAAACGCGAAGCATCGCCGCTGTTAAAGAAAAGAAGCTTCACGCCCGTCCGTTTCCACCCGTTGCCCCGACGCGGAAACGCAATTTTCTCCTTTCGCGTTTTCCACGCCGCTTCCAACGCCTCTCGTTACAGTACACGGTTCGCGAACTGTATGAATTGTGCAGTGTCTTTCTCGTGTCGCGAATTTCCACGGATTTTATGGTGATGCCGTGAAGCTGGGCTGCGTGTAGACAGAGCCGCAGATCCGCGAGTGATTTCGGTGAATGA
This sequence comes from Hylaeus anthracinus, assembly GCF_026225885.1. Lineage (NCBI taxonomy): Eukaryota > Metazoa > Arthropoda > Insecta > Hymenoptera > Colletidae > Hylaeus > Hylaeus anthracinus. The sequence continues at coordinate 6,089,258 of NW_026534341.1, read as the reverse complement.
ATAACGAATGAGCGTCTGGCCAGGCTCGATAGTTGGGGATCGTCTTCCTTCGACCCTCCGTCACAGGGATTCTCATCCTGAACCATCTGGCCACCTGATGAACCACGAACGAATCATGTCACGAAATTTTAAGCTACAACTTTTAGGTGAAACATGAAAAATATTACTCAGATATCAGAGTAGGGTAAAACACTGGAAAATAGCGTACACGTAGATTCAGTTTAAAGTATGAAATCATGTACTTTGTTCCCTTTTCGACCGAGTACATAAATAGATCAGTAGGTAAACAAACTCCAGAATCGAGGTTGAGGAACACTGCTCTAGACGTTTCTGTTCCAATGCATCGAGCCTGGTCCTTGCTTATTCTCGTGTAGCTTACGTACGTCGATTTTCGTTAGCATCAGATGTTAGTCGGAGGAATTTCACTTTACTATTTGATCATCCGATACTCCCCGAGCGTATTCCATCGACGACTGCGGGTGTTTAAACAATTTTGATGAGAGCTACGATAATTCCCAAGCAAGTTTTAATCTCATTTTCTCGTTTCCAATTTTGTTTATCCGTTCAGTTAGATCTACTCTAAAGTTCTGTCTGCTCTAAAGCAGACAGTGGTTAGATTGAACTGATCCAAGGTATATTTTGCCAGCATCCAATATTGTTGCAGTACTCGAGCGAGACGCAACTCGGTCTTAATTGTATAGATTTAGACGGAACAGGGTAAATGCGTATTGTCAGTACCAAGTAGCTTCTCACGAATCGCATCGTCAAGCTTAGAACAGTTAAATATGCAATGTGTTGACACAGGAGAGAGCTCGAATGGAACTGGGGAATAGTTTGGGTTAATTTAGAGGAATTAATGATGTTAGTCCAGTGGACATTTGTGTAGTGCTGTCCTTAGTCTAGTCGTTGGTTACGGTTTTCTAAAGAGATTAGGCGACTGCTTGGGGAAAATCCAGATATTAACGCTAACGTACTATCTAGTTTAAAAAAGAACTGAGCAATTTAGCGGAAGAGCCTAGATTTGCGCCCCAGAATTTCCTATGAAAACTATTGAATGAAAAAAGTGAACGTTCCCTTGGAAGGGAATCACGCGCATTGATCGGAACGCGAGCGAACAGCGGACTGTACCAGCTGTAACGCGAAGGATCCTTTATCGTTTCCGTGATCCGCATAAAATTGACGTTAACGGGACACGCTCGCAGGATGCTCGATCGCGTTTAATTAATTTCCCCAGGCCCGGCGAGCGAGAGGTTTTAAGGACGATTAAAGAAGGTCGTTCGTCCTCGATAAGAGTCGAACGCGACAGGAGATTGCGATCAACTACCGGACAACTATGGCGCCGAGAGGGAAAGGATTTCAGTATGCCGTTAAACTATCCTCGGGGGCAGATGACGCAAGAAGAATTTTCATTATGCCGCAGCGAATACAATCGGTGCGGCAATCAGGCCGCTTCACCCTCGGTTTAAACTCGTTTCGAGGGTCAATAAAGGCTCCACCCTTTCCGTCTCTTCGTCTTCCTCTCGTGTTTCCACAGTCCCGCGTCTCTCTCGACACCAGCAGAGAAACCACCGACTCTTCATCCGACCCTTTCGTACCCTTTGCCCCGAGTAAATCGCGAAACTTGTTTTGTTAATGCCTCGACTCGCCTCGCGTCAGAACCACTCGAATCGCCGTTTTGTAAATTGAACTCTCCGACCGCGAGAATCACGGGCCATGGCGCGATTACTGTTGGACGCTGCCAGTTTAGTGCTTCGCGATAGGCGCGCATTGGAAACGATGCCTCTTCGATCACTATTGAAAGTTGGCCAGTTGTTGAGAATCTTTTGCGCGGATACTATGCACTTTGCGGCACTAGTTATTCGTAAAAGCACGAGAGTTGTCGTAGATATGTTAAACTATTTATTCATCGACGCATTTCTTACGGGCTTCGTTTTTCATTTGCAAACGGAAACATCCAGCGCGTCGGATCGCGGTAGCTATTGCGCTCCGGACCAATGACAATGCTCGGGTCCTGACTTTTATCGAGAGACGGACAAACCGACCCCCCAGGATGAAAAAGTGCCGTATCTGCGTTACACAGTGGCCCGGATTATTCCCAGGACCTTTGAAGCGCCAATCAATTATGCACGACGAATAGAACCACCGAGGCCTCTTTTTCCTTCCTTTGTTCTCCGTCTAGCTTCCACTTTCTTCGTCCGTCGCGGCGCTCTAGCTCCTTTTCTATCCTCGAGCGCACGCTAAGCAGACTTTGGCTCGCGCATTATCGTAGCAAACAAAGTACCTTGTTTGAGCAACAATTACGTTATCGCGGCCCCACGATTCGTCCCATTGATCAATTTCCTGCGACATCGTTCTCGGGAAACAATCCTTTTTATAAAAAGAATATTACCCTTCTTCGTCGCTAACTAGATTTTTTCCTTTTCGTTTCATGTAAGTCAAGGACGATCCCCTAGTCAATATTCAAAGAAACTCCTCGTCGCAGGTATTTATCATAATTCCTCGTTCCTAACGAGGAGTCCATCGGTTAATCTCGAAGGTAAACAGATTTATTTAGAGAAGTATCCGAGTTGGGAGCGAGAAGCATCTTCTTCTAACGATTAATCAAACGTGTAATCTTCTTATGAGAAATGTGGGAAATGACACGCGGCCTTCCGATGGCAAAAGGTTTCTCCGACCCTGTCCTAGGGGCTCGCATAACTTTCCATACGGAACGAATGCCGCAGCGTCGAGATTATTTTCCTATCGCCGCCTCCACTTTCACGCCCCTCCGCGTTCTCTCTTCATATTCCCACTTATTCGAGCAACAAGAACCTGTTCCCCTGAATAACAAATGTTTTTCGGGGGTGCCAACATCGGTTCGTCTCCGCCCTTCTCACGGCAGCGTTACCTCTGCGCGAGTGAGAAGCGCCGAGGGTGGCGAAGGACCGTGAGAGAAAGAGGGTGACAGGCCCAGAGGGCAAAAGGGCGAGGGATGGGGAATGAATAAAATTGGAGACTTCGAATATTTCGCCCTTGGGAGCAGTGGCCATTTTACGCGCCATTTCAATCCGTGACGTCGTCATCGAGAACCAACACCCCTGCGCGCCCCAAACGGCTGGGAACATTTTCGATTTTTTTCCCACCTCCCCGTCGCCCTGAGGCCGTTCTTCCAATCTTCGTGCTCGTTTTTTTTTCGCATCGGAATCGAAACGTCGATTATCGACCCTTCCGATAGAATCGATCTGTTTTTTTTTTTTTTTTTTAACGCACCCCTTCCTCCTTTGCTAGCTTCGAAAGCGTAGTATCGATCCGACGAGCAAGTCTTAAACATGGAGACGAATCTATCAACCCTATCAACGCTTCGACCGGTCAGTCTAATCTGCTACGTCATCCCAAACTCCCCTAATGGATTCGAAAGCTTGGTTACACGGCCAAATAGGCACCGCGATGGAACATTTCGAACTGAATTCGAGAGGAAGCAGAGCATGTGTGGGGCGAAAAAAAAGAACACATCGGGGAAAAAGAGGATAAAGGGAGGAGACAATTAGAAAATCGACAAAGTTAGAAATAGGCAGAGAAATAGCAACGGGACCGAGGGGCGAGTCCGTGGGGGCGTGGGGAACAAAAGGTGGGATAAGTGGCGAGGGGCGAACGAGGTTGAACCGCTGCAACAACATCAATTCCGAGAGGAGAAAAAAGTTCCGGTTGGAGAGGCTGAAAAAGACAACGAGGAAGGGACAGCGAGCGGAACAACGGAGAATTGAGAAATAAGGGCGCACAAAGGGCGGCGTTTCCACGGGAAGAAAAACGGAATTGAAACGAAGCTGGAATGGTCGATCGAAGAAATGGATTAACCCCTTGATGACGAACTCGTCGCAGTTTTAGCAACAATATCTCGAGACCTTCTACTTAATCCTTCCGTCTCGGTTATGGCCAGGATTAGGGGGAACTTTCATCAAAAACGCTTTCCAAGCATTCCTCGTAATAAGCATTTAACATAATATCGTTAATCATGGAGGCACGGAGATACTATAATAGTCTGTTAAGGATACAGCCGTCAAGGGATTGAGATAAGATCGGAAAGAAAGAACGCAGAAGGTGGAAATGAAAAATTTGACGAATTCGAACGACGGGGAAAAGAACGATGGGATATATTGGAGGAGGGGGTGGTAGTCGGTGGAAGGGGTAAAGCTGCAAGCGCAGCAATATCAACTTTCGTCCTCGTAAAACTTTCCAGCGCTGACGGCTGACAGCTGTCAATGAGGGGAGAGGGCTCTGCCGAGGAGAAGCACGAGGACGAGGGTGGTCGCGGTTTTCCATCCTCCCTCCCACTTATTCTGGCAGCCGGAGTCCCTGGTCCCTGCGCGTCTACGTCGCCCAACGACTGTCAAAGTGTCAGGGATGCGCGCCGCTATTCTTCTCCCGGTCGACTGACAATAATTCACTTGGCGTCCCAAAGATTCGACGTAGGCCCGCTCCCGCTCGTCGTCTGTCGCGTCGCGGGCTGCTGATAAAAAGATAATGGATCGCCGCGATTCGATGTCGAAGAAGGACGTGCTCGAGGGTTGGCTCTCTTGATCCTCGCGAGGACGTGGCTGGAGGAATTGGCGCTGAGACGTCGTTTCATCGGGGTGTCTTCTGCCTAGGAGGATTCGCGAGATCTTCTTGGCCTGGGATTGCCTTTGCAAGAAATCAGCAGCGACGTCGTTATACTCGTGTCTTCGAGAGGTTGTCGTTCATTGTAAGGGGACAGTGATACTTGGTGTTCGGATAAACCAGTATCGTCATTGTTGTTTTCTACACTGAAGAGCTGTGATCAGTCTCTTGCTGTCAATCTGAATTAGTAACGTCACTCTCGAGAAGCACGAGCTGTTTCATTCGGTAGACTAGAAAATAATGTCGTTTCTTTTACATTAAATTCAACGATGCAGATCAACGAGCTGATGAGTGATAAACAAGTATTTAAAATTGCAAAAACGACATTATTTACCAGTCTAGCTAATATATACACAAGGGCATTACACTTGTAACCTAACTACGTTTATATCCTGCATAAATATTATTGTCCTCGTACGTTTCTAGGTCCAAGTTTGTGTTTTTTTTCGCCCACCAGAAACGACGCCGAAGTTTTCCCGCGAAGCAGAAGTTTGGGCAAACGGTCGTAAGAGCATTTAAACAATCCCGGTTATTCGCTTCCGATCAAATATCGCCGGTTCCCTCTTTTGTTCGACGGACAAAAGCTCTTTTCGCGGGAACGCGTCGCAACGAAGCGAGCGCGCCATTTGAAACCGGCTCGAAATACTCGTACAAGCAACTATTAACCATTACAACCGGCCGACTCGTCGGCACTTTTATTTCCGGTGTCGCAACGGGAACAAGCCGAACGGGGCCAGAAACGAGGATCAAGGGGCAGGGGAGAGGATGGCTCGGCCGACGAGAGAGAAGAGACACGCGACAGCACACGGGCAAACCTGCAACATTGTAGCCACGGTGTCGCATCCCTTCGCTTCCTGTTTCCCTACCACCCTCCGCCCGCCCCACTCCGTTCGAGCTTTTCAAAAGGGTTAACGAATTCGGCAATCAACGGGTATCGATTTCGATCGCCCGTCCGATTTAACCCCCGTTCTCCACGACTCTCTTTTCGCGGCGCCCTGCCTCTGCAACGATCTCTCCTGGCGCCTCGATGACAAAACGTCCCACCGATTTGTCCGAATCTTGCGGTGATTACGCTTTATTTCCCGTCGAGCGAAACCGCGAGCTTTGTATTGTTTCTGGCGCGAGCCCTCGAAGTGTTATTTTAGCAAACGGTTAGAGATAGGAAAAAGAAGTTTTAACGAATTCTCGCGAGATGTCCGACGCCATTCACATTTCTCCTCTAGGCGTCACCCCTTTCCCCTTATCTCTGCCGAACTTATCTCCGCCTAACTCTCGAAGGAAGATATCTCGAAAGTGTCTTTACCCGGAACGAGTATGTTCGCTTCAAGGAGGTAAAGAATGCAGGAAAGCTTTAACGCGAGCGCCGATAAGCGCCCTCGAAGGAACATTTATACTTTTACCAGCGGAATTTGTGTACGACGAAATTCTTTCCGCAGACTGGTCCGTCGAAAATGGCCCCCGCAGGACCGCGGCTCGCGCTGCTTTTCCTTCTGATAAATGATATATATGTATTAGGACCGCGAGCAGTTTATAGCCAAAGTTTCGGTCGTCTGTATCAACGCGGCCGCTCCCACTGGGACGCCCATCCAGCTACTTAATCTCGCCATAGCGTCCATATTGGCAAATATTTCATTTGCGCGTCGTAAATCTTCGTTTCGCGCGATCCGCCGTCTAATAGCCACTCGCGCGAATTTTCCCCATAGATTTTATGAATTCCGGTGATATTACCTTGCGTGTCTGTGACGACTCTGCGCCGAGGAACAATTTTTGTTTTATATTTACCCTTTGCACTCGAGATGCTTTTTTAGCATTCTATTGCTACGAATATCAAGCTTAGAGATTTGATAATCAGGTCACCTTTAACTCACCGACAATCATTTTATTGGCACTTCGAGTTCCAATGGAATCAAACCTAAACGAACATTATTGCTGTTTGATTTACTGCGTGGAACCTAGTGGCGATCTCGCGAGCGCAAAGGGTTTATTTCGGAGCAGTCGTGCGAGCTTGGCATGTAATTTTATTTATTCAGATGTTTCCATTCGTTTCTATATATGTAAACGGCGCTACGCTGGGGTTCCACTCTTTCATTCTCGAATTTATCGCGACCCCCGGGGTTGCATCCAGAGGAAAATTGAAATCTCGCCGGCGGTGTCCACTGGTACCGCGGACTTAATTTCGTGGAATCGATGGAAAGTCGAGTGAAGCAAAATTAATTCGTCCGAGAGCCGGGAGCCCGTGAACATTCTGCTCCGGACTTTATTTCATCTCGAATCGGAATTACCACGAAGTAATATGAGCTGGAAATGAAGTTTGATTGCTTCGTTGCTCGCGGCGATATTTGCGCGAACCTTTTAAGAATTCCCAAAGGAGCACGGAAACGCATATTAGCGTTTCCGTAGGAGCCGTTTGATCCTGTGCACTTTGTAAACCACAGAATAGCACGGTGAATTTTGATTCGAAGTGATTTTCAAGTTCTGTTGCACTTTTAAAAATGACGAGTAGGTCGTAAAAGGCATGGATCAATCCGCAATTATAAACGCGAACTTTTGCTCGAAAGGGTGGGATAATGGAAAAATTCGACAAGTCAGACGAGACGAGAAAAAAGCGAAACGTGTTTGACGAGACTCGCATCATTTCATGGATAAATTGTTTCCAATATCGCGGCGAGCACGGGCATTATCGGCCTCCATCGCGCGAGCAATTATCAACGGCAACATCGTCAGTCCGCAAGTTCGAGATCACAATGGAACCTCATCGCGTCCCGTGGGAGATTCGAGGAGGGTTGCATCGGGCTGAATAGCACAGATCGAATCGCCAGATAGTATACTATCTAACGGGTGAATTCCTGTTTGTAGAAGGTATGACGGGCCTCGGCTGTAGAATGGAAATAGAACTAACGGCAGAAATTTGACGCGCCGTGGAACGTCGCTGTTCGTTACTGCGAGAGAGGAAAGAAACAAGAGCCGGCTTTTCGCGACGATTCTCGTCCATTTTGGAAAATGGCGATGGTCGGCGATTGATCGGGCGAGCGGAAGAGAAACGAGCGCGCACAGCCACGGAAGATCGCGTGTCGTCGTCTTAATCAAGAAATTTCGGGGCCGTCCACGTGACCCGCGCACCCCCTAGGACTAGAAACAGGGTGTATTTTGTCGTGGGCCATTTCTAGAGTAAATTACAGCCACGCAGGAGTCGTTACGGCTGCTTGAATACCGGTGAAATGGATTGTGCTAGGGATAAAGAATGAAAAATAGCCGCCGCCGTTATATCGCGTGCGTTGTCCGACAGTTTTCTGGAAAAAGAAAGGAAAATACAGTTTTTCGTTAACGCCTGTTTTCGTTGCCGCGCCACCGAACCGCTGAAGTTGTCGTTGTTGTATCGACTATGGTTTTATTTCTATCTTTCTTATTGCGGCCCTTAGTTGCCGTTTAGTCTGTGATTTCACGTGGAACTATGAGACTTCTATTATTTATTGATAATAACGACGTGGAAAAGTAGGATACATCGCGGTATGATATTCGAGACACGTAGAGGACGATCGTAGAAACCGAGACAGACTATAGTTCTTGTTTACCAAGTTAAAGAGAAGATTGTCAGGCAATTTTAGGATGCAACAGTGGAAGACCCCGACAAGTTGCTCAACGAATATTATGGGATTTGCATAATAATAGCTCCTGCACTTCTCACGCTTGACGCTACAGTCACCTTCGAATCACGATGAGGTCTAGTTACCGAGGTCTCGATCGTTTTCAAACTAAATGACAGCTTGTTCGAGGTTAATTTTGGTTCAAATTTATTTCTCGCCACTTTTTCGAGTTATCGTTGTTATCATTCGCGTCGCTACTATTCTTATTATCACTGTCCAACCGGAGAAGGCGGCCCATTTCCGGGAAGACGTACAGCCACCAGGGGGTCGTTATTCGGTAGGTGAATGGAGCGCAGGAAGCAGGATACGCTGGTAAGGAGGTCGCAGAAAAATAATGACTCGTTCGTGAGAATAAACTCAGCGTAATTTCGCGCTTCTCAAATCCCCGGCCAGAAGAGTCGTTCTGTTAACGAAAAATAACGTCGTTGGATTTTCGCGAATCGACACCCTATTCTTTTTCCTGCGCCCCAGCGAAACAGTCACTTCATCCGTACTGTAATGCCCTTATCGAGGTATCTCTTCACTCCATAAGTACAGGAGATCTCCATTATCTAAAACTCGAGCGTTCTGTTACGTGAACAGACCATTCCTCTTCTTATTGAAATTAATTCTCATTGGAAAAGCAGCGATCACTGGTATTGGATGTACGAATCGTATTGTTTACGTGAAACTTCTTTCATTAACGTGGCTCGTTCAGAGGCACGCGCGAATCGCTGATAAAGTGTCGTTAAAAGATACGGCTGAATTTATTGATATTAAGCCCGCGCCGGCGATGATATACGAAACCCTGCGGTTGTTTTCCCCTGCTTATTTCCCCGCTCTCCCGGTTTCCGGGCTGCCTATTTCCGCGCTCGCTGATAACAGAATCTTCAATCAGCCACGGTGGTTGCCGCGGCAAACTCCTGACTGTAGCTTTTCAATTTATTCGGCTGCGAGTTTATCGAGCTTATCGTTATCGGCGTTATTTGTTCGAACCTCTTTTGTATTCCAGCCTCTGTTCCGCTGAATTCCCGTACTACCGCGGATAGGTTAATACCAACGTATAGCTTTCATTTCTACTTCTACGCATTCATTTTCCTCTTTTCAATTCTTCCTTTTTTTTTTTTTTAAGAGAGACCTACTTTCCTGAAACAGTTAATTGGTTGCATTGGTGTCTCCTTTGTTCAGAGCAAATATATGACTAGATTATTCCTATCGAAACAATTTCCAATCTATTGCAATATTTAAATCTATAACACGTCCACTGTTCAGGGCTCTCGAGCGTCCAACACCTTATAAACAGTGACTAATTTTAAAAACCTACCCTTAACGATCTGAAAAATATCATCGAACGTGCCCTCTAAGAAATACCGTTACCACGATCCTCGACGCGTCGATGCACCGTAATCCCCTTCGGAGGATTGGGATTCGAAGTTCGAAGGAATCGAGATCCTTGCTGGAAACAAGGGCGCGGGACCAACGCGAAATCGCGTATTTCACGGGGAACAAGCGAGCTGTCCCTGGAGCGGCAAGAAAATCGGCAGAAACGAAGTCATTCGTCAGATCGGCGTGGCTCTGTGTTTCGAGGCTGGAATCGATAGCAGGTGGCGGGTTCCTGGAGCGAATCCACCATCCGCGCGTCTACCCTCCGCCCTCGTCTCACCGTCGCCGGTCCACCCTTTACCCTCGAGGCATTTATTTATTTCCATGCGGTTCGTGTGCCACGCGTTGCCTCCCCCGCTTTTCGACGCGTTGTGGGATCCAGAAGGGCTGAAGCGTAGGGGGTAGAGAGGTTGAAAGCCGAGCGACCAAGGGGTGAGTCGTGGATACAATTTTGTTTTTACTGATTTTGACCTTCGTTGACATCCAATCTAAGTTTGTCTCGAGACAATGCTGAAGAACAACCATCGATTTCTGCATCATTTATTTATTTCCACGCGGTTGTCGCGTCGTGTCCTGTCCTGATTCTTGTAGTTTGGAGGGGCTGGCGTTACAAAAGGACGGGTGTTTGGATGGGGATGATTCGCGCGATTCGCGGCGGGCTCGTAAAATCCGCGGGCGAGACTCGAAATCCGTAATCACAGTTCGCACCAGTCGCTGGGTCGCGATGGAGAATCTCACACCCACCTCACGGGACCCGAGGGGGCGTCGCGAGACCGCTGAAATGGAACGGAAGAGAGAAAAAAACGGCCGAGTGTTTCGCGCTGGCCACCGTCGCCCCTCTCGCGAAATCGAATCTTCTCGGAGTTGCCGTTCCCTGCCGGCGTCCCTGATGCTGTTAACGATAAGGCCTCGGAATTGCGCGTAAATATCGCCCGCGTTGCGTGTGTCTGAATGGAAATAGTCGTTTTTCTCCCGGGAGTTTAATTTCGTCTCGGGGAAGGGATGATTCCGCTGAAATAGCGTCGTGTGCTCCCGGTCTCTTTATAATGGCTTTCGTTACTGGTTTACTTGCCGGAATACCAAGTTAGTCGCGGAATTTATCTTCGGAGTGTTCTGTATTATCGGTAAAGCGATTTGCCGTACCGACTGTGCGTTCTACATTATCGGGGATTGTCTGCAGAGCACGCTGCGTTGCCAACGGAATACTCCACCTCGCCGACCGAGTAACTACTGCATCCTAGTGTCTCGAAATCCGTATTTATAGCAACTACAACTTTAAATAACGTATGAAAAGTGTTATCGATTTATTTGAAACTCTTTCTCCAGCAACGCTCGATGTAAAAGATTTCATGGCGCAACCGGAATGTAAAGAACCGCTCACTCGGCGACGCTACAAAAACTTTGTAAAATGACACGCGTCAATATCAGCATCCCCTCGGCGATAAGCAATGCCGGGAACGCTTAAAACGTTTTCGTCGCGTTTTATTATTCCAGGAGCTCCTCTGGCGAAAGTGCCTCCTCCCGTGGGAGGATAAATTTTTTTATTCCGCCTTAAAAGGAGAGACATCTGTTCTATCGACCGAGACGACGCTTCGCGAAACGTCTACCGAAAGGAAAAAACGGGGACGAATCTAGGGAAAAGTGTCGGAGACGAGGCGAACCGTCAAAGACGAATCCAACTCGATTATTTTCTCTTCTGTCCTTGTTCTTGCGGTGATGCGAAAACGATTGCCACAATTAGATGAATCAACAGCTCGACGATGCGCCGACGAACGACAACAACAGTCTTTATTTACGAAGCTTTTACTTAAAGACACGACTGGAAAACGTCTGGCTGCCGTTCGTCAGCTTTGGTCCCGCGGGAGACCGTGATCCCCGTGGAACAATATTTTTCATTCTCTTTCCTCGTCGACTGCTGGAGTGAAATCTAATTAACCACTGATTACGGGCGGGATATCTCCTTTGACCACTTCATTTATTTCCTCGATGTCTTCTTGTTCCGAAGGTATCGTTGACAGCTGAAGGCAGAGATAAAAGATACAAATTTAGTTCTTCGTTGAAAAATTTAACCTAGATTCGAATTTGGGCTACGCTATATTTGAATGATTCGATCCACCTCTCCTAACTAGCGAAACATTGTTTCTCTGATTGATGTATTCGTTAGTTTTCGAGTCTCGAGTTTGGTCTACGTTTCGTGGCTATTCGATTCGACACGCGATGCCGTTCAACGATTTTTCTGATGAAGCAGTACTCGAATTGCCACTGCCAGGTGACACGCTGCATTGCCTTGTCGAGGATCAATTTTGTAGGAGCGTGCATCTCAAATGGCGTTGACAGACATTTCGAGAAAATTTGATCAGGAAACTAAGGAGACAGTGGCTATATCTCCCTCGTTAGAGTCGTCAACAGGAGAAATGTACCTCCTACAGCACCGAGATCTAGTGGTACCTGGTCGGCGATGTAGTACGCTCAGCAGGTAAGACGGCGAGGTAATACGCAGGTAATACGCCAGTGTACGTATCAACGGAGTCCTCTATATTACCAGCAGAACGGTTTGACGTACCTACCGAGCGTTCTACGTCACCGAGTTTTACTAGGAACATCCACGATCGGAAAGTCCAGGTTCGAGTATCTACGGGTCGAGCAATCGCATCGTCCGATTCTTTGTCTTTTCGAAGAATAGAATTGAAACAGTGAGACGCGACACAATTAGCTATTATGCAGGACGTATCATAGTGAGGCAGGGTATCAATAGGGCAACGCAACGGAATAGAACAGTAGGAAACAAAGGGGATGCTACAATCGGAACGAACAGAGAACGCATCTGGTCGTGCGGACAACGTCTCGATAAGACTCGATCGGGAACCATCTTTTGCGATATTATTCTTCACGGGATACTGTAGTCGAGGTACTAGGTCGAGGCTGTTTTACTTACTCGTGCAACGGTCGTCGGTTAACGACGTTGCTTGGAAGAAACTAACCAAGCAGACCCAAGGATGTCTATCGAAGATTTACCACTGTTCCATTAACGGTTACAGTATGTTTTAATACGAGAGCCCTCCGATGGTGATTTGCAACTGGATTTAGGAAACTAAACCGCGAGAATGAATCCCAGCTGGTCGAAATGCACAGTCAGGTATTCGCAGACGTACTTCCACAGAGAAAAAGGAACGAGACACGAGGGACGTTCCTGAGTTTCGATTATCGTCGATAACTCGGGTGGATGTATCCCTTCCGTGCTGTAGCAGTAGTTTCCGGAAATTCGCTTCGCCCCCGGGATTATCCCGTCCTGGGAATTCCCATCTCGACGCCATGGTTATGCGCCCTTCCAGCCTCCCTTTCAACCCTTAGCCCGCGTTCCCTTGCCTTCGCCACGGATCCGAACCCCTTTGTCTTCGTGCCCCGGCACGATTTGTCCCGAATTACTTCCTTCGAGAATGTTACATCTTCTCCTCGCTCTCTTCCAAGCATGACAACTTGTCGTGACCCTCTCCAAACAGTGATCGAAAGGCGCAACAAGGAATATATTCGGTGTGACATATTAATAATAATTAATAAATATAGGCGATTTCGACTAACTAGGTACCTCGATTGTTTCAGAATGCACGTTTCCACCGAAATGGGAGGGTACCTGGTTTCAAAGCGGAGTCACGCACCCTATCGTCATCTCCAAGAACGAGCTGTCCGGCAAGGGCAGGTGTCTGCACAACGAGGGCGACAAGTTCCTTCTAGTGAACCAGTGAGTAGACGTTTGTTCACCTTCGCGACTTCGAATAAGGAAAGAAAAAAGCCATTGTGATCGTAAACTAGCTGAACAACCATTGTGTACTTACGCATGTACTTAATTTCTACCTGTATCCGGAGGTATAATTATTAAGAAACAAACACGCTTCTCTCAGCACCGATTAATTCGCCATTGAAGAGCTTAAACAATGGTAGTTCAGCGATTTCGCGACGATCGACCTTCGGGGACCCTCTAATGGTTCCAAACGGCTCGAGACGTCGCGCCGCGGAAAATATCGGAATAAGAAATTGAGACCAAAGAGGGGAACCACGGCGAAAACGTCGAAAAGAGACGACGTCGAGATTCGGGGCGATACGTCCTGGAGTAAGTTTGGCCCGGAGGCTAGAAGGGGATTAAAAGCGGGGTTTGTCGCGAGGTGGGGTGGCTGGGTTCGCAGCGGTGCCTTCCACACGCAAGAGGGAAAAGGAAGAACGTCGTTTCGCCGCGTAATGCTCGTGTCACACGAGTCGGTCGAAGTTTTCGTGGAGATTTCTATCGAGCTCGCCTGCAAAGTGTCCGATCGATACGCCCGCCGGGGGCGAGATAGAAAAAGAAGGCGGAAGTTGCGCCAGGGGGTAAGGTGCCGCGCGACACGACCGAGGGGATAGCGTTCGAGCGACCACCACCACCGAATATTCTCTTTTAGATTTGAATATCGAGCCGAATCGGATCTACCCGTCGCGGAGACCGTGATTCGATGGAGCTTTGGGGGAACGCTGTCTGAGCATCACGGTCTCATACTACTTGATTTAGAAGACGAACCGTGTCTATAGCGGTAAACCGCGTTTCCCGTCGGCTCCGTCGAACTTTATTTCTTGGATATTGCTAGACTATTCATCGAAGAGTCGGTATATTTACTTTCTTTATAGGTTCTCTAAATGTAAGGATGATATTTAGTTACCAGAACAGTTCGTTCATTGACATGGAAAAAGTAGAGATCTTCTAGAGGTTCTCGACCCCTGGCTGATATTCGGATAGCAAAATAGTACTCGTTAGAGTACTATACATTATCGACCGGTCACGAGGAAATTCGTGTTCGCACTTGCGTTACCTATTTCAATTTATGAAATCCAGGGTCTTGTCGATTTTTGATTCTTTTTTGATAATAAAATATACTTTTCGCAGTATTTAGATTTGTATCAGTCAGTGGTTCAGTAGTACAAAAATTACGAAATAATAGCCCGTGACGTGAATTCGCTTCTGCGTAAAATTGTCGGTCGACGATGTGTTGACTACCCAGCTACCACCACAAGAATTCCGCGAAATTGGCCTGTTTTCTCGGGGTCAGGGTAGCCGCGCGGGTCAATCCCGGCACAAGACAACGAACGAGGAAAAAGACGTCGGTAACAGGGGAAAGCGTTCTAATTCCGTCGAGCGATATCGAATGAAAGGCCTGAATAAGAGAGACCCTCGTTTTCCGTTCTGTTCCAGAAAATCCTGCTACCGTTGCGTCGTCATTCACGAGAAGCACTCAAACGTTCTTCAGTACAAAGAAAGTAAGTACAATTCCGAAAGAACATTGGAAGACGCCGTTTCATCCTCGGTCCTCCCCCTTTCGTCCATTTTCGCGTCATTCTCCCGTCGTTGCTCGTCGTCGACCTCCTAATAGCCGTTGTTTCGTCGCATCGATAACGATTTTCCCGGTGGCCCGGGGAAATCCATTCATTAATTAGAATGCCGATCGGTAATTAAAAGCTCGAAGATGACGAGAAGCGAGGGCGAGGACGATGGAACCCGTAGCTCCAACGGAATAATTCTCGAAGAAGAACTTAACGACTTTCGTTCGTCGTGCAAACGGGGGAACGACGGGGGACGAGGTAAAGAAGGACGATGGTAAGGGGAGAGGGGGGGGAGGGGGTATTCCTACTAATTCTGAACGGGGGCTGCTAGCCTCGTTTACAGTGGAAAAGAAATCGAGAGCACTTTGGCGGATTCTGTCGTGCAATCAGCCTCGTGCCTCGTTAATACACCGACAACAGAATGGATAGCGAAGTTTCTGGAACGTGATAATGGTTCTCGTTCCCGGATATTTATCGAGGATCGTCGTGTAGATCGTTGCAGATTATTGCGCGGCTTCGGTTCCGTTGCTACGGAGTACCTCGGGCTTCGGGTCCGTACAACCTCGCATTATCTGCACCGTTTCGAGCACTTTGTTTTGCATTAGCACGTTCCGCGCTTGTGACCCGCGCCATGTTCACGACCGATCGGACGATCGTTCTTTAAGAGTCCGTTCCCGCTTGAAAACGTTGATTTCGGACGACTTTTTGCGGGACAGGATAGTCGCTCCAAAACAGAATCGCGGCTTTCATGCAGCACCTTTTTCTATCTTAGGCACGAAGGTAATCTTTTATTTGCGTATCTCCAAGGAAATTTCTGCAATTCGGAGCGAAAAGGAAATAATTTGCCCCGTATTGTTTTCATATAGAGCTGTGCGAAACGTTCCCGCTTTCCCGTCCATGTATACGGAGTGTTTTCGCGAAAACTCTTGAATCTATGAAAGCATCTCGTTCGCTTTGAAACATCTTCTTTCGCGAGGAACGCTTTTACTCCGGCAGGATCGCGCAACGAGGTTTTGCGATAATTCTATTCGCTCCGGCGTAGCTCATAGACGATGCGAGCCTCTTTTTTTTTCGAACACTGCTAACGACACTTTGATCTTCCGACTGTGTTCGTAAGTGATGCGTTCCCGCGCGCGGCAGGAAACGAGTCGGGGGTCGAAGGGGGGTGGTAAATATGGATTCGTATAAAAAATTGGTTTGGCGCGGGTGAAAAGCGCGTGCACGTCCGCGTAGAAGCTCTTTCAAACGCGACTGGGATCGCGGAATTTATCGCGGTGCGTTTCTCATGACGATTAATGCCTGGCGGTATTGTTGAAACCCGCGTTGCTTTGGATTTGTATTTTTAAGCTTGTCGAAATCGTGTAATATTTCAATGGGATGTGGGCTTGATCTGTGGACCGATTTTAGGGCCATACAATTCATTTTCAGGGCAAATCGAGCACTTTGAAATCAAAGCTATACTTCACGTAGTAGAGAGTATGTCGACCTTTTCGTATTGTCCACCACTTTTGTGTATAGAAGATAACATTTTTACTCGAAGCGTTGCTTCCAAGGCTCGAGTCGTAAGGAAACGCGGAGTAAAATTGATGTTTCGCTACGAATTTGCTAGACATCGTCCCCTTAAGGGCGCGTCAACACTCGTTGACCCTATTCAGCGCACACAATTCCTTTGAGAGGGTTCCATTGCTCGGCGATGGTCTCGTTAGCTATGAAAACCATGAACACGCTCGACCGTGGACTGAAGTGGACGGGCAAACCTGAAACGGCCTGTAGAGGGGCTAACGGAGCCGAAGGGAGAGCACAACAACATCGGGCAGGTGGAGTTTGGCACTCGAGCCAAGCCGCGGAGGAAAGAAGAGGGTGGATATCGATATATACACGCTAAAAAAGAGGGACACCGACCTCCAGTGCCGCCCCCTCCTGTCTCGCGTTCGCATTTTTCGACGATTTGTCAAAGTCCCTAGGGTCCCCTTTCTCGCTCCCTCCAGCTCTATCCGCCGTTCCTCTTTTTTTTTATCGGATTTTAATCTGCATAGTGTCACACCGCAGATACCGTCGCCTGCAGGCTGCATTCGGACCGTCAACGTGCGGGGAAAATGTGGGTCGTTTCTGTGGAAAATGGGGGAAGAAACGGACGGTCGGTGACAGCGGATCGGGAAAAGGCTCGTCATGCTCCGGGCGACCAAATGAATGGAAATGCGGACTTGCTCGATGACTGCGATGCACTCGTTGTTTCGCCCCGAAAATATATGTATTCTCATTTCTTTGGAACTCGAAGTGTCAATAAAACGACCGTCGGTGAAACGAAGGTGACCTGATTCTCAAATCGCAAATAAGAGATCTAATTTTCGAAGTCGATCTAAGCTTAGCATTCGTGGCAATAGAATGCTAAGCAAGCATCCCGAGTTGCTGGTAGACACCAGAAAAGACGACCCGGAGTGCAAAGAGTTACACGAAGCTACTTTTAAGCCCACCTTCGAAATAAGAGAAACGAAACGCGCTGCAATGACCGTCAAAGGTACGACTACCAAAACTCAAGACGAGAGCAGTCGGACAAGATGTCCTTCGTGCTTGAAGAAGTCAGTACGCAGTTGCTCGTTATACGCGAAATAAAGCGTAACTCCCGAGTCGTCCGCGTCAGAGGAAAGATCCGAGGCAGCGTTGACTGGCGTAGCTGTTCGCGTGAAAGTTTAAGGGGGCGGAATTACCGTCGGAACAGAAAGCCCGCTTTAAATTTAATTGGCCGACAGGCGAGCGTGTTTATCGCGCGAGCGGACGGCGAAGACTTCGCGCGGATAAGTCGGTTTCGGAACACGAGATTGCACTTTTTGCGCTTTTCTAATTTCGACGTTTCTCCGCCGCGGCCTCGAGCGAAGAACCGTCCCGCGCGCAATCCGACAACTGCCCAGGGAGTTGTGTTAACGTTTTCACGCTACAAACTCGCGGGATACGTGTTTTAAACGAATTTTATAAGTGATCGCAAGCTCCTCCGAGCGAAGACATTTGTTTCGACCTTCATATTTATCTGGAGGATTGCTTCGGATTAAAGGAATGCACGTTTTAGCGCAGTATATTATTAAAATAAATTGACATGGACACGCTGTCAGAAAAATTCGGAAAGAAAGCACAGTTTTAACCAAAAGGATAACGCGAACCTTTAATTCTCGAGGCCCGCGACAGGAGCGAAAAACGCGCTCAGGAAGAGACGAATTCGTTATAGTTTCGCTAACGCGACCCTTTTCGAGGCGATAGCATCGCTCTGTGGCGTTTGTCATTCGTGACCGAGGAAAATAAAGCGCGGCGTAATTAATCAGCGAGACGTGGCTTCGGAAGGGCGAATTAATTATGTCGAAACGGTGCTTGGACGCAATTTCGTTCGGCCGATAGCGGCTAGGGGGTGAGACAGAAAGGAAGGTCGATCGTAATAACGAATAAATGACGATGAAATTTTGAAAAGTCGACGGAACCGCGTGGAAGGTAAAGGGTGACACGAAGCGGGCATCCACGCGAGAATAAATAAATAAATGAGCCGCCGCGAGCAGAGCCAGCCGGTGGGAAACTTGGAAATAGGGGAAAGACACGACATTGCACTTTTTCCATTTCCACGCTTTGAAAATTACATTCCCTCTTTCCGAGCGCCCACAGTTCTTTTGTTTCTTTTTTTCTTTCGCCTGTTGACGACGCGGCGAGGCGTTCGTGTAAATAAATATTCGTTTATTTGAATAATTTCTGGGACGCTCGGCGTGCGTAAGAGGGAAACTCGGTTGCGACGAATGCAAAGGAATACTCGGAATTCCTTTTACCGAATTTCGAGTCGCGGGGTAGTCGCGTGGCATTTTTATTATCGCGAAACAAAGGAAGTTAAGAAGGGAGGGGATTCCTACCGGGAAAACAATCATTGGGGTTGTTATTCCTATTTACTTTACGAAAAGTGTGTTGGAAGTACAACTGTGAAAGCTCGCGTAGTCGTATTTTCTTGTATGCAATATTTTGACTATTGGGCTTTACATACTTTCCACTCGTATAAAAAGTAGAAAAGAAAGTACTCGAAGCGACACTGTCCTCTACATATCCACCTCGAGAACTAGTCGCAGAGTAGTTGCATCGCAATTCCAAAGGATCTCTTTCGGTGCCACGCAGATACGCGCCTCAACTTTCGTCGAACAACCATAAGTTCTTTCCCCGTTCGGGGCAAGCTCGACAGGAAGTCGGCCCTCGGCGAAGAACGGAAAAGAACGGCGGAGAAAATGCAGGGGCGAGCAGACGATGACGAATCTTCCCTGAGTAGGAAGTTCATAGCCGCGAGTAACTTTAACCGTGGATATTCCTCGCGATTTCGTTCTCTCCGGTTGGAAAAGTGACGAGACGCTCGCAGAGGGACTCGAATGCAAGTTTTCCGCGTGCAGGTGTTGCCGCAGCCGGGAAAAGAATCAAATGGCGATCGACATTCTCTTCTTCGATTCTGTGCGCTCGTTTCCGCTTCCAAACCTTGCGACTGCCTGGTTATCGGAGATGAATCAACCTTTCCTTTTAATTCCTTTTTTTCTCGAAAGAGTCCACGTCGAACGAGGGGCAGGAATTTTCCGGTCTTAATAGAACGAAAAGTTTTGTAGGATGCTAATTTGAATTGCGTACGACTTTTTCTGGCGAGAGACAAGAGGAAACTGAACCGAAAATCTAGATTTAATGAAAGGTGTTCGTACCTATAGAGCAATTCGTATCGTCCGATCGTGGAAACGGATTTTCACGATTGGTCGTTACTACAAATAGAATTATTGGAAAAGCTGTGGACGTGTAAAGCGCCTTCTAACGCAGCTTTCGGGTATTGTTTCAGCTTACTGTAACAGTAGAAGCTCACTCGCATCCCTGTGCTCGTCCATCACAGGAGATGCCTTGCTCTATTCGATGTTCAGAGAGGAGGCGACACCTGTGCCGTGTCCCTTTCGAGGCCCCATGACCTTCTCCTACAACCGAGGTCACGGAACCTGTTCGGTACCCGTCAGCAACGTCGACACCTGCACCGATGACAGCAGATTGCTCTTCAGATACCAGGCGTGTCCGGACATACCTGCCTCCGAAAGCGCAGGTAAGAATTTTATGAATTTCTACTATTCCATTATGAAATATAAGGGTATATCATGTTTTACGCAGTACTTATTCTATAAATTTTCTTTTAATTTCTCCTGTTGGCATTTCATTTAACCTCTTCAGGGACAAATTTCAAAGACGTGAAGAGGTTAATTGCTATCAATTTTCAACACAGCGTACTTTAATCTTCAAATGCACTCAATACAGATTCGGTCAAGACTGAAAAGTCTAATTTAATAAATTGAGCAGCGCATCGAACTCCATATTTTCAAACGGACATCCAGATAAAACTGTCGCTCGAATCATTTTACTATATTTTGATATATTTTTATGCTCCTTGACGAATCGTTTACGAAACAAATAAATTTGAACGATTAATAGGGAAGAGAATATTCGTCGATAAATAAAAGTAACTCGCATCGAGCAGCCTTTGAACATTTATTAATTTTCGTTTTTAAACGTTTACGGGGGCCCCCTGAATCGCGACGAGGGTCCTCTTCAGAAGCAATTAATTGCTCGAAATATATGGCGTGTCCAGACAGCAATATTCGTGGCTATTAAAGAATACTCTTTGTAGGAAACGAAATTAATTACTGGAAGTGGCGTGCTAGGGAATTAAAATGGTGGAGATTCCAACGATTCGAGTTATTTTTACGCGCAGTTGCGTGTAGAATAACGTCAGAATATTTTGTCAATTTTTGCTTTCGTGAATCATACGTTTTAAAGCACACTGTTTAGTACTAAGGGCGTTAACTAAAGTCAACTATAAAATATACTAACGTAAGCTGTGCAGCTTTACGAGAAATCCGAGACACGTGACCTGATGCCAAAGGTTTTCCCTGATTTGGAGTTCGACGGATTTAAATATCTCACGAATCTAATTTTCCCTTGGAAATATGTAACTTGGGGTCTGTTCGATAAGAGATACAGGGGAGTTCCATTAAAGTCTCCTTCGAGCCGTACGTTCGATTAATCGACGAAAGGGTCAGGGGTGGCGTTGCGCGATTAGAAGTGATTTTCGTGCGTTCGTTAGTCGTGACCCAGGACAGGGGGAGCTCGATTTCCGGAGGGGGTAGCCGACGTTTGCCATTAGACGCACATCCGATAAAGGATTCGCGGAGGTAACGATGTCTGCGGTGGAAAATTAAACGGAAGGACGAGCGTGGGGGGAAAAAAGATAAATCGCCGTTACGTCGAACCTGTCACGTTTCTCTTATCGAGGATGGCTGTCGGAGGACTCGGAGACCTCGAGATTAACGATTTGGCGTCGCGTTTTGTTCGTTTCGAAAGCGACCCTCGTTTTGCAGCTCCATTCGAACGGAACTGCCGCAGGAGGAACACTGATTTTCCTGGTTAATTAAACAATAGGAAAAGAAGGAAATTTAAATCACAAACCATAGAACTGTTTCAATTGTTATGACAGAAATTGTCATAATGTAGACCCTTCTCTTTCAAATAGTTTTAGATTGTTCATAAAAGAAATAAGAATTTAATTCTACCTTATGGGGGCTACCAACAATTTTCCTTTATCGAAGGAACGTTTTGGATGCCTATTCGTTTATGAAAAAGCCCACGTCGAAGCTTTCGGGGTTAAATGCCGTGACGACCTGACAATCGTCCCTTTGGTCCCTTAACGAAGATTCCCGCTCGCAAAACCGCCGACTCATTTTGCCCTATTTGGACTTCGTTAAACTTCTGTCCCGTGTCGAACGGCGCGGGGTTCGAGTCCCACGTGCGAACAGTTTCCCTATTTTCGAAGGGCTTCCCCCTTTCTGCAGTCGGACGGGAGCGCAATCTTAATGGACGAGCGAAGCGACGAACAAGCGAAGTTTCACGGTTCGCTGTCCTCGGCCAGGCGCCGAGCCAAAAAGTTCCCGATCTTTTGGCGAAATTCCATCGATCCGATGTTCGAGATTACGCAACGCGACGCCCGTCGGTTTTCAAAATTATACATCATTCGTAAGCCGTAGATTACATTGTCATTACATTCCAATCCAAAGAATGTGTGTTGGGACCCGTTCGTCCCCTCTAGCTCGGGTACCTCGGGATCGCTAAACCCGTACTGTAGCTACATTCAAATGTAATATTAGCTACAGCCCCTGAGGGCAGATTTGGAAATGTGTCCAAACACGTACTAATTTAAAGGATACTATTATTACTGGAGTCAGATTTAGGGTTAGTTTCTAAAAGAATGAAAAGAATGTCAAGAAACCAGTCGACTGTACCAATTTGGACAAGTAGCTGTGTTAAAGTTGATAAGAAATGGTAACTTTGTGCAATTCGTGCGACGAATGACCATTCACGCGAGCCTAAATGGTGCCCAATATAATTCCGCGAAATTGCTCGCGTTATACGTTGCGCTTTGAGGACTGTGATTTGCTAGGGGCCGTGGCCATAGCCTGGATATTAAATTGAACGCGTATTTAGGAAAGGACAGACGTAAACTCTGCATTAATACCGCGTTAGGGGGAACGTTAATTGAAATGAAAAGTGTCTTTGACGATTTCTGTTTGGGAAACTGTCAAGGAAGTTTCAAGTTATGCTACGTGGATTCTTGACAGATTTGAATACGATTTGATGACGCTGTTGCCTTTCCAAAGCTGTTGCCGCGGTATTTCTCATCAATCCCTTTGTGGAGCGTCATTCGACGCGAATTCGAACCCCGACTGAGACACGCGCGAGTGAAAAATTCGGGTGGAACGGGTCACCCTCGGAGAAAAACGAGTCGCGGAATTTGTTTAAAAGCACTCCATCGAATTGAATCCCTCGAATAAACTTGTAACGGGCGGTGGGGTTTTTATGTGTATGTGTGTGCGCGTTGTGGTTTTTTTTTCCATTTTCATTTAGAAATGTTCGATGAATCTCGGCCAGAGTCCACACCTCTGTTTAGGTGCGATCTGTCGGAAAATTGAATACATCGATAACTTTTGCACTTCATGGAGTAAATAAAACACAGAAAACATTCGATATGGAGAAGTTCGCAGCTATTAGCTCGGTATTACCACATGGAGGTTGCTGCGAGTGGAGACCCAAAGGGAGATATTGTAGAAAGAGAAGCGTGGAAAAGCGGAGCATTGTCCGATCGTTCGCCAACTAAATCCAGGAAGGGCAACGGAAGGGCGAAAGAGGAGATTTTCGCGTGAAAAACGGTGGCCCCTGTGGATTTCGGGGGGACGCGGCCGTCGTCTGGTCGGCGGAGAGGACGTCGACACGAGGAAACCAACAATTATCGGTTCGCCTTGGCGGATGCGCCCCCGCAGACGTGCCCCTCGAAAGGTCAGGGGTAAAGAGCTCGATGTTATCGGCGGATACCCTCCGCAGACACCTTCCTCCCCGTCCTCGAACACCGTCTACGCGGCGCGGCTTTCCAGAAAACCAGAAGCCAAGATTCCAGAGACGCGTATCTAAATCACATCTCGCGGAAAAATCGGCTACCTCTTTTTCCTGCCATTTCTTTCTCGCAGCTACGCGCAGACCCCGTCTAGCCATCCCTCGCTCCTTTATCCTCGTCCCCGAGCATTCCACTCCCCCGGTTCCTGCGCGTCTTCCCTCCCGTTCCCTTCGTCTCATTCTTCCCTCTTCCCTCTCCGCCACGGCGCAGCCAGGCTTTCCTTTTTGATCCCCGATCCTCCGAGGCGAGGACGCCCGCGAGCAATTTGCGAGGATCCGAACGAAAAAAGCTCGTTCCTCCCGGAGCCTTCGGTGCTCTTTTGCTCGTCAGCCGTAGCAGATTCCGGCGCAAGTACGGCTTCAGCCCTCGTTTCTTCGTGTTCCTCGCGACGAATTTGATCTCCGACCGCGATAGTCGCGGGAATCGCGAACACCCGACCGTCTTCCACAGCGTCTACGTTCGTCTGGGCGTTCGTTCGGTGGCCTCTAGGCGGGAGTCACTTTGTCGAGGAAACCAGACGCTACGGTTTCACTTGGCGGGATACGTGATAGTGGAAGAAGTCGACGGCGTCTCGTGCAACCTTGAATCGCGACAGGTGCAACGTTTGCGCTGATCGACGTTCCGGATGTTCAGGAATTAAAGAGGATCATGGTGCCGCCACGATTTTTGAATAAACCTGCGTTAGGGATAGTTAAGAGACTCTGCGAGAGAGACAGAAGGAATCAAAGTCCAATAATAATACAATCGAGCGAAACATTTCAAATATTTCTGGAATTGTTTGTAAATGAATTCTGGGACCAATTATGCCCGAAACCGAGTTTTTCAAAACGTGATGGAGGCGGATAGCAACCGGTGTTTAAAAAATATATCGCACAAAGTGATTTTTCGACATGGAATTTTTTGCGCTACGGGATTTCGAAGAAAAACGAATCTGGGTCGCGCCGCGGGTGATTGAGGCAAGCCCTCGGATCTAAATTTATTTAAAACACAGGAACGTGGCTCTCTGTACCATATGCGCGCAGTTAGTATCGCACAAATAACCCCGGTCCCATCGACACTCTGTGTACAAAGCAATTTACGCATAGATCGTTACTCCAATAAACCATAGCTCTCATCCCCCAGTTTGAAGTTAGTAAAAAAAAATCTGCAAAAAAGAGAATGGTGACAAAATCGTTGCAAAGCGAATCCTATGATACATGTAACTCGTGTTCCATTTGTTCTCTGTGTCCCGTGAAACCCGGCCAAATTTTATCCTGTGCTTTGGCATACGTCGATTTCATCAATTCGTTGGAAAACTTGCTTGCATCTTTTAAACTATTTTCGACCCCTTAAATTTCTGTTATCGTCGCTAAAAAAAAAAAAAAAACGTAACAATTTTGTGCAAACCCTGCAAAGTATCCTCGAGATGAAGGTGCTTCGCGGATGTACGTTGTCAGTGTCGCGATGCAATTGGTCGTCTTGTCGTTTCAGTCGAAGAGTTGGAGTGCCTGGCCACCTGGAAGGAGGGCAGTAGCCGCTACCTGGTCGGCCGTTTACATCATGGACACGCGTCGAGTAACGAAGATCGATACCGATGCTTCGTCTACGAGAAGGCTGGCCAAACAGTGCAGGGTAATCTGCACAGAGCTGCCATGGGCATGGGAGCCGTGGATCATGATGTCGGTTTACAGAGCGGACCTGTGCCCGAGGGTGCGGCCGAGATATACCGGGTGGCGCAGAGCGGAGACGCCACGTGCAACGGCCTGTTCAGCCCTATGGAGGGATCTCGGACCATGACTCTCATGAAAGGTAAGAGTTCTTCTCTTTAATCGTTCATTTCTGTGTACCGAACGCGATCCTTCAACCTCTGACGGGCTCTCGACGTCGAGTGGCAGGGGCGGCGCTACCGTGAAACCAACGAAGCTTAGCCTCGTGCCTCCTCGTATTCGTTGACCTCTTAATTTACCTGCCGTTCGGAAGCATAGATCAAAATTTTAGTCAGAGTACTTCGTAGGTAAGAATCGATATCGTAGATGATTCCATCGACGAGGTTACCTACGAAATGCAAATACGTGTCAACCGAGTATTCTGCCTCTACCAATCGCTGCTTGTATCTCTACATTCTGTCCCCTATCCCAGAGACAACATAGCATTACCGCTACCCTGACGTTCATATGTTATTATTTAGTTTCACGAGTCTCTGGTTTATCCCCTACCAGATCTAACTAGCTGCCTCTCTAAATTTATCTCTGTCATAATAATCCCTGACCTGGAGGGACGCTTCGCGTCCGTCGTTAGCGCATGTCCACGTTCATTTACGCGTGCAGTGGCGTTCAAAATTGCACGATTAGGGCGAGCGAGTAGTAGACGAGGAAGAATAAGGTCAAGGGGTTACGGAATGCTCGAGAGGGTCTAGGAAGGAAACGAGAGAAACGAGAGGGCACGTCTATCGTCTGCGAAATCACAGCGTGAAAAATTCACTCCCGTTCTTTCGCAGTGTCATTAACGGGACGCGTCAAAATGGCGGTCCCGAGCGCCAAGGAGGAATATTTACACGCTACTCCACTAGTCTGTGTACAGTTTCCTTTCTTCTCCTTCCGGTGCATCGCGCTCCTGTTTCCTCCTTTTTTTTTTCTCTCTCCCCACCGTCACCCTCTTCTTCCGGAGTTTGCCAGCCCGTATCTTACCGCGTGCAGTGCCACGGCAAACTTCGTTAACGAATTCTACTTCGGTGGATCTTCGAGATCGCGACGTCGCTTCGAGCTTTTTTTCGCCGAATTGCGCCAAAATAAGGTCTTCTTTGGGAATTAATTACGGGCAGATGCACGCAAACATTCCCTAAAAGGAAGAGTTTTCGGACTTCTGTACATCTTCGGAACTGAGAAATTGTTGTTTTCATAAATAACCGTCTGTGCGTGGACATTGCGATTTGAAACGAGCGAAAGATCCATTTCGTACGAGTGTTCTCAGAATTTTTTGGAACAGACGCGGAGCATAAATATTAGAAATCAATCTCGACACAGATTGGTCTCTTTTTCGAGGCATCGCGCCGCGTCGTTCGCAGACCCTCTCGGTGGGAGGGAGTTACAAATTCAGCCTTCCGTCAGATTTTATCTGTATCGTTAAAATGCAGATTGACAATACGCAGCGGGGAATGGGAAATATAACGGACGAGGCGACGCGGGGGATGGTGGGAGAAAGGTACGCGCGAAATCGAAGAGAGAAAAAGCAATGGGGGGGGGAGGGGTGGCTACCACAAAAGGATGAAGGACGACAGCAAGTGAAACAAGGGGAATGCCATACGATTTTTACGATCGCAGAATTTGTATCTCGCTCGTCCGCGTCCATGGACTTATCGATGGAGCCGCTGAATTATTTCCATTCTTTCCCAGGTCGCTGCAACAATGCTTTTACGTGCCATAAAACTGGCCAAACGTGCACCTCGTCAGCCCTCCGTTTCTGCGCTATCCCCCTCCCGCACCCTTTTTTCTATCCTAGTATTTCTTTGGTTTTTTCTTTAGGCACCCATCTCTGTACGTTCTCATCTTTTCTCCTGTGCTCCTTTTTTTTATATCGTATCTTTTACCCTCCCATTGTTGCAATCCTGCTATCCCCTTTTTCTCCGCTCTTTTTCTCCCTCTCCTATCTCGGTCGCTGTTCTCACCTTTTTCCATTGTCCAAGCGCGAGTACAGTCTCTGGAGAGCAACAGGGACGGAAATCAATTTTTTTTTAAATTAAAACGTGTGATGGAGGACGGGGATAGGGGATGCAAAAGTGCTGGCAACGTAGACGTTGTAAATTGTTCTTACCAGCAAAGTATTATTTAATTAGGAAACTACCTGAACAACCACGATCAATCGTAAATATATTCCTGATATTATCGAGATCGTATTCTAGGCACGCTCTTGGCATTGTCTCTTCCCATCCCAGTCCCAGCCTTCGTTTCCCTTCCACCACTTCTTGCGCTTTTCTGGCCTATCCGTCCGTCAGTCTGCAGGTCATTCCTCTCGTTCCTTTTGCCAATGAATCCACATCCCCCTTTGTTATCCATTTTCCCCCGTCAACCCTTTCCTGACTGCTCGACACTATCGAAGTGGCTCCTTCTCACGCCCGGATTTTATATCCCCGAGCCTGAAGTGAAACGCGCGCGAAAAGCTCTGAATCGAGGGAGAGAAACGACGGTTCCGGCGGACTGGACCAACGAGGTACTCGAACGATTCTGTTTCGCCATCGAATACCTACGTCGACGTTTTATCGGCTGTCGTTCCGGAACGTCGAGGACTTTACGGGCCAGGACGTTCGAGGTGACTGCGAAAATTTTTGGAGGCTGGCACGTCCGGCTCGTCTCTTTTATCCCCTTTCGTTGATCTCTTCCTCGTCCATCGATCGATGTAGCAGTCACATTTTACAATGGAGCTACCTGACAACAAATTTTTCAACCGCAAACTGAATCCTTTCGGTCCAAACATATCGTAGTTCGTTTGACTCCACCTTCTTGGTTATGTAAGACGCGGATACTAGAATATGATAACTCAAACATATGATAGTTAATTCTCGACCTCCCTCCCTTCTAACAGAATGTAGAGGGCCAACATTCGTTCGAGTTTAAATATCCTGAAATCAAATTCAACCAGCAGACTTGACCTTACTGGTTATTCAACGCACGAATCAAACGCTGCGATCGAAGACAGTCAAACACAATTAACCCACCTATCCGAAGCCCATCTTCCCCTTCCATTGTTCCAGAACGACGACGACGCGTCCCTTTGGCGCAGTCCTCGAATATTCCGTCGCGACGGTGAAACGAACCGTGCGATACGAATAAAAACCAGGGGGCAAGTTGGCAATCAGGAATTACAAAGTCCATACTCTAAATACATTTTAAAAGCAGAGGAACGCTCACGCTTAACGAGGCCCTGAGAGGTTCGAGGATCCAGTTGGGGGAGGGACTCGAGGCAGTTCAATCAGCGTTAAATAAATTGGTTCCTGTGCGCTTTCAGTCTCGCCACCCGGCCAGTGTCGATTTCCCAATTGGTTGACCGGCCATTCCAGCGGCGGCGGACTGACCTGGCACACCCTCGACCTGACCAGGTCTTACACGTTCCATCCGCGGAACGCTTCCCTGCACGTGACCAGATCCAACACCAGTTCCTCGAGATTCGACAACGGTGGCCCGCTGGACGGCCAATACGTCCCTGGCCAAGAGGATCAGGACGTGAAAATCCTGTGCAACAGCGTGAACCAATCGAACTCCGCGCAAACGATGACGATGACCATGCTGGTGGCGCATTACACCGTCGGATGGTGAGTACACGATTTTCATTTCACGTTTCCTCTTGAATCGCTGCTTTCCTCTCGGTGTTTCGAACCCCGGTCGCCCCTGTTGCGGCTTCGAATCCTTCTTGAGCGCTCCTGAGGTGTAGAGTTCGCGACTGGAAGATGTGTAATCTGCCAATCGTCCTAGGCATTTATGCTACGACATTGCATTTAACACCCTGAGCCTCTTCTTCCTTCTATCCATTTTAAATCCGTGAAAAGTTCTCCAAATGTCCAAGAGTTTCTCACAAGAACACGAAAATACGTACCGCGTTACCTGAAATCACAATTTAAGGGGGTAAACTTTTATTTCGCGTGTCATCGGTGCTCGTTGGAAGGAAAACAATAAAGAAGCAGAAAAAGTAACGGCACGCGAGCAAAGTAGTATATTTCGGGAGAGGAGAATCCCGGGTAAACGGCGCTTCACGAGCATTAACTTGGTACACGGTCGTTTCGTTACAGCGGGTGCATTTTCGTCGTCGCAATTTTTTTCCCGCGGTCGACGCGACAAAAAGGAGAAAAGAGCGTCGATAATACAGTGTTTTGAGAAGCGGTGCAAACCGGACGCGCGCGACAACGGTGTACATACATTGTTGGCGTAAATAGCGCTGTTGTTTGCGGCGACGAAACGTTTTGTCGGCCCGGGGAAGTAGAGTGCACGCGAAACGCGCGCCTTTTTATACCAGTGGCCTTCTGTTTTCAGTCGGAGCGGTTTTATGTGCATGACGTTCTACCGAAGGGACGGCCACGTGGTGGAGGTGCAGACCGGAAGCGCCGTTTCGAGGCCGGAAGAAGCTTGCAGCACGCCCCACTTTCAGCAGCACAACATACCCTTCCTCACCTTAGTCAGTGAGTACAATCGCCTCTTTGTTCTTCTCTTTCAGTGATTTACTTGACCGTGTATCGCGATCAATTCCCTTATACACGGGTACATACATCCTTTTTGAGCGAGATGCACAGCGATGTGGTCTACGACCTCGTTTCAATAGAAGAGAAAATTCTGTTGCCTCTGGCATGGAGATTTATGTGATTTGGTCGCCAAGAAATTTTATTCTTTTCAATTTGCACCCCTCGAAGGATAGAAGGGTCTGTTGGTGGTGATGCAGGGCAATCTGTCGCTAAGATTCAACAATGTAGAATGCTTACTTGTCAGTTGCCACTGTTGATTTATCAACAGACCGTTCTACGTTGCCATCGAAGCGTTCTGCCCTATGAAATATTGCAGAAGGAGGCCACATCCCTTCACTGTTTAAATGGAATATTATCGAAATTTGCGCAGCTTTGGATAATGCTTTTAAAAGTGTACGAATGTTTACTTAAAAAATTTGTTCGCGTGAATTGGACTCAATTGGAGACCCGCCGAGTGGTGGACTCCCCAGGTGCGGTCGATTTGCGTGACCCTCGAATTTTATCGGGTTTACGATGGAGGGACAGAGTCCGAGGAAAGAAAAACACCGACTGAGAGGGAAAAAATATGCCTGGTGGAAACTGGCTCCGCCACCGATAAACTCCGGAGAACTCGAACTTCGTGGAAAAGTTTCTCGTGGCGCGGCACGAGGATTTAGTG
Organism: Hylaeus anthracinus; assembly: GCF_026225885.1. Classification (NCBI taxonomy): domain Eukaryota; kingdom Metazoa; phylum Arthropoda; class Insecta; order Hymenoptera; family Colletidae; genus Hylaeus; species Hylaeus anthracinus. The sequence continues at coordinate 6,058,932 of NW_026534341.1, read as the reverse complement.
CGCCAACATTGTTGCTCGGCAAACCCGGCTGGAAAAGGAGCAACGTCGAAAAAAGGAGAAAAGGGAATTGGCCGATCCTTCTCCAATTTTCGATCGATTCGAGCACGGAATCTTTCTCTGTTTTATTGGGAATCGGAGCCCTGCAGCCATGGAATTAACCGACACATTCCCCGCAATTTTCTATCGACTCGAACGCAACACGATTCTTTATTTGTAAAAACAACAAAGAGTCAAAGTTGTTTCTCACCCGTGGACACACGGCTTTCCTATTCGAGCTAGAAACTCGTGGCTTAACAATTTAAGGTAGAGCTTCGAACAAAGAAAATAAAAAAAATATCCTGTATTCCCAATATGGAGTTTGGTTCAATTTAACGTCACTCTCTTCTGATCTATACGAAGCGTATCGATCGTTGTTCGGTCCCGTCGCTAGAGTTCAAACGATGGAAAAACGGAAAAAAGAAAGAGGGCAGCGGTGGCCTCGGCGATTTGTCAAAATCCCACGAACGAGTTAGAAGTCATATACCTATCGTTGGCTGGAACGGCTACGTTTACTTCCTTCGGCCGATAACAGCGCGCGCGCGCGCGCGCGCAGGAACATGTCCTGGCTATGTCACTCTGTGTACGCTGGCTGTGTCGATGTTATGCAACGGTTGGTAAACGAATCTTCCTGGAGAAATTGAATTTGTAGGGAGCCGGTGAAGCGCGTCACGGAAATCGTCGAAACCGCACAAATATTTTGTTTCATCGTTTCCACGATGGCTCGTGCGGTTTGGTTTCGTGGCTCTGTTTGCCGATCACCTCTTTCTCCGTTTGTTTTTTGCTCTGTTTTGTTTTTTAAATTTGTTGCCGGGTTCGAGGCGTGCCGCGACCGCTGCAATAGTCGTTCTTTTTTTTAGACGAAACCGTCGCGGCCTCGACCATGCGATTTTCGTGTCAAAAGCACTTTGTTGCTCTAGGGTTCCTGCTTTGAAGGACGACGCCGTGTCGTTGTTTATCTTTTGCGGTCAGCGTGTGGGTGTGTGTGTGCCGTTTTACAGAGTCGTCGTGACGCTTTACGAAATCAATATTTAATAAGGGTAGAAGACTTGGAGTTGGAAATACTTTGTAAACAGAGCAGTACCGTAGAAGAATGTTTGATCGGTATCAGTAGGAAGATATAATCGTTAGGATAATAGAATTGTCTGATATTAAACTTTATTTCTATTTATAAATTGAAAGTTAGGCTCTGTAACTCGTGGCCAGCGACCAAAATAAATCAGGAACGCTGCTTCGACTGAAAGCCAATCTCCGTGTAACAACATGTACCCTGTAGGACATCACCGTTTATGATATTTCGGTGTGCTTCTCAGGGATTCTACTCTTCTAGGCCGATCGTGGAATAAATTTTCGGAAATTCACCGAGAAAACAACCGACAACCCCGGTTGCTTCTTCTCTCGAATGTATACGCCGGTGTACCTGACACGAATCCAGGCTGCGATATAATGTTTGGTCGGTCCCGCCATCTCGAACCGCCTTCCCTTATCCTAACACCTTCCCCACCTTCTTCTCTTCTATTTCTTTCCTCTTGGTTTCCTCCTCGCCGCAGCTTCCACATCTTCGGGGAACGGTCGGTTCCCAAGGGTCGGGGTTGTAATCCCGCGGGAGTTATTGGATTCGGTTTGATCCAGTAGTTGCTCACTCTCTCTTTCTCGATCCCGTTACCTTCCCTCGCAGCAGCACGCCTCCTAGAAATGTTCGACTCGAACGCACGCGTCTCAATTTTCTTTTCCAGCATCGGCATCGCTCGGAACGATTAACCGTAAGTCCAAGTGAACTATGTTCACCAGTTTGCTTTTGTTCGGATATGCACATTGGAAACAGGGACGACTAGGTAAATTCTTGCGACACTCGGAAGAAAGAATTAAAGATTCTTTTCGACGAGGCTCCGTGGAAACGGATTTTGGCACAACCGATGGAAACCCAAAGCCTAAAACGACTTCAAGCTCAAAGTTTAACGCGTTGCCCCATCCCAACGTAATTTTACGAAGCTGTTAGATTATAAAATTATAATCGTTCTAGAATCGGTGGGAAAGTTCGTGCCGTAGTTTGAATCCATCGAGCAAAACTCGAGCTTAAGCCTGTTCCGGGACCCAAAGTACGCTTAGAGTAAGTACCCTTTTGAACGGGACACTCGCAAGGCGATCACGTGATAGGTTGCCCACTTATTTTATTTGGGCATCGTACGTACTCGATAGTTAATACCGATCATGATTCCTCGAGTGTTTACGTACACTTGATGTACGATCATAAATAAATAAATTTCATGATCATTCATCGAGATCTAGCGCAATCGCGTATTATTTTATTTTTATTTCAACCCATCGGCAGAAAAGATTGCACACCACTGCTCGAAAACAGTAAACGGTGTGAGACGGACAGGAAATGAAGAGACCGAGAAGCAGAGTACAGGAGCAGCTAACTTATATAGCGAGATTTACTCCTGGACGGCCTTGAGCGGTCAAAATATTTGGCCCTCAGTGTAAACTTCGAGCGACGAAAAATTCATTCCGTTGGCGTCTCTCTGGATCCGTGTTCCACGCGATAGATCACTCCTTTTCCCAGGGAAACCTCTCCTCTCGAACCAATCCTCCTCCCTGCAGCCTGCAGCCATAAGCTATACTGTGTATATCCGACGGTGCAATAAAGTGGCCCATCCACGAGCCATCCATCTTTTTTTCTCCCCACGCAGTATTCTTGGTTGGTTTTCTTGTATCCTCTTCCTGGTTAGTTCGCTCACCTCCTCTTGCCTCTTCTTCGCTTGCTTTTTTGTTCCCGTTTTGAAATGTTCTCTCGAACAAAGTTTTATGGAATGACAGAAGGACATTGGTATTCCGTCTACGAAGGAAAATTGATCATCAAGATAGGAGTAATTGTTAAAGAAACACTAGTACAGATGTTTGCAGATCTCATTTTTTAGAGAAATTAATAGGTTCAGGACTAGCAAAGAAGAATATATCCTCAAAAATACATGGTACCTTCCTCGACACCGAGAGATCTAAAAATCTCCTTGAGTCTACGATGAAATCACTGCTCTAGATGGCGAGGCTCGTACCCTGATTTCCACGTTTCCGCTCACCAGACGCGGAAGAAGGGAGATTAGTCGCGGATTCGTCGTCACGAATGGCAGTAAAACGTAGGCGACGTCACTGTTAACTTAATCACCCAGCCCACTTTATCGTTATCGTGTATCCAGCGACTTATAGTTTTACGCGATGTTCGGTCCGCTGCGACGAAGCTACGCGGATAACGGCGCTGTAATTTCGACAATCTAAACGACGACCGCAGAGATAGAGGGCAAACGAAACTCGAGTAACGAGCTAGACACGAGGAGAATCAATGATTTATTTTATCGTGTCTGTCCAAAATGTCAGGTCTGAATTAGATATAAACTCTCGAATGATTCATTAAGAGGGATAACTAGTTAGTACCTCCTAATAAAGCGTATAAAATTTGCAAAAATTCCTCGACCTACATTTTCTTCCAAGTCTTCGGAGGAGAAGTTCCTTTGCAAGGACAAGATAGATCTTAACGGAGGTTCGGTTACTCCATTCTTTCTAGTCTATCATTCTCAAGAGAATTCACATTGTAGACATACATAAATAAAAATAAGTAAGCACGAACCGTACACGTGGACTCGAGTGGTAGAAAAAAGAACCCGAATATCTCTATATTTCCAATTCATCGATTGAATATTTCTTCTGCGCGAACGGATTGCGCGCGGTTCGAGCCCAATTCGTCGAGCAATTTTATTTTTGTCAACGAGGCACGTGGCCCTAATGGTCGGTACATAGGCGCGCTGGCAATCCCCGAGATTCCATTTTGAAGTTAGATTGATAGGGATCCACTAAGCGTAATAAGTGGCGGGGCCGAGAATTCCTGCGGGATGGCTCGAAGTTGTAAGAGGTCCGGAAGCAAAATCATCATCAACTGGATGAGTGAAACGATTGTAAGCGGCGGCGGTTGTAAGTGCACTCACGACATCGGTTATAACGAGCACGAATCCGGCCAATTCGAAGTTACAGGAGGGTAAGAAGCAAAGTCTGGAATTGATCGTGAGTGAGTGGAATGGAACCGGGAGAGAAATGAATCCCTTGGGTAGCGTAATGTTCTTCGAGAGCGCGCTCGGTTCGCCTCGTGGCCCTCCTCGATAAAAAATGCCCCTTAATGAAGAATAAGGCGAAACAATTTGAACCGTGGGCAAGGGTGGACAGACGATTAATAGAGGGACGGAAACGCCAAGTTCTGACCCGTGGAAAAAAGTATACGCCTTGGGAGAGAAGGAAAAAGTCGTTGGCAGACTTAGCTAGAAAGCTACGCGTCGATTATAATGCACAGTTTGGGGAAATGGATGAAAAATAGTGTTCATGCTACTACTACATATAACTTGCCACTACGACGCGACGTCTAGATGGCGGTACGTTGTAATCACACGAGTTGCCACAGAAATCTACAGATGACGCCATAGAAAATTTTATCTCTCCTATGTTGTGTTATTTACGATAACATACTCCCTTCAAGTTTCATTCAAGAGTTACAGAATTGTACGAACACCCACACTCCCCTTGTTACTTTGCATTCGTACCTAGCTGGTATGTAAAGTGTTAATTACCCTCGCGGAGGAAAACCGTGTCAGTTTGCACAGCAGTCGTAATAAATGAGAAATTCAGATCTGTGTCCTGTTTCAACAATCCCCTGACTCTTTCACCTTCTTTTAAAGTAGAGGAAGGACAAGGGATTCGCTGTTCGAAAAAGCAGAAATCTTTTAAAGAGTCGTCGGGTGTATTACGTAAATCGGGAGCGGACGACGGAATGACCGTAAGGAAGAACGTAAGAGTACCCAGGGCACTGGGTCTAACGAGCTCGAATCCCTGAGCAATTAAGCTTTGCTACAGCGACACGTTGTTTTCGTTTCCTCCGAGGACACGGAACCTCGCGTCGCGTAACGTCATCGCCAAACCTTGGAAAAAAGAGCAAACAAACCCGAACGATGACCAGATACTCGCTTCCGCAACGTATTCGTCTCTCGCCAATGATTCGAGGGTTCGAAAGCGACTCAACCCTTTGCACTCGAGAGGTGACTCTCAGTCATCACTAGGTTTCACGCAGCAAATCTACCAGCAATGTTTCTTTAGATTTTATTTCTTTGGAACTCGAAGTATCAATAAAATGATTGTCGATGAGGTAAAGGTGACCTGTTCTTCAAATCTCAAATTAGAGATCTAATCTTCGAAGTCAATCGAAGCTTAGCATTCGTGGCGATAGAAAGAAAAAACGGCCTCGAGTGGAAAGGGTTAATTTTCGTTTGGTTCTCCGATAACCGAATAGCAGTGTACACTATATTTCATTCAAATTTAATTTGCACGACTTTCGGACCAATTCGAAACGGGTCAATTTAGTCGATGTGTCGTCCATGTTGAAAGTTATTACTTTGCAAACATGAAATGAACAATTCGGATACAGTATACGGTTTTTTGGGGGTGTGGTTCGAAGCAACGTTTCAAGCGGTGGTATCGAAAGGAATACCCTGTATATTAACTACACGTATTACCCAATTGTGGCCAGCCGTCACGCGACACGAGTAACCTCGTACTTCCCGCTAAGCGCGCGTTCCGTTATCGCGAATCTGTGCAAATATTCCCGCGGATGAAGAAAAAAAAAATTGAGGCTTGTTTAACAGAAAGGACGGAGCGTAACGAACGGGAAAGGGCCAAACAACCAGTAGTCGGGTGCGCCGAATCAAATTCGCTCCAGGTGGCTCGACCGAGTCGCAGCTGAATTTGTCGTTCGCAGACCCGCGCGGTTTTTTGTTTAATTGATTTATGGCACCGCACGCTGATGTAAAAAATCGCTGTGACGCGGCTACATGCGTGCACTGGCATGCATGTATGCACGTCGCGATGATATGCATCGCGATACCATTATAAATTGCTTGTTTCTTGCGTCATTATCCGCAGCCCCGCACACCGTCTACCCCAAAAGTTTTTAGACTCCAACCGAAATGGTGGCTTTTTACTGAATATGAAATTCACGTTTTCGTCTTTTCCAGATTATTATATTTATTATTTGGGAATCTTTGTATCTTTGTATCTCTGTTGTATTGAATTCTAATTTGTCAAAAAACCTCGTATCGAAGGACGCAGTTTTAAAACTATTACGCACACTGGAATCTATTTGCAAACGGTGACTACCGCGCCGTGGGTATACATTTCCAAACAATAGGCAGGATGATAGGCCCGCCGGAAAATCGAATACCGAAGTTGCTCATCGGAACGGAGCACCGTGACAATGTTCGAGTGCAGACTTCGTTTGCCATAAATCACGAAATCACCGCAACAGCCAAAATCATGCTAGAATAATTCGATCCCTTCGAAACTGCGTGCCGTTCGACAATGTTTCCAGCTTGTCGGTTGGAGATTAGGACAACCGAGGTTGTCCGCAACTTCCTACCCCGTGAGCGCGTTATTTATAATGCGAACGAGCGGTACGCGACGCGACAAAATCCTAATAGTCATCGAAAGTCACGGGTACCCGGTGTAACCGTCAACGATATCGCTTCATCGTGGTTCGAGCTCGCCTCTTGACGAGCAGCGACACGAAACGCGATCGAACTTTCGCGTGTTCGCGGGAGTTGCCATTTTTCAGGCGAAAACCTCGGCCTCCGCTTTCTTCGTGACTTTTTCAAATTTACAGGTCGACGAGCAATTGGCCAATATACGAGGGAAACCCTTACCTCCGCGACTCTGAGCGGAATTTTATTAGAAACGTAAGTCACGAATGGAAACACTGTAACGCCACGTTTATTCGATTGAGTGATCATTACCCTTGCTACCATAGCTCTATTTCTTATTATTTCGCCTGCTACGATGAATGGATTTCGTTTAGATTGAAACAGGTCGCAGTCCATGGGAAAACAGGGGGAGTTTAAGTCATCACTTTTCTGTTTTCGCAATTATTTTGAAAATATAGACCTCGAAACATCGTGGCACCATCCCTATTCTGCAGATTGATTTTCATGGTGGAATGACCCGGAGGCATCGTTACAGTCTATTGTACGCTGTTCATTATTTCAGCTCACTTTTTTCCCTATTGCGTTGCGCGTTACTAGTGAACCAATTATGAAATGAATGTGTAGGTCGCGAATTGTGCTAAACCGCCGTTTGACGTTTGAAAAACAACGCGGGCACGAAGAAACCCGAAGCGAAGTCATATGGTTTACTCGTCAAGTATCGGTGAACTTCAATTTTCGATCTATGGATACAAAACTTTGACTATGAGATGTCGCGCAATTTACATAAATATTGTTAACAGATGAGTCGAGCTATCCAGCATTTCGTTTCGAATGCACAAAGCGCGGGAGGCCATAGTAAAAGTAGAACGTATGGCTTTGTTGACTCGATAAATTATATGTAAATTGCAATGTGCACGAGGTCCGAAGGGGTTAAGGCGAAGTTAAACACCAATTACGACGATGTCGCTGGAGGAAAAATAAAATACGGGAATATACGAAAAGAAAAACACATAGGGGCACCGGTGACAGAGAAAAATAGGGAAGCGAGAGAGAGAGAGAGAGAGAGAGGTAAAGAGAGCTTCAAAGTCTAGTACGGTTGGCTAGTTAAGCGGCGCAACGGCGGTCAACCGTTGAATATATTATATTTTTAAATCATCTACACGCTGGCTGCTTCCGTTCGTTGCCAGGAACATGGCCGCCTGTCTAGATACTCGGATTATAGAACGTAACGTAGCTACACGCGAAATCTATGTGACGTATACGCGTACACAAAGTGTCCCATTTAAATTTATAAGTGGAGACAACACGCGGTGCACGTTAAATTGAAAAACATTAAACGTACGAATGCGGAGAAAATTTATAATTCACTGGAGAAACTAATGCCTGAAAATGTCTAGAATATTTATTGTTATCGTTTAATCCAGGGGCAATTCTTTTGGTACAACATAAAACGGAAATATGTTTCGTCTATCCGTTTTGAAAATTCTGGCTCTCCGTCGCGGTAACACCTTTGTAAAGGTTCGAAAATCACCGAAGTAATCAGTTTCTCCATTCCCATGTCTCAATTTTTGTTCCCGTTGTGCCCCGATTTTGACAGCATTTTCGATATCGTATCCGCCCTACATACGAAATGTCGCGTAGCCCAGTTATCGATTCGTCGGGGAGTTTTAACAGACTAGAAACTATTTCGACAGTTTAGAGGTACTGATAAGCAACACTTCAAACACTGATAGTCGAGAGTTGTCGAACTATCGGTTTTTCATAGTTCGCGCGGGAACTCTTTCCGCGTTGTTTTATTACTTTGAGACCGTTCAAGCATTTATTAGAATTGTTTAACAACATTTTAGATAAAATCAGTTTCAAGTTCTTGCATTCCCGTGTATCTGTAATTGTCGCATTTTCGTCGAATCTTTTTTATTGCCGAAGGAAACTGAAATAACAAAGTCGAAACGTATAGAAATCCTCCAATGCGATAAGTCGCGAAATAATTTGGCCCGATACAATACTTCCCGCTAGGAGTCGGGAGACCGGGGATGAAATTCACGCAGGGGATGGCGGAGGGGGATCGTTCAGCAATTATCGGCGAAATAATCAGGCAGAAACCACCCGGCTTTTTTCAACGTCGAGGCACTGTTCTTTGCGTAAGAGAATAAAAACTCGCGTTTAACTTCTTGGCTGGTTTTAATACGTCGCGACGCCCGGATAGTGGGGATGAAAGGTGAGGGGTTGGGCGAGCCTCCGACGCCGGTTTCGAAAATTTACGATTCTCTGGTTATTAAAGCAAGCTTGGGAAACCGCAGGGCTCGCTGTTTAAAACGGCAGCTTGGGGCATTAATTCGATTCGCTCTCGTTGCCGCCGTCGGGTTTTCCTCGTTTGTTTTCCAGCCATCAGCCACGACAGTTTATAAAAAGCGACAGGTCTATCGAGCCGAGCACACGCCCCCTTCCTTATTTTTGTAATGCTGTAATAATCAATAGTGCGCCCCTACTAAATCGTGTAAGCACCCCCACCCCCTCCCCCCGTCAATTTAATCGAGACAACGAGAGCACGTACCGGTTCTACGTGAGCTCGTGCACGGTCCATGCAACGGGTGTTCCCCGTCAAACTGATTTCTATCCGGCCAATTCTCCGTGAAACAAATTCAGTTCCGAGCTACGAATCGTCCAGGATCCCGATCTTGCTACGCTCTATTTTCTTCGTTTAACACGCGATGAAAGATAAAATCTGTCACCACCGACGATGAATATTAATATTAAACTTTCAGTCCGCGTATGAAAATTTACAATTGATTGAAAATATTCGAAAGCAAGAAGCGTGAACGGTTCAGGCCTGTCAATCGCGTACGAGGGACCAATCGAGCGGGGCGGAATGGACGAGTGGCAGTTCGCGATATCGGGAGGGGGCTCGAAAAAAAAAGGTGCGAGGATCGCACGAATAAAAAATTGCCCGCGATGATCGGTTCGCGGTACGGACAGATATTCGGGCCGATATTTTTTTTTGCCCTTTCCCACCACGATCGAACCGAAATATACCAGAAATTTGAATAATGAAAAAAGAATCGAATTACTTTGGCGGGGGCAACGTTGCGCCGGCAATTACGCGAGTTATACAAGAGGGGGAGTTTGTAATTTCGCGGTCGTATGCAGCCCGCGTATGCGCCTCGCGTCCTCACACGGACGCATCCCCCAATTTCGATCCGCGCGACTGAGTCGCGTGCTCCCCGCGGTTTTACATTTACGACACGTCGATAAAGATAGGGGCCTCCTGCCGGAACGGAGCTCATTGGACTCTCGAGATTATTCCGTGCTTTAATACGCTCGTAGGAAATACTGCCTTCCTGCTAATTATCTTGCCACCGAAGGCTGAATACAACGTCGGCTCCGTAGCGACTGACAGTGCCTTTCAAAACTGATCTTATTTTTTAGTAGAAATACCCCAGTTGACAGCAGAATTCACCGATATGGTATTCTACTTGCCAGCCGACTACTCTACGCTACTAATGGAGTGACCTGGATAATCTATTGTTCTATTTTCCCAATACAGTTTGCTGTGGTTAATACGTCCACTCCGGGCTATGTAGAATCCTTAGGATCTTCGCAAGTTATCCTTGGACATTACAGTCGGATCACGTGTTCCTTATTCGTGGAAAGATCATGTCGGACGATAGGGTGCCGGGGAAAGAAGACAGGGGAGATGATAAATACGCGAGAGCAAGGACTCCGAGAGGAGCAGTAAACGCAAACTCGAGGCGCGTGAAGGTATTCAAAGCGTGCAGACGGGCTCCAGGATCTCGGGGCTCGTACCCAAGTCCGCGATTAGCCTCGTTAAGGCTCGAAACGATGGTAAACGAGCGGGCCAGCCCGAGTGTCTATCCTGGCATTATCCTCCCTGGCCAAGGACACTTGACCTTTCCTTTATTCGACCCGGGCTACGCAAGAGGAAACAATGAGCAGGGGGAAAAGAGGCGAATAATCTCCAGTAATGTCGCCCGCCCCCGTCGCAGTTACAATTTTGCCCGGGCAACAAGAATTCTTTGCCGTAGAGAAACGGACGAAAAAGGGACGAGCCGTGTAATTTGTTGGGAACCCTCCTATTGAATTCGGCCGAGCGACGGGCGGAACATCGCGCCGTTTCGTGGCTGGGTTTGCGTCCAATCGAACACGGTAAATAAATATTCGCGGAGTTCCGGGAAACGGCGAGAGGAGACTTCAAAGACGCCACTTTAAACGTTTTCTTCCGGCAGAGATGAAAGAAATACCTTTGAAACGGGCGAAATGAGTAGCCACGTTCAAGCTGAGTCCACTAATCCGAGTACATGGATGTAGTTTTCGTCGACTTTGAGGTGGCGGGGGCCTCGAGGTTAGATTTGAACGAACATAAAATATCATCGGATTCACGAGCAATTGTTACACGGTCATTTTTTTACCGTGACGTATCCGGGGCATGAGATTTCTTACTTTCTTCGAAACCAACCAGAAAGAATTGCACCATCGAAGCGTAAGGAGGCGAATTCTAAACTTGAACCGTCAATTTTCATCGCGTCGACACGTTTACATTGACGGTAGCTGGTTTTAGGGTAAACAGAGCGCGAGAAATGCGAAAAACGCATAAAATGCGATCCGGTACGGAGGAAGGGGGAGGGTGGGCCAAAGGAAGATACCGGTAGCCCTATGCTGGTCTGCGGAGCGTTAGTTCAGGTCAGGCTGGATCGAGTTACTGCGACGTGAACTGTACCGGTGCACGTTTCGCGGTAAGAACTTGAAATATAGGTTATATGCACCGTGCCTCCGTGTCTCTCGAGGTTATGCGCTATAATTCATTGCTGTGCGGTCGCAGGGGCTCGCAAAAAACGCTCGTGAAAACGTGAGCCGAGGGGCCTGCTCCTCGTCTCGGTCGGCCATCTTGATTTCCGTAACGTCGCGGAGGAACTTCGATTATCTCGGTTCGTTGGTCGGCGACGTTGTAAATGGAGAAATGTTCATCTAAAAATACACCGTTACGTTCGGCCTTTATTTTCATTTCTTCGAGATTGAAAACCATTTCCTTTCTACATTACACGCCCCATATACTACAAAAAAAAAAAGAAATACGACTGGCCGCGCGAGCCCGTCGTTAACCTCGCGACATGCACCTAACGCGAGGGTACTAAAAATGGAAACATAAAAAATATAATTATGATAAAAATAAAATAGTTTCGTTTAAATGACGTTGAGAGAGTATTCGAAGGAATTGTCACGAATTAGAAGTTAGAATTGATTAGGTTCAAAATCTTTGGTCGCAACCCTGATGCGTCACGAAAAAGATACGACTAACAGCGTAATCCTAGACCATACGAGCACCCAGGCGAAGTTTCATCCAGAAGTGAATATCTCCGGGAAATTTCGCAGAATTTGCAGCGGAGAGCGAAATTGACCGAATTTCAAGCAGCGTCTCGTATCAGACCGCGGCCAACGTAACGGATGAGTGAAAAATGAACCGAGTTAAAGGACCAGCCGCAATAACGGAAGAAAAATGAGACGAGATACGTGAAAGATATGGTAATGGAGGAAAAGAGGAGGCCCTCTCTCTCGCGCGCTCGGTGTTTCTACGTTCTCCGTTTACATACGGCTGCCTTGATTCCGGAAGCTCGCCAGTAGGTTAACAACGTTGTTTGCTTCCGCCGGATGATCGAGCAACCCTTCAACTCGGACAAAAAGCAGAGGATGAGGATTTGTAGCGGCACGATGATTAAAGACGTAAGCTTTAAAGTGAAAAAAGGAAGGGAGGCCTGAAAACTTCGAACAGGACTAACGATCCACGCTCGATCGGGTGAATTCAATCTGGCCAGCGAGAACAAAAGCGGAATTAAAAATGAAATAATTTTTAACGCGAATGCGATGGCTTGCATCTACTTTTCCGCCATTTAAATAATTTCCACGTTATTCCGCGTTAATAGGAGCCGCGGAGAGATGAATTCGTTGGCGTAACGGACAATCCTTCCATCGAATTAATGTGAAAAGTTTCGCTCTTTAACCAGGGCGCTGTCAGTCAGAATTTCTTTAATTACTGGTATTCGGGGACTATTAGCGATCCCGTTTGCTGGTCGAGGCTCGGAGGTCTCGGGAAGAGTGGAAATTAAAATGATAGGGAATAGGGAGAAGGCGTGGAAGTCGAAGAAGGTAAAGCCCCGGGCGTGGGGGTGGCTAGGGGGTTGGGGAGGTTAGTCTGGACCCTCGGCTAGACTCATTTTTCATAAGTTCGAAAAACACACCCGGGGCAGTCGGTGCGTAAATTTGAATTTCTCCGTTGGCTGCGGTGAGGCACCGAGACTGTTCCTCCGGGGGGGTGGTGGCGGCCGGGAAAGGGCAGTCTGGAGGAGCCATTGAGCATATGGCGCGGAATTTCGAACGACTTTTTCCACCCCCATCGCCCACCGCCTTCATTCTTCTCCGGGGAACCCGCCGGAATACGCGGCTCGCGAAAACGCCGTTTCCTCGCCCTTATTGAACGCGGTGCCATGCTGCTGTCGGTGGTGGCGTTACAGTGAACTCCTCGAGACATACTCGAATAGCGGCTGATTTCATAGACGTCTCTACCTTCGTCGGGTTAATTCGCGAACCAAACAAAAAGACGCCACGAAGTCGAGGAAGAATCTGTCAAGCTGCAGTGTTGATATTTGAATATTTTTGGGGGTAGTATCTAGTCCCTGGTATACATATTTAATTCATTTGTTAAAAGTGCGGCATTTCTGCAGATTCTCATAATAGCACGCTACAGTAGTAACAGCATACAGTAATTTTCGAGTCGTTTCGAGAAAAGAGTAAAGTTTTTTCCCTAGTTATTATGTCGCACTTGACTTGTTGCGAAGCACTGCTCCCTATGACGACACTTTACTCGCATTCGGAGTCTGTTTCGTTTTATAGTTCTGCGTTATTTATACGACAGAGCAATCGATACTTGCTGTCGCGGAGAAATAAAAGAAAGAAACGTGCATAGCGAAGTCGTAAATTAAGCGAGGCGTGAAAAGAAAGGAAAAGCAATCGACCGAAGAAGGGCACTCTCTTTCTATCCTTTGTATCGCTCGCCATGAGCTATTGCAATTGGAGCCAATTTGTGATATCTTGCGTCACCTATATTCGTGCTCGTCCCTCGAACCATTTCGTACGAGGGCGACACATTAACCGATACATTTACGCGCGGTCCCTGTTTATCCCAGTCCTGATATTAAATTGATTACGCGCATCCAGTTCCTAATCACTCGGAGCAACGACGTTTCGATTTAGTTCGCGAAAAATAATTACGATATTTTATAATTTAAAACTCGCACACGTTTTTTAATCACCGTAATGGTATCGAAATATTTCAGGGAAGATAGCGAGACCGTGCGTACCGACGAGCATCGTGAAATATTATATCAATAACAAAAATTTCACCACGGAGGAGAGGAAAATGTATTGTTCTGCGAATATCGAGAGACAATTATGCGATATTTGCATTCAATCGCTCGATCGTATTTTTCCAGTGTCCATTTATTCCATGTTTGTCCGCGTAATTATACAGAAATTAAAGGACGTAATTATCGGACCGGGGAATTATTAGATTAAATTAATCGTTGATTAAAGCGCGAGTTACAGGCTGTCGCGTTATATTGATTTCGAGGTTCGCTTAACGCGGATTTAGGGCTGAAAGGACAAGTAATTGGTATACGAACGTTCATTTCGATCTACGTGACTTGTCGTTCTATCTATAGACCCGTCAATGTCCAGTCCAGTTTGCGTTGAACACGTACCGGAAATCGGCACGATAATTCCTAAACGATATCGCGAATTACACGCGCGTTTCTAATTCATTCGTGAACTACTTAACCGTCTGCAACCGTTCGTGCATACGAGATTGCTCCTCGAATATGTCCAACGCTGCACATGACAACAATATTCCCAGTCTCTTTATAAACCGACGGACCATGTAACTTTAGTTGAAGAAACACGGATGTTTAGAATTGTAATGAATTTCTACTGATATTGTACAAAATGTAATCAAACCAAGGTTCGTTATAAGAAATTGCGAAAGGAGTAAATAAAAACAATAAGTAGTGCTTGAGATTACGCAAATGTATAGAGCGCTGTAAGAAAGACTAAATCGCTTAATGTCCCCAAAGAGCCGGGAATACTCGAAACTTTTGAACAGTGTCTGCAATCTGGTCGAGGCGTTAAGTGGTTAAACAAATTGCGTGGAAGTTTTTCGCGGCCAGATGGAGGTTTTTCGGCGCGTTCCGTGCGGTGGCTCGAGCATCCAGAACGGTAGAAAAGTTGGCATCGTCGGTGGTCGGGAAGATAAACGATAGACAGATTGTTCGCGCGTGAAGTTCCTCGCGACGAGTGTATCTGGCCGTTTTGTCTAGACGCGTCGTGCTCGAAACCCGCCCCCGTGTATGTACAACAACGACAGGAAACCGTCTCGATAACACCGCAACTCGATCTCGAGCGTTACCAGGGCCCGTGTTAGCCCGCATTTCCGGGTGTCTCGGCGCGCGTCCATGTTCCAAGCGCGCACATCCACCCCCGCCACGTTTTGCCCTCGATACCGCGAGCACGTGACCAGGGCCGACGCCGCGTGGAACCAGAGGTGAAAATATGTTTGCTTTCTTTCTGAAAAATAATGATTTATTAAATACATCGTAATGGTCTCTTTTGTGTTGGTCGATGTTTACATTTAACTAGTAATTGGATAGAAATTTGTATGGAGTCATATTTTATTCGATTCCTGAGTTGGAGCGGAGTCCAAAAATTGCATCAGGGCGTTGGTGGCTCTATCGACAGGCCTGAAGTGCAACGGGGATGAACGTGTCGCGGCGGCGAGAACGCATTCGTCATTGTTTTACCCCGTGGAGCTGTGATCAGTGGGGCGGGGGCGGTTCGGGTGCACTGTCAGCCACCGCAATTCCCCGAAAGGGACCACCGCTACAAGCCTCCCATAATCGAATGCTCCGTCGTTTTCGAAAACGAGCCGCGAAAACCGGCGAATTATTGACCGGGTTCAGATCGCGTCGAACAGACCGTTCCCGAAGAAACGAACATCCGCGACCGTCGGTGCTGGCTTATGTTTTGGGAAATTAATGGGCCACGATTAACCAGGCGGTAGTCTATCCGGCACCTTTGATTGAAAAATTAATTGCAGGATTGGGCCACACGATAGGGGTGGACCACCATCGATAAATTTGTATCACAGAAGAAACTTGAGAATCCAATCCTTATAGAATACTCTCGCAACGTTATTATGAGAAATTTAATTTTAGTTTAATTTAGTAAAATTCGCCCTCTGAAATACTCTCCACTGGTAGGTGAGCACCCCGACGGCTGTAATCGTGATCATACCTTTCTACGAGGCATCATTTTCTTCGAGGCAAGCATATATATGCGTCGAAATGGCTCGAGTACCTAATTTATATTTAAACAAAATTTTATTTTAATTTGTAGAAAGTTATGGTCAAGAAAATTTCCATGAAATACGACAGCTGCTTCCCAGTGGGAATGAAAAGGGAGAATTTGGTGGCTACCCGAGGGACGTTTGGGGCGCAACTAGATTCAAAAACGGTGAAAATCAGTGGTTGCGGGAGGACGTTCGCGGAGGATGATTGCGTACAATGCAGCCGCGTAGGCGCGGCAATCCCTCAACTTGTCACTTACGTCCCCCCTTGTCGTACACGTTCATGCCTTTTTCCACCCTCCTCGAACAACCGGCTTCCTATCTGCCGTAGCAACCCTTTCATTCGACGACAACAGCGACGTCTACGACGTCGACGAGGACGACGACGGGGCTCCTTTCATCCGGTAAGCCATTTCATTCGAGAGACTCGTCGTCGTCGCCGACGAATGCGACTTTCGAGGGCGAGTTGACCTTCAACCTTCCGGAAAGTTTAGCAAAGTGGAAGGGCGGCCGCTGCTTTTGCCAAGGTCGGAGTCGTTCGAATTAATCCGCACGATCGAATTCGCTTTTACGGGAACGCCGCCCGAATAATAGGCTGGACAAATTCTGCCCAAACTACCTGCCGGATAAAGAGCGAAAGGACCAGAGGGGGTGGGACGGAACGTCCAAGAATTAGACGGGACGAACTTTTTCCGAGGAAACGTGCAACTACCATTTCCTGTCCCGATATTTGCAAGACGCAAAATGGAAGGAAGTGGAAAATTCATTCGAAATCGACTAACGAGCGATTTAGCAGCATAATGGAGTCGATACTCTTAATTTTTGTAGATTAACGTTACGCTTATTACAACATTTTGGCGAAGGAGACCGAATTGAAAATTTAATTGGCAATGTGAGCCGGGCAAATTGTTGCACTCGATGATATAACCACTATCTCGGCGATAATTTCGACGAACCCGTGTCCTCTGGTATGGAATGAGATATGCATTAATGAATTGACGATACACTGGGCTATAACAGTTTATGCGAAGTCGTTATTTTGAAAACGATCCTGTTCCATCCGTGTAGCTCAATTTCAATCACAATTTTCCTCTTCAACGTCGCTTCGAGCGATTTCATAGCCACGCGTTCCAGAATATTTTAACCCTTTCGGCCGCGGCGCGTTGAATTCAGCACCTTGAATTTCGCATGCTTCAAAACACAGCCGGTATAAAATATTTTACATATTCTAACAATTTAATTGTTAAAAGAGTCAATTCTAAGTTTTTTAGAGGTGTATGATAACGATGGAGTAATTTATCGGCACCATCGACGAAAACGTTAATTTTCGAGGATGGCCCCGGGCTAATGGTCGATGTCTGCTCGGCCAGTTTATTATAATTAGGATTACGATTGGTCTGGCGCGATCTCGTGAACACCAAAGTATTTATACCGACGATCTTGTCGGGAATTAATCTCCGACGAGATTTATCGGGTTGATTTATGCGCGTATTAAGCGCATTATAAAGTCACCCGGTCGGGGGTAATCCCTCGATACTTGGCGTGTAATTTTCTGCGTACAAATTATTTTGTCGACTCGCGCTACTCGCTCGAGACTCGTCGACAGCCAGCAATTAAGGTCCCGTAGAAATTCTACGGTAACCATATTCACGGTCTGAATGTACGTACGTTCACAAGTCAACGTGGAACGAAACTATTCCTACTTCTACTTAAAAAATGGGGGAACTTTCTGCCGAACCAGAATGTATCTAAAGTTTTCTGAGCTTTTCTTTGTTCCCATCGCTTCGTACGCTCCACGCAAAGTTTCAATTACACGAGAATTCGATTCGAGCCGCGCTCGAATTCGAGCGCGTCAGTTTCGATTAAATCGCGCCACATCGCGATACGCGTCCAAGTAGAAATAAACGCGGAATGTCGGATAAGCGGCCTGCGGCGACCGGCGACCGGAAATGACGTGACGAACGAGATCGCGGCGCCATACTTTAGCCTCTAGTCGCTCCAACCAGCCTACATTTTTTGTTATCACCAATCTCTTCTCTGTAGCATCGTATCTTTGACCATCGTTGCCCGAAGAATGCTTATAACTTGCTTATAACTAAATATTTTTTCAACTCTATCGCGTCGTGCTCCTATAGAATTTAGCGTAGTCGTAAATTATTCCATGCTAGCGTGCATCGTACCAACACTGCCGTAAAACTGACTTATATTCCGCTATATAATGCAAAATGTTGTCGAGATATAGGCGAAGCATATGGGATTCCACGAAGCAAGCGATTGATATTCATACTATAGCCTTCTATCTTGAAACTTCTTATGAGCTGATCCGAGTTGTTGCCTCGAGGGGAAGGACTTTAAATATACCCCGCGAGGGATAAATTTACTCTGAAGTGTCTTTCAATCTGTTGCACGGCCTTAACCGAGTTTAAATTACAACGGAGGAATTTCTTCTACCAGTTCTTTTTTTTTTTCAACAAAAGAGGTAACTACGAGAAACGAAGAAATGAATATCTGCCACAATTAAAAGCGCTCCATTTTCTCTGGTAACGCGCTCGTCTATTTCGGTCTCGAACACGTATCCTCGAAGCTGAGAAAAGTTCCCTGAACTTTCCCGACGAATCAGTTCCATCCACCAAACGGAACCGTCATGTTCCACGGCGACTTTTCGAAAAAGATGAATCATAGCTCCGGGAAGAACAGCGAGTCTGAAAGGTGGACGTAGCTGGAAATGGAAAAGAAACACTGGAAGAACGATTGCTCCTTCGTCATCGTCTTCGATCGGTCAGCCAGGTGAAACGTGATCGACGTGACCGACCAATTCCGTGTCGAAATAGAGCCGGGAGTAAATTAAAGGAAAACAATTGTCGTGGCAGGTTTGCCTCGCCTTCCAGCCCGATGCCCTTTCAATCTCGAGTAACTACACGGCGAAAATCGTTCTCCCTTGGACCTAATAAACGTCAATAGTGCGTATGGAATTCGTCGACGGCGAATTCGTTCCGATTGGATTTATTACCGAAAGGAGAATTGACTTTTCCGTGAATCTAAGTGACGGCTGACGCCCGGAATTGCCTGGAAGATTGTTTAACAATTTCTGCAAGCGATTCTCGGTGAAACAAGAAACTGATTTCGGTGTTTCTTAGAAATAAAATTCGTAGAGACGTACTAGTTAATAATTACAAGCTTAAATTTTAATTCTGATACCAAGAATTCGGACAAACGCGTTTCGCGATTACTTAAAATAACCTCGTTTAAGCTCGAGTACCAACGTAAACGTATCCTGTCGTATATTGGCTAATGTGTTGAAAGAAAACAGGGATTGTTTAGGTTCGATGTTGTCGCTTGAATCCCACGTAATCATGCTACTTCTGTTTGTAGAACAAATCCCTGGAAGGCGAGGAAAACTATTATTCGAATTGTAGATATTTTCAGTCCGTGTTGCCGTCGTACAATAAAAATTGAAGAAGGACCTTTGCTTAAAATATCTCGGAGATATAGGAGTGTTCGGTGACACAGGAGACGGACGTTTAGAAGCCATCTTTCCTCGTGCAACTTCGACTTTACGACGCTTTGACAGTCCCTCGAGAGGTTTAATTAATTACATCGCCGGTGTTGCGCGATACCCTGCGTCTTATTGTGTGTTACACGCCCCATCGCGAAAGGTAACACACACGTACACGCGTATCGAGGGAAGTATGGGTTTCCAGGAGGTTTCTTGCTCTGTTTCTTCTCAAAGTCTCCTGCCTCGGCTCTGTTTGCCTAGCGATGCGGACCTCCGTAAGCTCCGGCTTCGTTTCGTTTACGTGTACGCGGTAGAAATCGTGACGCGAACGAAAACGGAGCGATTGTTCCTGGAAAGGATAAGTCGAATCGTTGGATTCGTTTTTCTTGCACAGCGTCAACAGTAACTTACAGCGTCGGTTACGTTACAGGCGCGCACGTACGTAGCCTGCAGCGATATTTGTTCAAGATGAAAGGTTTCGAGCGAACCATAGAGAAGCTTGGGGATGGTTCCGACAATTTTTAACTAAGAATTTTCAGACAGAAGAACTTGAGCAGTCTGGAAATGATCTAAATTTGCATAGAATGAATCGAGGGTTCCTGAGAATCCTAAGAACAGTATAATATAGAATCGCGTAAACGTGGGTAAGAGATTCTAAAGAAGAGTATCGTCGCGTCAGAGCTCCCTGCATTGTCCGGTGGGTTGTAATCGTGTAAAACCGAGAGCAGGGGATTCTCTCCCACACCTAATGGCGCGTGGAAGCGGTCGTCGAAAGAAGCAGTGGGAATTATGGACTATCTCGAACTCTCTTCGTCGCTGGGCGCGATAAATCATAGCGTGGGGGGTTGGGCAGCTGGTCGTAGCTGGTCTCTCGAAAGATTCGGTGGCTGGTGAGCTGCGCGGGGGTAGTTGCCGGTCGAACGTGGACGTTCCCAGAGAACGTTCGCCCTGAAGAATGCTCGGAGAGGATTGGGTGGCCGCGGGCGTCGAAAGGGGACGGAGCGTGGCACGAAATTTGCAAGCAAATTGCCAATTCTCAGGTGGCACACGGATAGGGCAGGCACGTAGGTAGATCCACCGCGGACGGCAGGTAGGTTGGCCACCTGCGGCTGGATACCCAGGGGCCATCTCGGGACGGTCCACAGCCCGGAACTCGTTCCGCGAATTGCCCGACGTGGCCGAGAACCGTGCATCGGGGATCCCTGGCAAGCCACGAAAATTTTCGTCGCAGCCATCATTTGAATTTCCTCCCTCCCACGCCGTAAGATTGGCCGAATGAATTTCACCGTCGACGTAATTAAATTCTTCGCGGCTGTTTCGCCCGACTCGTTTTCACGCTGCGAATTGGGAGAATTCCCCCACCGTCCGTCTGGGAAGGATCAAGACGGTGATGTACGATTGCGGAGCAAACGGTGGGAATTGGTATTGTTATCTTGTTCGTACTTTTGATGAATATCAAATGGAAAAAGAAGAAGAATCATCGTATAGCCGTGACACTATAATGGTACCAAGGGTTTTGTATCCGCGATCGTATTATTCTCTTGGAGTAAGAAACGACCTAGAAGTCCTTAATACTGCTGGAGATTAGAGGTGGACGGGACTTGAAACGTCCTCCATGAATTGTGTAACGATGAGAAGGACATCGCAATCATCCCCTAGGTTAAGGAAAAGGAGATTTTATTCAAGGCCCATTTTTTGAACTCTGAAGCAAAATTCCATTCTATTATTTAAGGACTGGATAAAAAGTACAGACGCGTGTGTCGGCCATTTTTCGCTGTGAATGACGTTTCCCATAACTGCATCACGACGCAATCATATCATTTGTGTACGGAGCCGAAGATTTCTCCGTGAAATCGACGTGAAATCCTCTTCCGCGATTCTCGAAAGGATCGAGCGCTCGCGAGTGTCTCGAGAAGAGGAGAGAAGAGAGAAACCGGTCTCGTAAGCCGTTTCGAAGAGTTGGAAGAAATCCACGAAGAAAAAGAGGGGTAGGGGGCGAAAGAGCCTTCTGCTGACGTCGCTGGCAATCCCTGCGTTCGTCCAACCGAGCTTGCAGTTGCACATCTTGCAGTTTCGGTTTTTGCACTCCGTTTCGCTCGCATACAGGAACGCAGCGAGTTTCCTTCGTCTCCAGCATCCTTCTTCATCTCCTCTCCGTCGCCCCTCTCCAAACCCCTTCTCTTCTGGCTTCTCTTTGTACACTTTTTTTTTTGCTGCTTCCATCCAGCGTCACTGCTCCTTGCTTTCTATCTCTGTACATCTTTCTTCGCTTCATCAATCTCCATCTTCTTCCTTGTTCCCCTTACGTCTAGCCGAAGGCATTTTCTTACGTTTCGTTTAATTAATTCGGAACTTTGACGACGTTATTAGACATTCTTAAAACGAATTAAAAACTGTCTAGATTCGAAAGAACTTCCTGAAAGAAGTCTGAACTATGCGCACGAATTCTTGAAGAGAAAATGGCACCCGATACGTAACTTAAATTTCCAATAAATTTTGTCGGTCGCCTCGGTATTCTTTTTACGGCGGAGCCGTAACACGTCACTCACGAAATCCAAGAACAGAAACAGGAAACGGAAGAATAATGAATCTGAACTGAATCCTTCGGGGAACTAGGGAACCGTCAACTGCATCGAAACCAACACTCCACGGCCGCGTTCCCACGTGTGTAACGCTTCACATACTCGAGGCACGTAAAAAGAGACGCTTTTCAAAGGCGTCTCGCGTCAAAGTGGCGTCTGAAGTGTATTCTGTGTCGCGCGAGGACGTGGCTTAACGTCGTCAGCTAAAGTCGCGCTGGGAGATTAATTTTCGCTCGCCAGTCACGCAGGATTAAGTTGACTCGTGACATGTAGGTTACCGCGACCTAAGCAACGCCGCGAACGTGCACAGTGTATTGTTTATCTTTCCAAGAATCAAGATTCTGAAAATAAAATAAACTCGTGTCGTAGAGCCGCTAACCATTAAACAAACGTGCTCGTATTCGAGTAAGCGGTAACAGAGATAACCGTATGGCGCTCTGCCAAACTTGCCATTAATTCTCTCTTTTAATTGGGATACAAATGAAACCTTTTTAAAAGATAGAGGATACGATTTCTTTTAATTTAAGAAATAATATACACTGTCGTGTGCTATTTATCGCATAGAATAGATTTTAGTAAAATTCACCCTCTGAAATACTCTCCACTGGTAGGTGAACACCCCAACACGGCTGTAATCGTGATCATACCTTTCAATTACACATTTTTCAATTAAGCTGCTTGTACCAAACATCACAGAAATGCCTTCGAACCTATCCAGCGGGGCTCCATTCTCGCGGAAAAGTAGAGGAGTCATTCATGTATTTAACTCGGGAATTTTTCCGGACCCCCGTCGCGCTATTTAATTAAGACGCTAATTAGACATTCATTCTTGGATTCTCGTAAAAACGCTCCACGGTTACGTTCCTCTCACGGGATGAGAAAACGAGAGAGGGTGTATCGGGGTCGTTTTTATCATCTTAAACGCCAGTATCAGGACAATCGCGCTTCCGCGTCGATTTTCCCCACGCTCCTTCTTGCTCTCACCCTCGCATATTGATTACATAAGCGACCGAATATACTATCTACGCTAAAAACATCCGACCTTCACCCCCGACCCCTGCAACCCCTCGCACCATCGCCAGCCACGTTTCACGACACCTATTCCCCAACCATCGGCGAGAACACCTTGTCATAGTTAAACGCGAAGGTGTATTAATACTCCCCTCGAAGGAGGATTTTCCATACGCCTCGCAGCCGAAGCAGGAAGTTCACTTTGCGAGTTTTATGCAACGCGTGTCGATCAAGGCCGTACAAAGCGTCTAGTATACATGTATTCGTTCGAAATTAAGTTCTCCTTATGTTTATCGAGTGTGAACATTCCTCCGCAAAAGGAATAAGTGTTGATTGTCGAAACGAGGAGAATAAAATAATTCGTTGGCAAAAGTATTTGTTTGCGACACTTCGCGAATCACTATAATTTAAAATCAGGCAATCCAGTGGCCCAAATTGAAAATTCGCACGCAGGAGGAGACCTCTCTCAACCCCATTCTCGGCGTACGGTTTGCTCTGCGCTTCGTGGACAGGAAGCAAAGCGTTCGACGTCCACGAAGCAACGTATGACCTAATTTTGTGGACGGACGGCCTAACAATCTTATTTTGCACCGCGGGACGGTTACGTACAGCTTGTCGCTGGCGCAAATAATGGAACGACGCGCTCACGTTTAATTAACGGAAATTCCGGGGCTCTCTGCGTATGATGGAATCCAATGAGATCCCTGAAAGAGGAATTCGCGGAGATCATTAATTTTTGGAACGAAAAGTCGATTCGCGATATTGCGCCAGTGCGCACAGAGAGAAAATATTGCGCGCCATTGTTCGGAATGTTTCGATACAGCTGCACGCGAAATCCGTGAAATGAAATTCCGATGAATTCTTTCCTAAACGTTGGCTACGCTGGATGGAGTGCGTACAGAGATTTACGGATAACTTTTGCATTGTTTTCTGTCAGCGAGTCCGGCTTCCGGACGGAGAACGTACTTGTACGCGAATCCTTCTTTTTCTATTATTGGAACAATTCGAGTGGCTTGTCCATCTGCTGTTTCGATCGCTTTTCTTGCATCTGAGGATGTATCGTGTTTACAGTATGTTGAATTTGTTTATGTTCCTCGCTAATTCAATTAAATATTTGCTGATCTTATCCGGTGACCTCTTTTGATTTAGAGAGCTGATCATCTTCAATCACCTCTAACAATTCGTACTATCGTTTTATTTTTGGTTGTGTCGATTGTTCGCGCTGATAAGCGGAAGCCCGCAACGACACAACCGTATCGTCAACGATGACGTTCGCTGTAATTACAGTTCGCCGTAACGGAGCAGAAAGGAGCACGCGCCAAATTTAGCGGGGAATTTCATTAACGGTCGTGTTTTAGCTTAATAGACCTTGACGAAAAGAAGCTTGTTGCAGTGAGCACGGGGGGAATTTTATTAGCTACCTGGCGGGAAATGTAGCCCGCGTGGGCGACTGACTAGCTGGCGGGAAAGTAGGTAATTCGCATGCCCGCGATACTTAATTGCCGTCTAACGTTAAAATTAAGCTACCGTCCGGCAAATAGTTGGACACAATTATAACTTTTCGCGGAAACCGCATTCATCCGTTGAACGGGAATTTAATATGTTTCGTCCTGTCTCCTCGTATTAAAATCGATATTTAAGCACAGGGAGAAACCACGGCTGCTTCCAGTCTTCTGGAAACTTTCAGACCTTGCCCCTTACTAATCGACTTCAACGGAATGGACTTCACCACGGGAAGTTAACCGCTCCAGGCCTGACTTTTTTCCTCGGGATAAAATAAAGATCCAGATCCTCAAAAATATCCTTGTATCCGAATATCAATGCGAGTAGGTAAACTAGACAATTGAAGTTCCCCTCACGAACTGCAATATTTATTTCTGTTTACGAGACAGCGCCGGCATGGAATATTCTACTCGACCTCGGAAGAAATTATTCATCTTCTGGAAGAACTCTGGGCACAAAAGCCCGAGGATTGAAAACGAAATAATTATGTTTCTCCTTCTTAAACGAAGCCCAAAGATTTCAATGGAAAAAGAAGACAATAAGAAGCTCTTCGGTACTCGGATTACCCTGGAAGAAAATTCGCCCTTAAACGCGAGACGAGACGCGATCAAGGTAATTTCGCTGGTTGTTAGTTTGGTATCGAGGAATGCTCGAAGAAACGCTGACCAAGCGTCGGCGCAGCGTTCGTTCTGTGCGGGGAAAAGCTGAACGACGAAGACGAAGAAAAGAATGGGGCCAGCCGTGTACACAAAGTAGACCGGGGGGATTGTTATTTGTTCTAGGGGTATAGTTGTCGGAATAAACAGAGATAGGAGGTGAATGATGCACAAACACGTGACTGTATAACTGTCACGTTGAATAGAACGTACGAGTAGAATACTGAAAACAATGTTGCACAACGTGCAAGACAAATAGAACTCCCATACGATTCCGCTCGCGCGCTACGCTGTGTGCAGGATTTATTCCGAGCCATCGAGGGCGTCTGAGTCTTTCGCATCTGCCCGAAAATGTCATCTTTGTCACGGTATCGAAAAGAAAATTCCAGAAAAATGGACCGTGTATTCGATACGGAATATAAACTGTTAGCGTTGATAACGTTAGAGTGTTATAGAAAGCGCTACTTGTGACAGCCTGCACTCTCACTTTGCCCGTGCAAGTTGAGAAAGCCAACATAGCCTCAAGAATCTCTGCCCCACGTCAAATGCGACGTTTTCCCCAGGCTTTCGGAACCCATTTTGCCCTCTCTGCTCTTGTAATTTCGTCGAACAGTAAAACAGCCGAAGCGCAGCTACCGATAGAGGTCGTTTCGGGTCGATGATATTTAATTACGCGCGTTGCCCGCAATAAATCGAGCACTAATAATGCGACAAGCATTTATTACGCTCGGTGAATGCATATTCGGGCTGCGCGATACAATAATAACGTTACCAACAATAACCAACGACCATAGAGGGTAAACAGTCTTGCGTAACGCGCCGGAAAGCGTAATTCCATTGTTAACAGTATGAAAAATACAACGCTAAGGGGGACAGAGTATTTCCGAAGCAGTGGTCTTTTTTTCATCAGAAAAAAAAAGCAAAAAGCGAAAAAAAGAGAGTGGACCGTTGAATTCGCTGATTGTGAGTCCCTGAATCGAATGTCGGCTTTTAAATTGACAATGAAAACCGGATTATCTGAAAAGTGCACAATAGCACATTTTTGCTGCGGTCGAAAAAGAAAATGAGTACTTGAAACGAATTGTTATCTCGAATATTTTGGTGTATTGTTATGTAACGTAATTAAAGTGGAACGTAATTGGAGGCATATTAATTTTTTTTTTTTTTTGTATTAAAAAAAGTAATAACCGTGCCTCTGATTTTGAAACTGTTAAAAATGCATTAGATACGCTCACCGTGAACTTTTCCATATTTACCGAAACAGTATGAAATCGACGGAGTTTGAAATAACGAGTAAATTACCATTTATTACCTTATTAAACAGTAGCTCGTAGTTCCAAAAAGCCCCGAAATTAAAATGAATTAGTGATAACTCAATCATCCCATAAGATTAAACAAAAATTGTAATGTTCCATCGAACAAACGTTACGGAACGAATTGCTATCAGTTGGTTTCGCACGTTATCTATTATTCAAGTTAAATTGCACCCTGCCTCTGCTTGTTACAAGCGCTATCCGTTGTAGCAAAGCTTGAAAATTAATCTCGTTTCGTTCCAATTCGCACGAACACGGAATCGGCGACAGGCTCGCAGTAATTCGTTGCTTGTCGTCTGCGCTGAATGAACAAGAAAAAGAAAAAAGAAAGGGAATTGAAGGCAAAAAAGAAATCTAAATACGGAAACAAAGTATCCATGAAATTTCAACGTGCGTCGGACGTGTCGCTGTTAAACGTCAAATCGTCCGCGCGACCTGTCCGAAAATACGTATGTACATATCGACGACTCCAGCTAGTTGGAAAATTGAATTTCCATCGGGCGAAAAGCGAGCCGATCGTTTCTGCGAATTGCTTGCCGTTTTGATACCCGTTGACGTCGCGTGTCTCTCTTCCGCGTTCCATTGTTGCCTCGCGATTACTAACCCGTGCTCTTCCATACGGAAGTTACGCAACTAGACGACAGTCTACAACATCCGGCTGGCTCTCGGTCGATTGATAAAATATTGAAAAGTCGCCGTGAGCGGGGATACGCAACGGACGTACACGTTTTCTCGGACCCTCGTCAATTCCAGTTCGACGATTCGGCTTTTTGGAATCACTGCGAGTTCATTCTCGTGGCTGTCTTGCCTCGTTACCGACTGTATACGCGTGGGAAAGTTTGATAACGTCGGCTTCAGAGACATTAACAGCCGCTCTGAAGGCCTTTAAATTAATATTTAACCATTTCTTTGTTATATATTTAAACGTGGAACATGCTTACAAATGGGGAATAACACGCCATCGTTAAGATTGACGAACAGACACGTCGGACAAGTCGAGCATTAGTGGCTACCAGTGTAAGTAGAAACAGCGTGCGCTGATCGGACAGGTCGTACGTTACTGCTTACGGCCGTAAGTAGAAACGGCGAGTCCTAACCAGCCACGCCAGACAAGGTGTGCATTAGTGCATCCCAGCGTCAGTAGGAACAGCGAGTAATGACCAGACACGCATAAGTAGAACCGGTGTGTAATGATCAGACATTCCAGACGAGTACTTCAATCGATCGATCGACTTATTAATTGGGTATATTATAGAAAGATCCTATTATCGAATAAAGTAATAATCACTTCTTGAACAGAAGCTAATAAATCTGAATTCTACAGCATAACCTCGGCGTTCATTTATATAACTCGAAGATGTCGACGAACCAGGTCACCGAAAACGTTCATCAAATGAATATACCTCGACGCGACTATGCTTCATTCGCATCTGAAATCCACGCGAGCACGCGATTCATATTTCACGACGAAGCAAAAATCAGCCCGCGAAAATTCGCGGGAATTATTAATTGCGAGCAACCGATAAGAATCAGCTCGCAGCAGACGAGAAAGGTGCGTTTTCAGCTTTCTGTAACGACCGACGACATCCGTTCACGGTCCAGTGAGATATTAAATTGCGAATATCGAGAGACTGCGATGAAAACACCGCGCAGGCACAATCTAGGGCAAAGCTATGTGTCAGCGCGAATATATTATACGATCGGGCGCTCGTTTTTCACGCTTAATCTCATTAAAGCCCCGCCCAGCCTCGACGAGTTGTTGTTGTCCCTGTTATAGAAGTAGAAAATCAAATCTGCGAATATACGCGCCCGCCCCTGCCACCTGTAAATATTGTCTGGCATTAACGGGAGATAACTGTGTCGCGTCGATGATCCCTAACCTCGATATTGAATACATTTAACCGTGCAATCTTCGGGGAAATATTAATCTATGCGATACATTTATCGCTGTTGAGTTCGTAAATAAACGTAAACGTTAATTATCCATTCTAGAAATTTCTTTTTCGTTACGCATGCTACGGTGAAATGATTTTTGGAATTAAAAAGAAAAAACGAACTGTTGAATACAAATCTATCGAAAAATGATCTTCAACAAGCATTCGCGCGAATTTTTCGAAAAACTGCGTCCAAAAAAGTATTGTCGCCGCGAATACGCGGCGTAAACATTTTTTAATCCAATTTCGTTGCCTCCAGTGGAAAGCTTTCTCGTGTAACGTCAGTAGTAATCGGTTTTATTCGAGCACTGAAAATAAGTAGTACGTATGAACGACTAGTCGAACGAGATAGAGCGCGATCGGTATCGAAATTGAAATGTTTCTCGCGCAGTTGTTGATTCGATTACTGCGTCGTTATTTATGGAGTGGAGGGGCGGGGGGGGGGGGGCGGAGAGAACCGTAACGTACGGTGCCAAAACGAGGTTAAAGGTTGGGAAACGGTGTCTGGTCGTTTGCTGAAACTCGCGCATAAATTTCGCCCCGTTCGCGGAGGGGAACGTTGAGATGCAGATCATCGGGCCGGTTTATGCTGTCGGTAATTGAAATTAATTTAGAATCGATAGCCAACGTCGGGTCCAAGAGGTCTGCCAACAGCAATATTGTAATCACGGCTGGGAAATCAGTTTCGAGCGGCTTAGAAACGCCTCGAGCACTCTGCCCGATCTAAATCAAAGTATTCAGCTGAGTCACGAATCGGGAATTCGCAGTGGGCGTGAGAATATTGCTGGTGATATTTTCGTATAATTCTTGCGCTCTATTGATTGTTGAATGAAATATTTGGTAACGATAATATTAGGAACATCGGGACGCAGTTGGCAGACAAATTAGGTGTCAGTGAACTACGTCGTAGAATTCTAATCTTAATTCAAATAGATTGCAGTTCACTCGTCCCTTATTTTCTTCTATCGAACAGAACTGTACCATTTTCGTACCAAGGCGATTTGTTTCATCAGCTATTATAAGATACCAACCGCTACATGAAAATGCAACTTCCATGATTTAGGATCCTTTTCCGCCTTCCGACCACCGTGCTGCCATTTTCCACGTCGCAAAATGTTCCTGACGTTCGCGAACCAGCTGTCAGGTATGCTTCCGAGCGTTCGCAGAGGATTCACAGCAACCCCGTGGAAGAAATCTCAAAATACCCAGGAACGTTTCGCGGAATAATGGCGAACCGAGTGTAATACAATTTTCTTCTTGCAAACTTTATCAGTGTTGCTGTCCGCGGCCGAGGACCGAATTCGTTGCCACTGGAGTGACAGTTTTCGCATCAGCAAAACTGGAGGAAGTATTTCAAGTAAGAATTAATGAGTGGAAATGTAGGAGAAATGCTGAGCAACAATCAGACACGTTAAAAGAGTTAGACGTGTCGGACACGTCTTGGCTCACACCCTTAAATACCTAATAAATATTCGATGTCAGTTATCTAGACACCAATTTCCATCCATTTCGGTCACCTCTGAACTCTATTGTTGTCAAACCACAAATTTAATAATTACGATCACTTATTATTCATCCCAGTTATTACCTGCAAACTAGAAATGTTTTCCCAGTGGATCCGCAACTAGATCAACCGCAATATTTCATATCGAATAAATGCCCCATGGTTGGAATTGTTCGATTGTTTAATAACATTAAACGGAACAATGATTTCGATCGCCCTAGACCACTTTGCCTGGAACAGTAGCAGCGATTCACGCGGGGCATTCGTTTTGTAAACAATGATTGTGCTTTCTGCGTTTTTCCGCCACTCGACACAGGTATCCTCAAGTAGCGGTCGCGAAAAAAGGAAAAAAGAGAGGAAGATAAACGTGGATTAAAGTCACCAAGAAATAATTTCTGCGTCAAAGGGTAGCTGCGTTTTCACGGTGGATCGATCACGAGCCACCTTATAACATCGGGGGGTAGTGGCTCTTAAAGGCCTCCTTTCAGGAGCGCGGAGTAAACCTTGCTAGGGTTAGGATTCGCGTCTTTGAACTTGACACGGGTCACCTGACACTGCGGCTTCAGCCTCTTCTTCGGATCCTTGCTCCTTCTCTACCGCCCTCCCCCCTCGGATCCGCCCTCCAGTCCTCTCTTCCAGTGTTTTCCTCCCGGCGTCACTCTTTCTCCTTCGCGATCTCCAGTTCTCCGTTTCCCTCGGTCTTCCGGTTTCACTGGAGTCTGTCTCGCTGCAAACGGCGACCGCAGCTCATCGTGTTATTCCCTCTCCCTCTCCACTTTAATTTTCCTCCGCATCTTGTCGCTCGATACAGTCTATCGAGGTGTATTGGGGGTAGTGATGTGAACTCGGTCCTCCCTCCCCAGCCGCCTCTCGAGCAATTTGGTCGTACAAAGGTTGGAATCGCGGTGAACGTTACTTCGACTCTCGTGGTCCTTTGGAAACCTTGCAAGACTCGCTAGTTAATTATACGGCCACGGTTAAATTCGTTTCCGAAGAACTGATTACCTATTTCCCGCGCGATCTTGTTCCTCGCGGTAACTGAAAATGCCTCTTGTATATCCATGCGAGATGGACCGAAACAACTACAACAGAATCGTACCCTCGAACGAAAATTTTTATGAACTCACCGTGGTCTAGTTACCGACGTCCTCCGTTGCGCTTATTCGAAACAAGCCATTGCACGAATCGACGATGGAGCTCAAAGAATGTCGCTAATAATTTCGAATGATTTCTTTTAATTTTCGACCGCTAATTAAATTTTACGCTTTCCGCCCACCGAGCTGTGAGTTCGACAAATTATTCAGAGCGTGACAAAACGGCGCCCCTTTCCCTTTGCGCCGATAACATTCATTATTGCTGGAAAATTCATTCGAAAGTTGGAGAGCCAACGGAATCCAACGGATGCGCGTGAAAATTCGGAGGGAACGTGTATTGGTCGAGCGAAGCCGACGATTGGCCCGATGAATTTTCGCGGCGTCGCTGGGCGCATCGGTCATTACACCTAATGGTTTAATATTCGCGATACAAAATTACGCGGCCGGCTATATTTGACAGAATCGGGTCGAAATGTTAGCCGGCCAATAATAATCAAGCCATTCAAGCTCGATGTCGTTTAGTTGCACTCAGCTTTAATTACATCGCTTGTCATGCGTGTTTACCGCCGGAGATACGTGTATTTCAACCTCTACAATGGATCCACCGGATCGAGCTGAGCAGAAAATTGCCAGACTGTGCGTGTCTTTGATTTACGAAGCGCGCGATTGTTTCCACGATTCCATCCAGCGAAACGCAAATTTCGAGCGGCGCTGCTCGCCTTTTCGTCGATGTCTGCACTGTTGACGCGGTTTGTGTGGCTTTTCGGGAGCATTTCTAGGAATGTTATTTCCAAAGCTGATCTAACCTAGCCCTGTCTGAAGTAGCGTTTGACCCCATTAGCTTTCATAGAATAGAATCGTCGATTGAAATTCTCGCTTGACGAACGTTTGTTAAATTACAATATTAAAGGGATTCGCCCCGCAGCGAGATATTCTCTCATTATCGTGTCGCACAACAGTCCATTAACTCGGAAAATAAGAGCGGATGACAAAGCTCTTCTTTTATCGGAGAGAGGAATTACCGGGCGTTCCCATCGTCTTCGTCGCGGTTGCTCGAAGAAAAATAAGAGAAAAGATGGTGGATGAGAAAGGAAAGGGAGGAAGGAAAAGAAAAATGAAAGTGAAGGGAAACATTGGAGGGGATGGTGAGAATAAAGAAGTTCCATGTCGAAGGTGGCCGCGGCTGAGCGAAAATATTGGTCGCACTCGTTTGAGCGAAATCAAAGAGGAGAAAATCAATCCTGGAGTCCTCGGTGGGACGTTAATGCGAATTAAAATCCAATTCCGTCGACGGGGAGAACCTATTTCCAAACGTTGCGTCTTCGTGGCTGGGGAAAACAGGATGTTCGCAGGGACGGGAACCAACGGGCGAAGAGCGAATTTACGCGGTGCAAAGGAAAACGTTCTGCGTGACGGGCATAAATATTTAATAAACGCGCGCGCATTCGCCGGCCATCAAATATTTTCGTCCGTGTCCCATAAATATTTTTACACGCCTTTATCCCGGGCAAGAGTGTTCCCCGAACTCGCCCGAATAGGTTCTCGCTTCGTTGCTCGTATTCCTGGAAGCTGCTTGGCGAATCGAAATATTTTAACGTCGCTGTTCCTTGACGTATTGTTCAGCGGTGTTCTTGGGTTACAAACTGTGCGATTCCAGGTCTCTTTGACCTCCTATAAATTTCATTGTAGAAATTTTACGCTTCTCAAAGTGCTGCCTATGACTCTGCATAATTTTTATATTTGGCTAGGGTTACTTTGAATACTCTAAGCACAACCACGCGCGTAGTACCTTCACTATCATCGCGATAGAAAATTATTTTGAGCAAATCGAGGAGGTTACCCTTTCCCTGAAACAATCAGGACTCGACTGGGGATAGGAGGGAAAATATCTTTCGTAGGCCGTTCTTGTTTCCCCTTCCAGGAGAGAATAGAGAGTCGTCCCTATTTCGTGGAGGGCAGTCCACGCCCCCTTTCACTGCCAAAAGTTATTTCCGCTGGAAATTTATCGCTCTGCCGAGAATCGAGGCGTCATTTCCGGACGAACGAAACAAAGAAAGCGTCGACCCCGACTCGCGCGAAAGATAATTGGCGTGCCATTCTATCGTGTCCTTTTTCGCTGCAGCTCCCCCATGCCCCGTTCCCCTCCTCGCCCCGGGGAAACCACCCCCGCAGTGATTTCTTTCCGGAAGAACTGAACGGAGCGCAAGCTGACGATTGTTAAATGTACCTACGCCTGGACTGATTTATTCCCTCGGGCTTTCGAAGGAGAGGAACCTGGATATTTATCGTCCCTTTCCGCTGGCGCGGTAAATAATGTGTTTGCTCTTTAACGCGATTTATTTGGGGCTCCGTAAAAGTGTTCTATAACGTATTGTGGTTTTCTGCAACGTCACGTTTCCATGGAATCACCGGGAAACCCCGTTGCAAGATATTCGCAAATGTTCCGACTTTTCCTGGGTGCGTCTTCATTTTTATCCGATTCGTTCCCTCGTTACGCTGTTTGAATTACGGTTCGTACATTTTTCCCCTATCAATGAACGACCGAGTCCGCCGTTTCGATCACCGATCGTCGATACATTCAAAGAATTTGGCAGAATATATTCGGCGGGCGCAACATTTTCCAGCTTTTTTTTTGTATCTGTTTCCATTTGCAAATACGTTCCACCTAGCGCGCGATACGATTACAAAGTTAACGTAGATCGCATCGACGTGGTAGCCTTGATCTAACGCACGGAATACACGGTTATATACGAAAAAAAAAAAAAAAAAAAATATCTCCGCTGAGATAGGTCTTTTCGGTTCTGCCAGAGGGACGTAAATTGCGGCGAGATTCTGATAGAAAAACAAAATTTAATTCCCGTTTTTCAATAGGCTGTCCATCGTCGCGATCGGGACCCGATATCGCGTAATTAAATTTCACGACTGCTCGAAGGGAAAGGAACAAACGCGATCGCGTCGCGTATACAACGAAAAGTGGGAAATTTTCGCGATCGATTAGACCCGCGGCCGGCCATTTCGTTCCCCTGCAACAAAGAAGTCGTTCGACCAGGTGAATAAGAGGGGGAAGAAGGGTGGCGATTGATTAATTAAAAAGTTCCAAGTGCCGTGTCGAGGAGCCGTGCTTGATCCGCTAGATAGCGGATAGCGTGCCTCTTTCTGTTTCCTTTTACTCCTTCAAAATGGCATCGACACGCGATTCGCGCCAAGCGACCGTCGATTTGATTTAATTGTCCCGCCAACTTTCCATTCGCCGAACACTCGCCGAATCCTTTCTCGAGTTCTTGAACACGAACCTGTAATTCGAACGTAGCGAGGGCCTTGATGGATGTTTGCCCCGGATTTCAATCCGTACGTTTATTCGCACGCCAGGTGGCGCGAAATTGGAAGCCTCGGATTACGATTAGAAATTGAACCGTCCACTCTGATAATTTCAGCTCGAAACAGAAGCGGATTGATGTAAATTGTGAATATTATCCGGCGATACTAGCTTTGAATCGCTTATCCCGCGGGGGATAAAACTATAATATAGATATTTCGAAATAATATCCGCGTAATATTTAACCAATTCATGGAATCGATGGGAACCATGAAATATTCTGGCGCGACAGATAAATTTCGATTACGTTTAAATATAATGTTTTAGGACACGAGCATTCACGGCGAATTTGAACGAGAAGTGTAAGTTTAGGGGACCGCTGGTGGAACTCCGCTACTTTGCCATTGAAATTTGCAGATTGGGGGCGATTCCGCAATACATTGTCAAAAGTTTCGTCCGACGAACGTAATTAACGATCGTCGAAGTTCACGATTTGTTCTCTTGATCGAAACACAGAGAGAGAGGGAGAGAGAGGGAGAGAGAGAGGGGCGAACGTCCCCTTCTCTTCTCCGAAGGGTGGACTCTGGGATCTCGCCCTTAGCCCGCCGTCCCTTTGGCCAGGACGTTCGTATCGGGAATCGCCTAACGAGTCGGAAAAATCGAGTCTGCTTTGCCGTAGTCGCCTTTGGTCCGACGCAATACATGTCTAATTAACCATAAAAATAACGAGATTTTTCTGGTCAGCCCTTTCGAAATCAATTTTTCCATCGTTCGACGGACAAAGACCTTACGACGACGAAGGACAATGATCGGAGTTACGCGATTCTCTTTTTCCCCTGATTTTAGGTCAGTTTACGCGTGCCCAATCGTAAACCTAGTTCGTATAAACAAATACAGTAAATTCTATAAATATTCGTACCATTTGTGTCTATTAAAGAAGTTTGAGTAAATTGAATAATAGTTTTGATATTTCCAAATGAATTTTTCATTATAAATATGTACATGAACTTATACATGAAGGAGGGTTATGTTGCGATCGCCGAACACATCGATCGAGTGGTCGATGTGTTCGACGTTTTACGGGCGCCTTCGCGAGGTATCGGGACGCGATTTTCTTTTGTCGAGGCAAACAGCGCGCGCGAGTCTGTGATTTTTTTTAATTGAGTCGTGGGTTAAAACAGGCGTACGTATGGTGCGCGTCGTCAACCTTCTTTTATACTTTTTTCCAATTTCATATTTCTAATTATATTATATTAACCAATTTCTCGTGTGTCTAATGTCTAATTCATTCGCCACCCTCGATCATCCCAAATCCTACATACATATATGCATCAACATATTTATACAAACATACACATGGAAACATCAAACCTACCATTTGATTTAAACAAATTTTTTCAATAGACGAGTACGAATATTTATGGGACTGGCTGTATAACTCGTACGAGCCATTCCTCGATTGCCTGTTACTTTGTTTCTACCTCTTGCCATTAAGCGTGCATTACCTCTAATCTCGCTACGTACCTCTAACATCGTAAGTTCTCCCATGTAGTTTTCAGACCACTCGGCACAGAGATGTACAACCCGGACGCGTTAATGTCACGGATGCTAATCCCACCGGAACTAGCAGTAACGCCACGGTGGCAAGGGGGGCCGCGGTAAACATCCCATAAGGAAAATCCTGAAAATCTGCAAATAGAGGCGCAGAGCTGAGACTTCCGTCGAAAGGGGTGAAATTCGAAGGGTGGAAAATCGATGAGGCTCCTCGCCGAGCACGACCTGCACGCCGGGCGAAAGTTTAGCGAGTATTCTGTCACGTCCGCTCGACGGTGTTTGTTTAACGTCTTGGATTCTTGGATGACTGCAGCCGCCTCATTAAGCTCGAAAATAATACCGTGGCGAGTGGCGGTTCCGAGACGACGAAGAAGGAGGATAGAAAGCTTGGTGGATGTTCCATCGCGGAGCATCGCCAAGATACCTACGGGAGAAGGGGTTGTCGCTAAGCAGAGAGGAAGAGGGACTGACCGGAGGGTGCGACGTCAGATTTGTCTCGTTAGAGTTTGCATTGTGCCTGCCTATGGTCGATTTACGTTCTCTCGTTATAGTAGTTCGTCATCCTTCTTCGTTCTTCGATAAACCCTTGGTCCCCTCTTCTTTCTCCTTCCCGGTATCTAACGAGCTTTCATTAAAGCAAAAGCGCCGCATCCCTCGCGATTGACGTCTTTGCGTATACAACGGATTCTCGGGGTCGTCATATGTGAAAGATACGAAGAAAAGTGGCGACGATGTCGAATGACTTTTGTGGGATCGTCAGATTTCGCCCTCTAATCAGTGGTGAAACCAGGTATC
Organism: Hylaeus anthracinus; assembly: GCF_026225885.1. Classification (NCBI taxonomy): domain Eukaryota; kingdom Metazoa; phylum Arthropoda; class Insecta; order Hymenoptera; family Colletidae; genus Hylaeus; species Hylaeus anthracinus. The sequence continues at coordinate 6,022,220 of NW_026534341.1, read as the reverse complement.
CCTCGAATTTCCAGGGGTGAAGCCCAAAATTTCCCAAGTGCTCGGTGGATGACCGATCTTCCGCCTAGTGGATCGAAGTCTGGGCAAGAAGCATCGTTAGGGAAGATCGATAGACACCGTCGAAAGTTTCTTGTTGATTCCACTTGGTGTACTTAGAGCGGGTAATTTGTAATTCAGCTGATCTCCGGTCGAGATGTCTCTCGGTAACTTTGCGAGTGTCCCTGTTTAAGGAGTCGCCTAAAGGGGGTTCATATATACATAGATCGTTTATCGAAGCGTTAGCTTCCTGAAATTCGGGAATGGACTTTAACCGGTTCGGAAGGTGCCTCGCATCCGAGAGAAATTATTCCTCCTTCGAAACACGGTTCGTCGATCGTAGAAATTCGCTAATGTTCGGGACTTTAAATGGATGATTATGTTTTGAAAATATAAATAAATATTTGAAATCTCATTGAGCACTTTCTTTGGAATTTCAGCCAGTTCTCCAGAGCTACGCACGTGCCCGTACTTGGGAAAATTTACCGTAACGGGGGTGAACCGGAACCAGCGGAACATCCGCGATAGCCGGAGGAACCAGCACCAGGAGGCCGTCAGACGGGACCGTGAAAAGGTTCGACACGCTCAGGAACGAACGCAGGAGGATCGCCGTGGCCGGAAGCTCGACTTTGAAGCGGAGAAACGTCGGGCGAACAACGAGTACCTCGTCCACGAGCGAATGGGTCGACGTGCCAGATCGAGCCGCAACAACAGAGGCCACAGGGATCACAGCCTGGAGGAAGCGTCCTCGAAGAGATCCCTGGACATCGAAGACATCCTTCGAGACCGCTCGTGGTCCAAGGTCAGAAGGCCGGAGGAAACACGGTCCAACGAAGGTTCATCGAGGTCGAACGTCAGAAGAACCCACGACCTCGAGAAACGGTCGACGACCGTCGAGCAGAGAGACAGGTCGAGAAGAATGCCGAAAATGGAGGACTTCCGGGTGGACGCTGACGATTTCGCGCGGATCAGACAATTCTGGACGCCCGACTTCGACGACTCCGACGGCTCGAGCATCCTCGAGGTCCAGGAGGACTATTTCGGCGACTATCCGGACAGCTCGGACCTGCCAAAGAAGAGGTCGGGCAGGAACTATCGGAGAATGATGTACAACGACCTGTCGAGGACGAGGAGGGACGTCGAGGAGCTCGACTCCGGGGACGACTCTTCCGAAAGAAGAGAAAAGAGGGAGGAGGATATTTCTAGATGCAGCTCGGAGGTCACGACCATCACCATCGGCTGCTCCAACTTGGAAAAAATGGAGTTTCAGACGGACTGCGTCGACGACAGCGCGATCGGTGAGTTACCGCTTGTTTATCGATCGCAAATTTTATTTTAGGGTTCATGGGATCTTGTAAATACCATGTGATTTTGTTTATATAGAGCGATTAAATTAGGGCTTGGCGAACCCCATGCAGTCGTCTAGGGGTTAAGTATCGCTAAACCCTCTATCGATGCCGTTAACGCGTTGATTGTCTCACAGACGCCGATATCTTCCCTAGTACTTGTAAACTCCTGAACAACATTAATCTCATAATCCCGCTAAATACAGACCACCTTAATATCTTCGCCACCAAGACAGGGCATTTACGGGGAAACCAGTTACGGGTAGTTTCCACGTTAAAATTAGGAGAGATTGCAGTTTTAGGATATTTTTGACGTTGAATTCGATGGCGATATTTCAAGAGAAAGAATGATATTTCAATTTTAATTTCTTTCTATTATTTAAAATAGCATAAATGGTGGAAATTGTTCATAATGGAAACCCAGTGTATCGTAACATGTGAGATTTTACGAGTTTCACTAATTGCCGAACACGACACGTGACTTATGCATGACGATGCAACGCTACATTTGTACCGAATTATTAAAGAGTTTATGAATGAACAATTTTCTAACAGATCCGCCAGATTTCAAACCGCTGAATTTTTATTTTTGAGGTCGCTTCGAAGCATTTGTTTATTCAAAACATCGGTTTGCCAGGATGCAAATAGTTCGACAACGTATGACCTGATGGCTGGTAACGAATTTCAGATACATATATGGAATATATGGAAAATTGAGAAAGTTTTTTGGCAAAACATTTGCAGAGTTGCATTCATTCTGAAGATAAATCGCAACACGATACAGAGGTATTGAAGTGATTATACTTTTCTCGACTTTATTAAAACGTTTCATGTTGGATGAACATGACTAGAACAGACGAGTGCAAATAGGGCACGTGTTTATGCGAACCTTGTCCTATGTGTGATTCCAATCCGGCGCTGAATTGCTCTCACATGTTACGATACGACCTGTGTTTGAACAAAACACTTCGACGAAACACTCCACAGTCTGTGGTCTAAACTAGGGATCGATAAACTACAGCCGAACGCCTGATAGAATCACGAAATTGCTGTTTCGATATCACGGAGTATTATTAATGTGACGCGTCCATTAGTGGTTTGCTTATTATCGTAGATGAATTTCAATATATTACAGTACCCATTCGCGTGAGGAGGCATTGAACAATGAGAACCAATGGTCCAGTTTTCACGGAAAAAATTATGTACATTTGTGGGCTTTCTCAGAATCGGTACACCGACTCCTGCACTAGATAACGTAGACACGATCTCGCTAGAGATGGAACCCGCTGAAAAATTGAATCCCGGTCGCAAACGTTGGAACGGCGCGGTCCGTCGCGTTCGAATTATCAACTGGATAGAGACTGGCGAGAATCGTCGATAATTAAAATCGCATTAACGATAGAGTAATGGTATAGATCCGGTTCGTCGTTAGTTGAAGGGCTTTTATTTCGTTGGCATTCAAGTCCACCCCCCCCCCTCCCCTTCAGCCCCGGAAGGTTGTCAAAGTTTATTTAGAGGATAATGGCACTCGAGGGGTAACGACCGGCTCGAGATATACCTCCCACCATTATCCAGCAAGTTCGTTCCCTTCGGAGACGATAAGGGCTCGGTGCCTTTCTCTTTCGCAGCTTACTCCTGCCACGGTAGATGGTTCGACGCCGAGGGCACCCAATTCGTGATCGCCACCCAACTGGCGCCCGGGACAACGTGGACCGGCGAAAGCAACAGACCCCAGCCCTACAGGAACAGCCGAAGATTGTGCTTCATGTACAAAGAGAGCGGCGGAGTTGTCAGTTTAACTGCCAGCGAGGTGGCTTGCCAAAGAGGAATACCCCCGCCCCCGCCTATGTTGGCCTTCAATGCTACCAGTACCGGTGAGTACCAACCCCCCTATACCCCATCATCCTTCGGACCACTTCGTTCGAGAGTATCCTTAAGATCTTGACTGCCGTGCCGAGGACGCGTCTCCGCTGCGAGAACCTAACGGTTTTGTCCCGCAACTGCTGCGAATGTTCCGTCGTTCGAGCACTTTGTCTCGAGATTTTGGCCTCCTGCCCCCTTCCCCACCCGTCTCCATTCCTAACGGAGCCCATTGTCGAAGGAATTAGACAGCTTTCACGACACTCGCCTCTTCCCCTCGATCCTTCTGTTTTTTTTTCTCCTCCGATCTCGTCCATTAGGACTCGACTTGGGATACTTTTTTTTTTTTCAATTACGCTCGGTTATTTTAGGGACGCTTGGTTCGCCCTCACCTTCGGAATCGTGGGCGATTTCTGGCGACCATACGTGAAGAAAGTTCCCTAGTTCTCTCTTTCCCATTGATATCAGAAGAATACCAAGGGAACCACAAACACTTCGTTATATTATCCGCGAGAATCGATGGAATTTATTTCGCAACACGACTGATCGAGACTCGAGTCTGAAAGTATGCAAACTTCGTCCCTAATAACTTTCGTTCAACGCGATTATTTGCAATTTTGTCGTCGGAAAAATACGCTCGACTCGAGCCCCTCGATTCGTTTGATGTTATCAAACTATATTGTACTTTTCTCGGTGCTTCAATCTGAAGCGTCCTCGGAACCTTAACTGTTATCTTGTCACTCCAGTGAAGATCCTTCAGTTTTGTTTCCCCGTCGCTACTCCAACCGTTCGTTTGCCGCTGTGTTTCGCTGCAGATTTCGCGTCCCTCGCCGAAGGAGCCGCTGGATTCGCGTGATTAAACTCCAAACTCGGTGTATTATTCGCGCATCTGCGTGTCATTCGTCGGTGGGTTCTTTTTGTTAAACACAATTTCGAATTCTATGCGCTGTAACGTGTATTACGTATCGATACGGACACGGCGAAATGCTCTTTGTATCGCAGTTACTCGCCTTTCGACAAAAAAAATTGTGCTCTCTCGTTTTTGCTATACAGGTTGTCAATATTTGGCTATTTTTTTAGATTCTTTCCAATGTTTTTCACTTTTGCCGTGTTCCAATTACATCGAGGACCGATATTGCCGGGCGTTTTTGAGCTTTACTCGACCAGGAAGCCCTTTTACCAACGAAAATTGTACATCCCCGGCTTTTAGTCGCGGAGGAGCGTTGCCATCCGTCAAAATTTACCACCTTGGTTTTTTTCGCGTATCTCGACGTTTCGAGGTGCTCTGTATCCACATATACAAAATAAAAACTGGTCGCAAACATTCCATACGTATGGTCGTGTGTACGTTTGTATGTATCTTTATCAAGAAAACATGAAATTTGGTATGTTATCACTGTATGGGTTCCACGTATGGAGTATCGATACTAAGTTCTTTGAAAAATAGTGAAAATCCTGTATGTATTGGCGTGTGTATGTTCGCATGTCGTCCATTTTTCTAGTGTCAGAGTTGTTTGTTAGAAGTTTCGACTATTAAAAGCGAGGATATTTTTCGCAAAAGTTTTACTCGAACGGTCCTCGTCTAGGAAAGAAACATATTAGATCTGTCGAAAAGCGAAGAGGGACACCCGATTTCCAGTTGCTTTCGCGCCAGGAGACGTTCAATGCAGTTTGACAGAACGACAGACTGCAGCGTCCAATCAAAAGCGTAGCGTCAGCAATTGTCATCCGACGCGTCGGTTGAATTCGCGTCGCAAGCGGTGCGCGACAGCTATGCATAATCTACTGCGACGTATAGGCGACTTCTCTTGACAAATGTACCGTGACAATTCGTTGATAAACGTCGAATTAAATGTTGCTGCTATCAAGCACCATGGACCAATCGACGGTCATCTACTTCGACGAAACTTTGTGCGTAGATGGAGCATCAAAAAGTGTTTGTTATGTTTATTTTAACTCGATACTTACTCTAAATATTGCAGATAATGTAATAGAAAAAATTGGAAATGTTTTTGCAAATTTGGCACCAATATCAACCGTTAAAGAATATTTCACATAAAATCAGAGAAAACCAATTGATGGTCCCCGTAAGTAGAATTCGCCCGCATGATCAGACGCGAGCAATCAACACCAGTCGCCGTCTCGGGACGCCTCGCTTTGATGTGGACTTAACGGACGACTTTCGACTTAACCATCAAATCACCTTGCAGCTTTGTTTGCCCGAAAGTTCGAACGGACTCGTGATGCGTACTCTCAATTACCGAATGAAAGTGTAGGACGGGGGAATTGTAAGTAATTAACACGTTGATCGCCACGTTACCCACATGTGGGTGACAGTGCTTTCCACTGAAGAACTAACGAAATTAATTCCGAATGTCAAGCATCAAAGGAAATGAATTTATACCAAATTCATGAATTTTGATGGAATTACAAGAGTAAATGCGACGACAAATGTTTGATTATGCAGTCTCCAATAGTTTAAATAATATTTCATTTTAGTAGAAACTTTAAAGAATATTTGTTTGGCAGTCAACGTGTTAAAAGAATAGCGTTGTTTTCGGACCTGTCGCGGAACAACAGTAATTTCTTTCTTCCGATGCTTTGAACGCCAAATATTAGCTTTACGATCAGCGAGGGGGGAAAAAACGTTGACCGTTGAATAAATTAATTGATCAGAGTAATTACCAGATGAGCTTTCCCTTTCGCGATAAATCTTGATCCCACTGATTTTAGATTATATTATTTTTAATTTTCGAATGTCTTGTACCGTTAAAAACCAACCCTTAACCTTTGAAGTATGATACCTTTCTCTATCTAACGCGAGATAACATTTCTGTTTCAGGTCAATGCATGGAGGAGAACGGTGGCATCGTCGCACGGTCGACGTACCTGATGATCGTCACCCTGACGGCGATCGTCGCGATATACAGGTGATTTTAATCGAACGGACGACGATCTCGCGACCGTTAAATCGACGTTTGGTAATCTACGTTATCGGACACACCGTGTGAGTGACGAAGACCCGAATGGTGGTACATGTGTATAAAAAAATATATAAATATATAAATATATATATATATATATATATACATATATATACATATATATATATATATATATATATATATATATATATATAAATTATATATATATTATACGTACTCGCCTTCGTCGCGAAATCACCAGAAGAAGATCGGTCGAGCGTCCGGGGCGAACGACAGGAAGCGAAAACAGGAAGAGGAAGAAAAAAGAAAGGAACAATCGATTCTCTGGCTTGGAACGCTCGCGTCCGTGGCTCCTGTTAGCCTCTCTGATATGTCGGGAGAGATTCGTGCTCGCACGATCGTCGGAATGTCTCGCAAAACGAGGGTGAAACGGTGGAAAAGAGAGAAACCGATAAGTAAACGGGGAAACGGCGTAAAATCGTGTCTCGAGTGGAGGGCAGAAGGGGAGGGTGGACGTTTCGTTACAGGCAAGAGGGGCACCCCCTGATTCGATTCGATGACTGAGAACGAAACGTACATGTCGACTGTAATAAAGGGACGAGAGGCAAAACGCTGATTTCTTTCGTGTAAGAGGGATTCACCTCGTTCAGGAAGAAAATCAGACGAGGGGTGGAAGACGGTTCGCAAAGGAGAACCGGATCCGATCGAGCCGGACGTTTTCCATGGCGAAGAGAAAAGGAGGACACGCTCGTCGAGCGGAGAGTTTGTTCCTTCGTCGACGGGGAAGGGGAGACAGGGAAGTCTGTTTGTTCCTGAAACAGGGGAGGTCGTGGAGTCGGGAGCACGAATTCCCCCCTGGCCAGTAGGTTTTTTACCGATTGTAGCTCGTAGGCACTAGCTAATTAAATGGTCGGGCAAAGCCGACGAACGGATGCAACTGCGCGAGTTCTCATGGTCACGACCATATCGCGAGAGCGCGATTCGCGGCGCACGATTGATCGGATTCGCGCTGACGGATCGATTCTGCCGCATCCCCGCCACCCCCAAACCCCATTCCCTGGAACATAACGGACGAACGAAACCAACATCTCGTTTTATAGCCAGTAAGACGGTCGACCGACGACGGTCGTTATCTTTTAAGATAGAAACTACATAGAGAATAGCTTTAATAAGAAGCGAGGGGGTGGGCTGTTTACTCGGCAAACATTTTTCACGCCGGATGCTCCTTTGTTTCCACGACCTCATCGAGCGCACCGTGAACGAGCGTGCCGTGTATTTTGTAAGTTATAATTATATTGCTATTTCAGAGCGAGAGAGTGAGAGAGTGACGCTCGAAACATCGAGAACCGCATTTGTCGATGCGCCATCGGCCTTTTCCACCCTGTAGATTAGAGTCTATGGTCTTTGTGTCCCTTATTTCACTTGTCACGGATGCAAGAGTAAAAGGTACCTTCTCTCGCGTGAATTTTCTTTTGTTTTATGAAACAGAAATTATATCTAGGTTAATTTCTTATTAATTTGGAAAACGAAGATAAAGTTGACGCGATAGAGGGTTCCAATTGCACGCACCGTTAACTGCATACACCTGAAATAGAGGGTCCCGCCACAGGTCGCTACTTCCCATCGAGTCTACTAACATTCAAAAGTTTAATCCTACGAAACAAGGATAGTTCCGCATTCACTTCGACAACAGATTTTTCTGTCCATTCAGCGAGATTCAGTTACCGCGTCAGATATTAACGAGCGTATTAAAAGTTGATCGCGCTATAGCTGTTACGCAATGGGCACAAAGGACTATCAGCCGCGTTGTAGCTGAACGGTTCGCTGTGGCCATTATATAATAGCTGTAATAGCCTCTGGCCGTTGGAAAAAAATACACGTTTCAAAGCTTCCGATTACCTGCATTATTTTTCTATCGCGTGATAATATAAAAAAGACCGCGTCGTTCTCGAGTCCACGATGTTTCGAGAGCTGGATGAACGATCGATGCCCGCGGATTTATTAAAAATACACGAAAATCCTTTGCCGAGTAAAACGTTCGTTCCTGCGAGGAGAGTGATCGTGATGGGTGAGAGATTGAATCGACACCGACGGGTGTGTGTATAGCGGAAGTGTGTCAAAGTATTTAAGGAGGTAATTCTCAACGCAATACAATCTACCGTGTAGTAGGATTATTTGGCGCGTCGGGGAATCGAGAGATGAGAGGCACGAGGAAAGAATCAAAGCCTAACGTTCCCACGTTTCCCAATTTGTACCAAAATAAAGATGCACTCTGAACGCTTGCGAGTTGGAAAATTAAACTAAACGAGGTAATTATAACTTCTCGAGCATAAACACACATTTCTTTGTAAGAATACCTATCGATAGCACATCGCGAAAGATTTAAAAGTGTCATAGCTCTTTCGTCTAAATTTACAATGTCGTTGAACTTTTGTCTGCCCTCTATTTTCGAGTTTATCTCTGACAGTATTTAGAGTACACGCAGTTAAATATGAACGATGCCCGGAACGCCAACATGGATAATATTTCTGGCATGTCAAGGCAACGAGTGTTTCAACGATTCGATTAATTAATTCAGGAAACGGGTACTAACGAAGGCCGTCGCTGAATCCATTTGCCGACACATTAAGAACGCCGATATTCTTGGAGCAACCTGTTATGCATCCAGTTCATAATTTTCTATGAATAGTACAGTTAACGATGGAACAATACAACATTTTGGTACATTGGCTAATTTTTGGAAATACAAAGACTGGAGTAATTTTGGAAGCGGTGAAACACATTCGAGAAGGTAGTATTCTTGCAAGGCTATGCGATTTGCTATGGTATTCGAGAAGTTTGTGATAAAGCATCTTTGCTTGCATAAATTTAATTTTCAAATTAACGTCCTCCTAATTTTTAGCAAATTTTTCTGGGGTCTCTGCCTATCAGGTGCATCCAAATTGATGCAACCATCGAAGCACAAACCCTCGGACCAGCGCGGAAGGGAGCGAGGGAACGTTCGAAGGTGGAAACAATCGGTGGCAGGATGTGTAAAGTGTAAAATTGTAACTGTGATGGGCTGTCCGTGCCGTTGTGTCGTGTCACGTCGGACTTTCCTCGACCCTTCGGTGCACTGCGGCCCGGAATCTCGATGGAACACGGCTCTGATTCTTCCTCGGCCATGATCTTGGTTGTTTCTCGTTTTGAAGCGTCGACGGGTCTCGGAGAGAAATTCCCGCGAGGGCGATTATTCAAGGTTTATCCGCGTGGATCGCAGAGGAGGGGATGAATCGAAGATCGAAACGCGCGAGACAAATCGGCCACTTGTTCAGACTCTATCAGACCAAGAGAGAACGGGGATTGTGGGAATATTTTATTAAAGAGCCGAAAAAAGAGGAAGGAAGCTGGCCATGGCGGCGTCGCAGGTCGAATCAAAATGTAATTCCTTGCAACGAGTGTGGCAAGAAGCGGCATGGCGTACGATTTACGATTCACCCTGCGCTGAAGATGTTATACAGAGTGTGGCGCTTGGACGGGTCGCTGGGACAACTCGGTTATTTTTGACGGTGGACAAGAACGATTGAAACGATTCTTGGTTTCGAGAGGAGCGCAAGCTGATGCAATTTGTTTTTTTGTAGATAAAGGTGCGAAAGAAACACGAAGTTTATACGAAGTCGCGGACATAAAAATTAACGATATCGTATTTCGTCTCCTTTGAAACCACCATTTTGTTTCCCATCAGAAGTGACCCAGTCGTTTGGGTGGTTTTTGTTTCGAACGTCTCAGGTTGTACATGGTCGATAATAACACGCCGCGCGTGTTCGAAAGTAAACCTTTGAATCGCGAAGGAATTACTTTCTCGGGACCTCGGGGCGCGCACGTTAACATAAGCAATAAGCAATAAACTCACGCAATGGCTCAACCGTGTGCACGAAAAACGTTGCGTTTCAAGAGAGGATCTGTACCGAAGGAGATCGCGAACGTTGGACCCAGAGATGTTCTACTTGGAGATGGGCGAAATTTAATTCGAGCAATGGATTAATAAAACCACCGTATAAGTACTCACAATTATTGCCACGATATATAGCTTCATTTTATAATTCAAGCTTCGTAGTTTCATCGAACGAATTCAGAGGTTGTTCACGTTTCATTTGTTACTTGGCATTTTCATCTAGATGAGAATTTCGCCCACCTCTGATTCTATTGTATATTGGTTCGTCCGATCGGATTGTTCGCGACCAGCGAGTGCGGCGAAGGGAGAAAAGGAAACGAAGGGACAAGCGGACACTGACCGATCGATCGCGAGGGTAGGATGCTACGATATTATTGTAACTAATACAGAGTCTATATTATATTATTATATTATTGTACAAGCATCTTTGTAATAATTAACCCGTACCGAGTGACGAGAGAACACGCGAAGGGGGAGGACGAGCAACGGTGGCACGATAGAGGAGTACGCAACGGAAGACGATGAGAGAAACGTAAAAAGAAACAAAACAACACACACAAAATACATGTGAAAGAAGTATATATATATATATATATACAGAGAGAATGAAACGTAAAAGCCAATCGCTATTTTACCATTTTTGCAATCGCGATAAACGTAGTTTTTACGCCGTTACGCTTTCCTTGATGTTCGTTTTACGACGCGGGCGGGGGTGGGCCTTTGATCCTCGAGAATGTCTCTGGCCGCTGATACGAATATCCTAAATCGATCCCTGCTTTTGACCGTGATTGCGTTCTCGGCTCCTCCTACGAAAAGAATTCTTAACAAACTCGGCGTCTTTCTCGGGATCCGAGAAAGCAGGTTCGATCTAACTTGTGCGGCGAGTCAAGGAATTTGGAAAATATCTTCGATATATTTGCCGCTATAACCAGTTTACTTGAGCGAAATTTCATTGCAATCGCTTGAACGGCACGAGAGAAAACAGGTCCTGAACGTCAGCAATTTTCCTATAGATTATATTTCAAACTTCGAAGACCCTCGTGATCTTCGAGGTTCCAGCTATGACCGTCAAAGTGTCGAGAACCTTTCGATACCCGAAACCAAGGAATTGGACTCTTAACAAGAATTCCCTTTTAAAAATGAGCCGTGCGCAGCAGAGAAAACCGAAGTGTGTCGGCTACGACGTGCTTTTTTTTTTTTCGTCGTCGAGAAAATCTCAAAGCGCGGAAAGAGAAAAATCTCTCCGCGCTGGATGCGGAAAAATGCGACGGATCAAAGGCTCCCCTCGAAGGCGTTCATTTAATCGAGCGAAAGACGCTCCTTTTCAGAGCTCTCGGTAGAGAAGGACCGATCGACTTTCGTTAGGCTTCCCGACGAGTAACGTCGACGAGCTACTTCGCCCGTTTTGGTCCTACCGCGCGACGGGAAATCGCGGATCGACGAGCCACGATGAAGCATTTTTCATTCGCGTTTTGTTTCCCCTTTTCAGTTAATTTTCTTAGCTCCGGGACGAGTAAGGACACTTAGCGGTTAGGACTTTTAACGATTAGCACCTTAGATGCCGTACTGTACCTAAGGGAATGCAGCGTATTTAGCGTAACCTTAATGCGACACTTAGCGGTTAAGGATTCACTAGCTTCGTAGCGGTAATAAGCTCATTGTGACAGCAATCAGATGCCCCGCGGTCCAATCGCGAACCAACCCCCCTCCAATGACCATTTTCTTTCATCGCAGGGCCTTAGGTCCTTGCTTGTCGAGAAAATAATTTCATATACGAGAGTCATAATTTGACAAATATATATTTTAATTTATGCTTCCACCCTTGCTGTGGGTTTAAAAAAAAAAAAAACAATGATCACGTATAAATAAGAAATACGGAAGAAGAAAATGTCGGATTTAGAATTCTTTTGGGGGAGGTTTATTCCAGTCTTATTAAACAATCAGAGCGCAAGATACGAAATCTTAAGAGTAAGATGGTCGAATTAAAACTTACTCTCGATACGTGAAATTACAGGTCTCGTGGGTGAAATTACTTTCTTTCATCGCTCATCTTTTTACCCGCCATGCTTTTCGCGAGCCTCGAAACTCGGTTTCTTATGGAGCGTGCGTGGAGGATACTTCGTCTGCGAATCGAAGGGGAGAGAAGCGAGATTAGACCAGGGAACCATGTGGTTTCCATTTTTCTCGATCCGACAAAGCACCAGTTTCCAAATTCCGCGTTTAAATAATCCCGAACACCGGACCTCCGGAGTTTCTGCTTCTGTTCGGACAGATATACGCATATTTGAACTACGGCTATCATACCGAAAGTCAAACATTACCTTCTGTGTCCAAATATCGGGACGGCGGTAGACTCGAATCAAAGAACCATCGGGATTCGTTCGAAATTCGCGAAGTTATGGCATCGTCGCGGATTACCGATTTAACGGCCAGGTTTCGCAGGTACAGCCCTCGCGGTTTTGGATAATCTGTATTCTCGATTCGAACGTAAAGTTTCATTCTATCTTTCCCTGTGAAAGGAATTTCGAATAGTCCCGTTCGACGTGTCCTTTCGTGTTGCCTTTAGAAATAGCGACGAAACTGAAACTTTTTCTTTCGAGTGTCCCTACTTAGGCAACTTTCGTCCATTTTCCATAAAAATAAGTTCGGTGTCCCAAGAATTTCATACAGAGCACAATTCGACATGAATTGGTTGCCTCGGGCTAGGTTCTTAAGCGTGAGAATTTTTCTCGTTACTTCGTGCCCCAAAGCGCACCACTATACATCACAATACAATTTCCTAGCTACACAAATTTCAAGCCGATAAACCCGCGCGTAAAATTTGCCCAACCTCAACTTACGTTTCCTCTAAAAGAAAGATAGTAGCAGAAAAATAGCGTCGCGCGTCAAGGGTTGGAATCGTAATAAACTTGTCGTCGATCCCCGTTACGAAGGAACAATCGCGCGGGACGTGTATCGATGATCGAAAAGGGGGTGGAAAGAGTATATCCAGCCCCGAGCAGCGCCGGTCGTCTCGACGTTGGTATTCTGTTATTTTCGATTTGCCTGGCACAAACAACGCCGAGGGATTTGATAATTATCAGAGCATCTCCAAACATCGTTACTGACCGACTGCCTACGCTCGCGCCAGTCGGCCTCTCGTCAAACATTATGCGCACCGCTTAATGAGATTGATGCAATCGGCCTACGCATTTAATCCAGTTAATTTACATTGGGTCCTAATATCGCACGCGAATATTCTGCTAATGCAGTCGGTAATGAGAAACAGAAAATTGCTTGCACAACCACCACCACCCCCCCACCACCCCTCGCTGTCCCGTCCCGTTCTCGCTAACCTCCAACGCGGTCCAATTTCAACTTGACGCGTTTTCTCGGTGTTTTCGGTTTATTTGGAATCATTGCGCCCTCAATTGGGATTTTCATCAGGCGTCGGGAATTAATTTAACTTCCCAACAACGAGGAAAGGCCGATCGATAGGGAACAAATCGCTGAAATTGCATCTGATCAATTATTTTTTCCTGAATCGTTACACGCATCAAATTGCATTCATATCGGACCAACCTGTGGGACGATTATCTCGCCGAACCAGGACCGACGACGATCTCTGGGGCGACTCCGAGTGAATATAATTCGCCCTTGTAGCTTGCGAGTTGAGATTAGAAGTTTAATTATTAAGATAACTGGCACACCAGTCTCGCTTTCGATATCAAGAATAGATCGTCTTCGGGTGACTGACTCGTGGGTTCTACGCGACTAAAAATTTAATCGAAGAAACGAGGTTGGATCGTGGGACGAGGGTGTGTCGCGAAACTACTAAAGACGAGCCAGAGATCGCAGGGAACCCAGCGGAAATGCGGCGAAGGAGAGCTGGACGCGTTTACGCGACCTGGATGGCGGTTAACGATTTTATGGAAACCCGTCTAATGGGTTTATCGGATTACTTCCGCGTCGGTACGGGTGCTCCGCCGCGGTTTATTATTCCCACACTGTGGATTACGCGCTCATTCTTGAATCTTCCTCGCCGCCGCGCCCCGCAACGCCAGATCCTTCAGGAGCGTGGACGCGTTCGCAGACATTTGCCAGCGGCCAGAATCGTCCGAAATTTCCACGAAACTTGAACCCCTCTCCCCCGTCCCATAATACGAGAACCTAATTGCGCGATACTTAATCCGAAACGTCCTGTTACGAGGAACATAAAATTTCCCGCGATTCTCGTGGCAATTCCGTTTACTGCGTACTCGACCGCCTCTAGTTCTCGCTAAAGGAGCGTGTACACGACAGACAAAGACAAAACCAAGCTTGAGATTTTATTTCGGCGCGAGGATTAAATTCGTGAGATCAGGACTTTGCGGAAATGTTTGTAGACAACCGAGATACGGTCATCGAGGTCGTGGGATGCTTTCAGTCTTGCGGTTTCCTCGTAGACTGGTAACGTCGAACAATGAAGCGCAGGAATAGACTTAACGTCTCTATGTATAGAGCACTACCCAAATGCTCTTTTACTCGAAAAGGTGTGAGAATTAATTTCTTTACCCCCGTAGGTGTACACGTCCCTTTAACGAGGGTTTGACTTTCTGATTCCGCGAAGGTGCGTCTCTTTGAAGAAGAGATTGATTCTGGTCGCGACCCTCCGCGAGGTCAATAGCCGAGGCAACCCATAATGGTTCGGGATGACGCATTCAGGATGATTTGAAACCGTCGGTGAAAGATTAGAAAGGCACCGCGCCATATGGGGACCGTGGGTCCACCCTGTTCTTCCGAACGTCTCTCTGCGTACGCTCCACCGAGTCGGGGACGTTTTCAATCAAGGGACAATCATCCCTCGACGAGCAATCGAACCTTTTTATCGAATCATCGCGGCCCCGGCGTATCCCTCCTTCGGGCGAGATGTCAGCGGCCGATCATCGAACAACGACGAGAATACTTTTTTCGCGGCGGGGGTACATTTCGGAGCAATACGAGAGCGAGTGAGCGTGTGCGCGTGTGCTCGAGGGTGCGACAGACAAGACAGAGCGAATGGGTGTGGATGATAAGGAGATAGAGAGAATCACAACGGGACGTTGTCCTGGGAGATATTTAAATGGAAATACCTGGACGAAGGAGGCAATATTTTATACTGACAAAGCATACAAAACTCTCGAACACTTTGTTATTTTAATTTTCAATAAATGATTATTATCAGTGTTATAACGTTCTCGGTGTGCAATCAATCCTTTAACCCCTTGACGACGACGAAGATTCGGACGAACCTTTCGAAAGAGTCGACCGAGATGTCCTGCCTACTGCTTCGAAAATTCGTATTCTCTCCATTCTTCGAAGAAGTTTCGGCCGAACGTAACCTACCCTTAATCGGATCGTTATTGTTACGTCTGCGCACGTATTAAGATGTATATAGGACACACTATCACCAGGTGGAATAAATATAGCGGCCATACACGTGCAAATGGGAATAGAGTACGTTACCCAAGGTTACAAGCGTGATTATGAAGAGCACAATATACGGTAATCGATTCATTTTTAATTGTATTATGTCAAGCTACTCAAGCAGAGACCTCGGTGTGCACTATGACATAAAATTGATGCTCGCGAGTTGAAATCTCCATTTTGAGAACGCAGGTAGCGAGTTACAAGCAGTATTATTAAACGTAATTCAAGTAATAATAAATTATTATTTTAAATAGTAATTCCTGTACACGCTATCTGCGTTTTTAACATACAGAATGTTTATACGAGTAATGTTTGATACCTGTTTACTAAAAAAAAAAACTCATGCGCTAGGTAAGCGAGGTTGTATGTCGACTCATCATTGCACTCACACATCTGTATCATTGTTGTACGTATTCCAACTGGTGATTTCGCATACGTGGCTACTTCCAACGGATTATACTTTTTTATTATCAGAGCAACGTATGCGTGAATTTTGAGCTATGGGGCGACAGGACCGCGGGGCAACGGCGAGGACAAGATTCCATTTCGATTTAAGGGATCGATCTCTACTCGATCGACGAACGGGGAACAGCGGGTGCACGATCTTCGCGTACTCATTTCAATTTTTACTGGAAATGCCTGTATTATGCTAATCGTGGGCTTCGATGACCAGATAACTCTCGAGGGATACCGAAGAAAATTACAACACTGATCGTACACGTCACAGATGCATAAAATTGAAAGCCTAGTGACTCACGGATAGATTCTTTGGAGCAGGTCACGGCTAGCTCGATGAAAGAGACGTTTCGCCTTATTTAGTTGGATGAGCGATCGAGGACGCTCCCGGCGGCGATTTCGTGGCCGCGGCACAACGAACGATTTTCCCACTGGTAGCGTAAAAATAGCATCCACCCCGAGAAAAATATACGTCGCTGGAACAGTTAATAGAATGTCGATTCTCGAGCTGACACGTGTCGGGCGCGATCGGGGATAAAAGCTGCCAGAACGCACGACGAACGTGGCCGATAAAATGACAGCGCTCGAGCGTTTGTATGACGAGGATCTCTCTTGTTATACAGGGCGGGGTGTGACTCCTGCCAGCGGCCAATGAAGACACGATTTCCCTTTGTAAAGCTAGTCGAAATCGCGAAATAACATTTTGCGAGACGGATGAATACGAAGGTCCCATCTTGGTTCTATTTTATTTGAAGAAGATATCGGCGACAACGGTATTTCTATAGATATATATCAATTGGAACGTTTGTGGTGCATAGACACATTTTAAAGAAAATGACACCCTTTCGTAAAATATATGGAATATTTTACTTGAATTTATCTCTATACGTTTCTTTCGTTGAAAGGACACTATAGATTCGATTGTAAAAATTTTTGTCACCCTCATCGCACTACAAATTCCAATATCTCGCTATCAAATACGTGACACAAATCAGACATCGATATTAACTATTACTTATAACGGATCAATGGCGAAAGATTTCACAAATATACACACCCGATTATCTCGTCATTTACGTAATTAGTTTATTAGGTCGAACGGTATTGCGATGTACTTGCGAAATTGTTGAAGTCTTGTACGTGTTTGTTGTCGGTTGCAATTCGATTATCAGCGAAATTGATCGTCGACCAGTATCGATAGCTTGAGAAGTCTTTAAAGCCGGCAATTAGCTTGAGAAAGGACGGGTTGATATATGACGAAACGAGTAAACAATTTTTAATTGAACTCGAACAATTTTAATCTCAGCTGCTTAACAAACAAGGACGTTGGCTAACACGTTTTTATTCCAGAAACTCCACGTGACGATTTTGTCTCAAGGTTTACTCAATTGAACAACTACTCACGTTAGCTTTTATTCGATTTTATCGGTCTGTCTATATTAGAACATTTTTATTTTACTATTGGAAATTTTTCAAATTCGCCCACATATATGCCTGTTTCTCTTTATAAAGTTTCTTATCACATACTTCGTCTAAATGTCTAGACTCGATAAAGTGCGATACACAAGTGTTATTCGAAATCATAGTTCGATCGTCAACTTCAGATTATAATTGGTATCTCGCAGGACTAAAGCTGTTTATCTTTCATCTGGGACTCGAATGAATATTTTTTATTTGAAGGAGACTTTTGCGCGTCGCTGCGCATCTTGTTTGCACTACCCATCGCTTACGTCGCGTGCACGGTACACCAATGACGCAAACGCTCGATCATTAGCCGGTTCGGGGTTTAATCGCGTCGAACGATTCAATTTGACGAGCCGAGCGTACACGGATCGGCTCGGCTCATCGGAACACGCGTTTCGATTCCCTCGATTACGACTTTTCGACGCACTGTGCGTTACGAATTGCGCAATCACGTCGGACTCAACAGAGCACGGCGGCGCTCTCGTAATCGAGCACGATTAAAGATCGACACGCGATCGCCTCTACGCTTGATAATTTGCTGGGAATCCGGTTTCGTGATCGACGCTGAAGGCAGCCCGAATTGAAGCTCGTGCACGCCAATTGTTACCCTTTTCGGGCAATTATTAAGTTTACTTATAACTTTTTTAACTCTTGACCTCTTTTACTAACGAGCCTTAATTTCAGCGACACAATGGACACTATGAATTCGATGACAAAACGCTACGAGTTAAATATTGGGTATTTCATTCGCTCGAGAAGCTCATGATTAGTAACAAGCTTGTTTCGTTGATAAATCACGACCGTGCCCCCGATCGTCCCCGCCGCTGTTCATCGAACAGAAGGAACAAGAGATAATTAAGCTAAACGAAGTAACCTATAAGAGGGAATATTAAAGCATGGGGAAAGGGAGTTATTGTAGTCTCTGTCGAACGAATGACGATAAAGCAATACCGCGTGAACGGTGGCGTGCGTGCGGCGAGCGTATGTGGAAGCGCGAAATCGAAGGAAAAGCGAACGTCAAAGGAAGGAATGTGGAAATACGAATGATTAAAGAGTGTGTAAGCTACCTGTGCCTTGTAACAAACTATGTATGTATATACGTATTATATATACGCATGGTCACACGAGGAGGAGATAAAAAAATAAGTACATTGCATACCACACACAAAACACGATGTGTAAACACTAAACACGTAAACTCTCACGGTAATACATACTATATACATATACATCTATAAACAATCGTTGCCGTCTCTTCTGGAACGCAGCAAGAAAACGAGAACCCCTTTCTCAATGAATTTTCGTTCAACGCGCGCACGAGAATTCGACGCAGGACGAAGAGGACACGCTAGGAGCAATGGGCGCGAAAAGGCGGTGACTCGAGAAACGAACAAAAGAAACGGTGAAATATGTTGTTGAATTAAACGGAAAAGCAAACAAAAAAAAAAAAAGAGGAAAATAGCAATAATCGAATCTCAGACTGAATTATTAAACGGTGGAAAATAACAAAAAAAAAACAAATAAAAGGACAAAAAAAAAAGATAAGAAGAGGAATGGGATATTACACCGCAATCTTTGTTGTCGCGGCGGCGACGCGCGAGCGTGTTAATTATTATAAATACTGTTACAGTGTCTTGCTACATTGGGGAGATTAAAATAAAATCTCGAAGCTCGATCATTGGAGGTTTTATTCGGCGATACTCGCGTCGATTGGGACCACCAGTCGATTAACTTTTCGTTTCCCTGTTCTTTCCTC
Source organism: Hylaeus anthracinus (assembly GCF_026225885.1). Lineage (NCBI taxonomy): Eukaryota > Metazoa > Arthropoda > Insecta > Hymenoptera > Colletidae > Hylaeus > Hylaeus anthracinus. The sequence continues at coordinate 6,002,996 of NW_026534341.1, read as the reverse complement.
TTTTTACGGCGTGAACTCACTCCAGTTTTACGATTGGTTCTCGATTTTTAATAGCTTTAACTCCCGCGTTCGTCGCAATTTTTATTCCACCTCGACGACGTTTCGCTGTTCCCCGCTATTTTTGATCAGACGCGATATATATGCTCGTTGCTTCAAAATCTCAAAATTGGTTCATGAATATGTAGTCTTACGTAAATGTTTCAGAAGGCTTCCATCGCTTCTGCATTTAAATACGAATGTTTCCTTAAAGCATTCTCGCGTGATGTTAAGATGTACATAGGTAAGTATTTATTGTTTTGACAAAACCGATATTTATTCGGGGAGGTTTTCACTCGTACGAATTCAATTTTCATGAACTGAATAATACACGAAAGTTCGTCGTTCTAAATTTTTATCGTACGTATTCCTCCCATCTCCGTGGAAAAAGGGAATGGGAGAAAGAAGCGGAGATCTTGGCTAAACTTTAAAAGGAAACGCGACCCGAGATCGAACCTTCATCCCCTCGGGGGTGCGAGATCGCGAGGATTTATGGTCGGTGCGTTGCGTCGACGCGGTCAATTGCCGAGCGAACCGTTGCATTGGTGGCTTCCCTTTTTTGATTCAGGACCCTTCTTTTTCCATCTACGATCGACCAAGTCTGTCTCGCGCTAAACGACACGCACGCACACGTAACTCCTTTCCGGTGCAGCGGCACGTGACCACGATTTATGACGCTACCGCGAGTCGTGACGTAGATAAGCATGCGTTTGTACTGCTATGCTTCGTATCGTTTCGTATCTAGTTATGATTTAGGGGGAAAGATGCTGCATCAAACACCACCAGAGTTCGCTGAACTCTTCGGGGACGCTTCCACTTACGGTAAGTTCTCTCTCCATTTTTCTTATTTCCTTTCTTTATATTTTTATGAAAGGAACGAAACATTATGCATAGATTCTTCCGTGACGAAAACTACTTCTATTGTGTACGCGATATCTAAAAGGTATCGTTTCAAAGCAATCGCCAACTCGAATGCACGATATTTCAACGAAAACTGAAATCGTAAATAAAAGTTTCTATAGTTACGTCGCGATTGAAACGCGGTTCATTGAAAGAAGGGGCACACGAGACAATGAAATGGATAACGAAACGGTGGCAATTTATGTTTAGACAACGCGGCTTTGTATGGCCATTTTATCGGTTGTACCATCGCCATTATCTCGCTCGTTTTCGCGTGACGAAGCTCCGGCATTTGTACGAGCCGCGAGCAGCACGCGCTCGTCGCGGGGGATGCTTTTGTTTTTATCGGTAAGAGCCCTTTGTCAGCACGAGTCAGAGCGTAAAGCTTATACGGGGCCAGTTATCCCCTACCTGCGGCTCTCCTTTTCGTTTAACGGAGTTTCAGGAAAAATCGATTGCTCGGTAGCTCACCTACGCGAGGCCAAATTTTTAACGGAGTACCGCGTTACGTGGACGTTTATAATTTGTTTACGAAAATTGGCAGAAATGCTGTTCAAAGCGTGTACTTGTAGCGAATCGAATATTGATACTAGATATTCCGTGTCGTTGTAAAAAATTCCCGATTGTAAGCATTCTTTTCTGGTACCCAAGGTAGCGTTTTCTCGTGACAAAAGGGTTGGCTGCGGGTACGCCAATCGAACGAGAACTCTGGGAGACTGATGTAACGTTGACGCGACGCTTCAGGGAGATTTCCTTGCACTGGGTCAACTGACAGCGCGATCGATTTATCGGAGACGAAACACGGGACTGAGCCATGTCGCGGGCGGAACCGGTTTCCGTCGAAGGGAGATCAATGGTGGCGGCGACGGTCGACGTTTCCGAATTGGAATATAACGCGCGACACCCGTGCACCGTGTCCAGTCTCTGCCCACTTCTACCGACTCGTAGAAGCTCCTGTTACCTAACGTTGCCGTCCTGCTTCACGTGTCCAATTGGGATCGTGTGTCACGTCGACGACTCTATCTCGTCCTACGTTCGATACGGAACAGGAATTTGTGCAACGAAACAACCAATACGTTCCCCTTTCGCGATAATCTTTTTAGCATTCTCGATGTCTTGGGATATTTAAATTTCACGATGAGTACAAAAATTGTTACAGGAAAATTGCATTGGGGATGTTCGTGCATGGTTGCGCACTAAATGTTTCAGGTCCAGACTGTAACCAAGATTAGGTTTGGGATCGAGTCAATTGATATAGCGAACTCGAATGTAATTCGTTAAAATAGAAGGAGGAAGACACAATGTTTCATTGGCCTTTCTAAGGTGTACTTCAAATTAATTTATAGCAACCTGAACGGTTCAGGTTTACTTGATGAAGAGATTTCATTTTCAGGTGTTTCTGTCTTTCCCTCGTTCATCTTCCCACGATGCATCCATCATTCTTCCGAAACAGAAAAGAATGTATAGGTTACAAACATGTCATCGTAAGGGAATTTCAAAGATAAATTTGACACGAGGAATTTACGTCAACGTAGGTTTGATTCTTAAGAATAAAGAAAGAACGGACAGGAATATCGAAAGATGCTTCGAACGAATTGTTTCCTTCGACGTTGATCGTATCGACAGCCCTAAAACTGGAAACGGGATGTTCACCAGTTTAAGAGACACATACACGTTTTATTATTTATCGCGCGGTTAAGGAGTTACACTGTACCCCGTCGATAAGGTGCATTCTATATCGAACGAAACGATTCTCGAGCCTGTTCCATTGACAAGGACACAAACGCGTATCAGGATGTTCACCGTTTTCGATTACTCCTTTGCGTTTTATGCGCCGTTTAATTTTACGCTGCAGAGTTATCGAGACAATTCGCAATCGACAGGGACCACTGTCGAGACGACTGTTTTCTGGAGGATCCCAAAAAAATGATCGCGCCGTAGCGTTCAGGAAAACGCTTCGAAGAAAAAGTTGAAGCGATCAGCGACTCTTACAGTTTTAAGACTCCCATTTACCCAGCAATCTTCGCCGTTGCACGAACACGTTCTAAAAAGTCAGCTAACCTTTGTCTCGCGAATAACGCCAGATGCCTTTCTTTTATTGGCCATTACTCGGTCGACTGTTCCGCGGAGATGTTAATCCTGTACACTCTAATCGCGATTCGCATCGAACCGACGGGCTTTGCGCGGACGCGAAACTTGCTGAAAACCTCCCTTAATATTGCGATAACGTTTATACGCGTGCAGGAGGCTGAACAGTCTCCTTTTAAGGGTAGCCCATAAATTCCCAAAGTACCCGTAAAATGATTATAAACGGCCGAAGTTATCCTTAACTGTGCGCCGACGTTGATTTAACGTAGACTTTACGTGCCTAAAGGGCACGGGAAGTGTATATTGTTGCAGAAGAGCTTCGCGGCAAGTTCCATCCCTAACGAAGTATCCCTCGGGACGCATAATTTCGACAATTACCCGCCCATGGATTCAAAAATCGTGTTTCGCAACGGAACTTGGCGTGTCTTACATTAAATTCGCTAGTTCGACGCGAAACACACCGCTTCGATCGAAGTTGAATAGAACTATGTATTTCTTTACTCTTGTACCAAATCGAGGTTAAAGAAGTAACGCAACAAAAACTCGATGGAAAACTGGTGTTGACAGCCCGGTAGAATGAGAGTAATCTGAAACTATAGGGACTCGACCACTAAGGAGGTAAATTTCTATGGGGTGAATGGAGGAAGTCAACTAGCAACGTTCAAAGGTTTCGTTGGAGGATCAGCAGTGATTCGAAAAGTTTCGCCGCTAAAGAAGTCCCTCCGACGTTTATAACGAGCTTACAAATCCGCGCCTCGAGCGAACGAGCCTAAGGCAAAGTAATTTCGCTAATAAAGTAAGGTCCTCGGAATCGAGTTCGTGTTCCCCTGGAAGAGCACTTTCTTTCTCTCTTCTAAGGAGGGAGACTCGGAATTAGCTAAATTCCTTTAAAATCCCGCAAGAACGGTAAGGTTAATTCACCAGACTGTTTCGTTAATAAGGTTCTCCGCGCGGTGACTCTCGCAAAGAGTGAGTTGTGCTAAAATTAATGCCCGCCAAGGCGAAGTGGCAGCATTTAAAAAAAAAAAGTTTCGACCAAAGGACCAACTTTAACCCTTCCCCTGGGAGCTTAACGAGCCCGCGAGCGAACATTGTTGCGGTGATCCTCGAACGAACGTCCGGATCTCGCCCCGACCAGACACTTTCTCGTCGAAATCTAATTTAAACTCGGCTATCCCTCGATACGATCTCGATTCGGAGGGGCGATTATAAAAATAGCGGTAAATGGCCGTAACGAGGGAGAAAGAGGAAAATTCGTCCGAGGCCCGACCGCGCACCTTAACGAGCCAACTATTACGTTGATTAGTTCGCAGCGGGACAGCAATTAACCCCGTGGTACACGTTCGAGAAATAAATAACTTCGAGATTAATACGTCACGAGATTTAACGGGGGAGGAGCAGGAGGAGGGTTATCGATAATGTTCCAGGCTTTCGCACTTTTCCCCCCTGTTATTTGGAAAGTTGCGACAACGTGGACGCGAATGCGCGGGTTCTATTTTTAACGAAAACTTGAGCGGTGCGAAATTTGTATTGGGTCGTTAGACTTTCCGCGCTTAAGCTTTCTGATAATCTAATTAGAAAGTAAACAACGAACGGTGGGGTCAGGCGAAGGTAAGGCGTAAACCAACGTAGGCTAAGATTGTCCTAGATAAAAGATTGCCTAGATACTTTTGAACGCTACCGTATTGTAACAATTGCGCCCGGTTACGAAGCAATACACCTTCAACGATAAGGCGGAAAGGGCATAAATTTTTATTTTGAAATTTTATACGAATTTCACAACGCTCGTAAAGTGCGTTTTACACGCAATAAAATTCTCCCTCCCTCCGCGACGATTACGAAATTTGAGTACTCGAATTCGGAAAACGTAAAAATTCAATTCCGTGTCCTCGTTGCACTAGAAAAAAAAAAAAGAGTGTATCCATAGCTGAACACGTTATTTGTTGTATGTTCATACTTTACGCGTTACTTTTCAGTACGTGAATTAAAGTCCGAATCGGTTTACATCCATGTATCTTTAGATGTATAGTCTATGTAGAGGGAAATCGAAGGAACTTTGATTCCTTCTAGCGATTCTAAGGTCATCCCTGTCTTTTCTATGGTAGCAGTTGGTCCTGGGTCTGCTAGAACCTCTCAGAAAGGTTCTTCTTATAGGAAACCTATAAGAGGAGACCTCAAGGGTATTTTTGTATAAGAAAATGAAGTCCCACTGGATCCTCCAGTGGATCTAGGATATGATTCATTTTCGACAGTTCCGTCTACAACTATTCCTGTCGATGGAACGCCAAATCAGAGGTGGTCTATCATGTGGTCAACAACCTAGCCAGTTCAAGGTGGAGCAAGTTCCTCGAGGCGTCTCGTGGGTGGCAGCTGCGTCGTGAGACGTCGCCTCGCGAAAACGCAAAATTCCGGAGAAGGCTTAAATGTCCGAGGTTCGCACAAGCGACCGCAAGCCGCACGATTGCACGCGGTGGACCGCATGCGGCACGCGAGACCACGTGACGCGTTGTAACGAGCCACATTCTGAGCGTGGACCGCATAACAGGCCGCACGTGGACCAACAGTTGCGCACCACTGTCCACCGAGCACCTCAGCTTCGCCATTCGTCGTAAAACGATTGTCGCCAACGTCGACAATCATTTTACGTATCCCTCTCCGATGTGATCGATCGATCGAGTTAGCTAGTCCAAGATGTTGACTGATACGATAAAGATACGTCCAGTGACATGCAAGTATTCGTCAGATAGCAGTATTATATCAGTTGCATACGGGCGTCTAATGTCACAGATTCAATGACGGATCACGTGAAGCCGTTATGTCTCCGTCACATGATTCGTCGATCACCTGTTTACTTTCTCTGCCCGCGAGGCTAATGGTTACTAGAACGGAACGCGTACGTTGTCTAGGAGAAGATATTTCTTGAATGGTACCCAAGATTATCGATGATGGCTGTGTATCGTTAGCAGAGATCTGAGACGAAGACGGTGACGGAATTGTTCGACGAACCGTAAAAACGAAATATCGATCAACGCCATAGACGCGTTAATTAGAACGAACCGATGAATCGGTAATAAAGATCCGTGCGAATATTAACAGCGTGTCGAGAGAATTATATCCGCAAGACAGAGTATTAACGATTTAACCGATTACAGAAATTCGCTAATTATCAACGTACTTGAAGCATATTGACGATAATTAGTTTCGTAAAACACGGACGATAATATATATATATGTATATATATACACAATCCAGTCTCTATTAATTACGCTCCCCTTGCATCGTCGGATGAAATTAAAGTCGAATCGAGCCAGGGTCCGTGGTCTGTCGGGCATGTACGCGTTACGTTTCCATTAAATTTTCGTTTACCCCTCTCGAGGATTTTTATACATTTCGACGTACCGGCTTGGAGATTTAGGGGACCGTCGTCGGTTTCGGAATCCGTGCCAAGAGTGCGAGTACTGTCCGATCTCGTCGAGGGATCCATGAAAAATGGCGTCGTCCTATTTGAACGCCAATTTATTAATGCGTTTATTTATCAGCACGTTACGCGACCGTAGGGTCCGGTCTAAAAATAACTTGTTCCCGATCAATCGTTTAGTTATCGTTTCGTTTCATTATTATCTGCTATCTGTACCTCGAGAATCGAAAATGTACTAATGGGTATTCAACCGGTTACGCGATCTCGAATGTCAGCCGCGCATTCCGCTTCGCGGAATAGAAGTTATGATATTTTTTTTTGTTGCAAAACCAAGACATATGGTCGCTGTTATCGTTCGCGTTATTGGATCATTACTCATTTACTATTTGCAGAACGATAAGTAGTTACACATGTTACAGTAGAAGAGTGTACTTTGATAATATCCTGCGTTTCGCCTGAATGACATATGCATCCTGTCTACCGAGTACCAATGCGCTGTTAACACTGACATTCATTTTTTTCCTGTCACGTAGGTGGTTTCTATAAAATGCAGGAAAGTGGTTTTCAAACTGGGATCCCCAGACGATATAAATAGGAAGGAACCCGTCATACGATATCGAATTCTTTTCTAGACAGCTTAAACAAATTTGAAACTTGAAAAATTAATAAACACTGCATCAGTAGATACATAAAAAATAGACTGCATAACAGAATACTAATAGCAATAAAATAGTACGCAAATGACGATCCCAACGCGTTTCAGCAGGAAACTTTCTATTCGTTCCAGTATCAGCAGGAATGCGGGCAGGATTCGTTACCGGGAACTTTACGTGCGACTTAATTTAATTTCGCGAATTCCATATCACGTCTGCGGGACGCAGTTCCCCTGAGTTTTCCTTCTTCCCCCTTTCTCCTCCCGTCCTCTTTTTTCCTACGGGTCGACAATTTATGTTTTTCGCTGGCAAGCCAGAGATTTACAGAGGTAGCCGCCGCGGTTACTGGAATTCGTGCCAAAACCTTGCAATCTGTACTGTAGAAGCATCGTGCAGTAAAGTTGTATCGCTCGTGGATTCGCTTAGTCATTCGATGACATCAGGAAAATGAACCGTTTCAAACTGCAATACCGAGACTAATCTGCTACGTCATTCTTCTACTTATCGCTCCGCGGGCCCATTGCGCGAGATTACTGTCCCTTTCGGGAAGAAACATTTGTATTTGAAGTTAAAAGGATGAACAAACAAAAACTGAGCGATAAGCATCTGCTTAGTCGTCGCTCGTTATGGAAATTTTGAAACTGAATCGATAGAACGGAATATTTTTGTGGTTTCTTTCACTCTCCGATACGTTCATTGATAACACATTCGAAATTTGTATCGGATGAGTAATGGTTGTTCATCTTTGAATCAATCTTTCTCTACGTATTAATTATGTATATACTCCAAACGTACTTCAACAAAATCTGAAATAATACACCACAGAATGGAGTGATATCGATTATTACGAGGTATTTCTCAGAATGGCTCTACATTCGTTTAGAGATGACAATCGTAATCGAAAGTAACTTGTCAAGCAATTAGATATTTTCATGCGAGTCCAATTACAATCGTGATTTTCGACAACCAAATATAGCGTCGAGATCATTATATTTTAACGACGAACTCGTAGGAACCAGCCTCGAGGAGACTTTCTATTGGTCCAGACGCAACGAACGTGCGACCCGTCCAATTAAATTCAATCAAAACCGTTTGATCCAGTGGAGTGTCAATGTACAGAATGATTCAGCGTATAGTACGAAAGTGAACGAATGACTTTGGCTAAGAATGGGAATTCACACCGAAAAGGAAACGAACAATTCTGAAAGAAAAAAGGCAGACAATAGTTCGACGAATCGATCAAAATTTCAACTGTTCCCTGTTTTTCCAATCTCCAAATACCGTCTGTCACTGTCAAATCTGATTCTCGCGAAATCCCATCATTCTCGACACCCAGGAATATAAACGAGGGGCGATCGTGAAATTTTAACCACTATTTGAGTTATGGAAAATCGAAACGATTAATGCCAGAGAAAATTCCATGGAATTAACGCGACATACTAGTTCAGTTTCGAAACGAGTGATAAGCTTTTTCGAGCGTTCGTGGCCAAATCAATAATTGGCGGTTTAGATGATACTGTTTCACCAAATATCACGATTGTAATTTACCGTCAATTAGAAGCCATTGGTCTCCTGACTCGCTGACCTAACCGCATATTATATACAATATATATATTATATATATATATAGTATATATACATACATATATATATATATATATATATAAAATAGCTTGATACCCGATACAAATCAATAACCCCTGGCAAACCGGTCTAATACGATTTAATAAGACTAATATACCAAACTATGTTAATGACGTCGTTCGATCCATCGGCGTTAATATTGCATTTCGACGATCAATTTTTGTCACAATAACGAATATACGCGATGCGTATGCTTCATACATCACGCGGTGTCGAAAAACGTCGAATAATTCAGCTCTGAAATATTTGATCAACTCCGAAGATTTCGAACGCGATAAAATTCTCGTCAATTAATCTTGGGCAACGTCAACACATCATTATTGTTACGTAAAAACAGATATGAAATTAATTCGCTTCCGACACGGTGGAATTTCAACGTGTCGTTCTTGTTAATTAAAAGCAAATTTGAATCAGTTCGTGCTCTCTCGAAGACATGTATACGTAATATATATCTCTCGAAGGGAACGTTGAACGCGAAATGAAAGATTAATCGTAAAGTTTTTTTTACGAGGAACGAGGCCAAACGGAACGTACAAGGCATTAAATATAAATATCTGTTTTCGCCAAATGTTTGATCGCGTGCTATTTCAATCCTTTTTACATTCCCGCTGAAATCGTCCAACTCCGACCCATCGGAAAATCGATTAACCTTTCATCATTGCAATCGTTGCGATTTTTTTTGCACTGCGGCTACGTTATTCATCCGCGTTCGAAACGCGTTTCTTCGTCTCTTGAACAGACGGCAACATAATAAAATTTAAAAGTTTTCTACAAAAATAGGATATCGCTAAATGACAATCGATGGTAACCTTTGCTTTTTTATATTCTTAAGCTTAGAATGGAAAAGTTACTATTTAGTCTTTTAGTGGAATGATCGAGTAACTTTTACTCCTTTTCAAAATAACCAATTTTTTACTTTTTTTTTCATTAGTACATAAAGTATCGAGGAATAAGGTATCAACATGGTTAAAAATAACATGCTGTTTACCCAATGTGATGCCCAATCCGACGTTCTTCAGATGCAATCGACTTCCAAGCATTGTTTTCATCCAGGTAAGCACGTGTTAAGAAAAAAGTGGCGGAAGAGAGACGATCTTTTCACATCGTGAAATCGAACGCGACACCGGACAGGAAGAGGGGGGAAGAGTCTTCCCGAGGGAGGGGGAGAGCTCTTTAGAACAGATTTATACGTAGGCTCGAGAGGCTCGCGCTAGCCATTTGCGAACCGTGTTCGCCAATGTGGTATCAGCGCCGCTATCGTCCAACGATCGTCGAAGGAAAAAAGGAACCGTCCGCCTTTCACCTGCAATAAACTCTGCTCGAGACATTGGCTCGTGCTAGTCGCTCCTGGAGAACTGCTCGCGTTGGTTCGAATCGAGCGGTGTTTGGTGAAGCACGGTGAGTTTCGATCCACGAATCCCGATCGATGCAGTCTCGATCGTGACGAGGTGCGATTCCGTTTTGGCAGGAGAGCAACAGCGCAAACGCGGAAGAGAGGAACTGATGTTGGCGTCAAACCGGATGAAATACCAGGGACGAACCAGCGATAGTCTCGCTGGAAGTTCAAGGCTGAAGCCGTGAGAAGGTGATAACGTTCGACAAACTGGATCCGCTGGACTTTGGCAAGCTAGGCGTAGAGAGTGCGTGCTCGCCTGGATGAAGCTGTATCGAATGACCGATTCATAGACCTGTTCGCGCGAACGTGGAAATCGGCAGGTAAGGTGCACATGGTTCGAGTAACAGATCGATAAAAACGGTTCACCAGTGATATTTGTACTTGTTCCATGCCGAGTCACATAATTTGAACTTCGATATTTATTTTGCGAGTACCTATACAAAAATTTTGCTTGCTTTCATTAAGGAATTATGTCCTCTCTTTCAAACCGGAAACGCGAACGCATGTTTCGATAAATTTTGGAAGCTCTGGCATTGCCAAACTGAACAATAACACACGTTCATGAATCAAGCTTAAAGTATAATCGCCGTGGCTACCTAACGTACACATTAATCGTTTAAGCATAAATTCGGAAACGAATGGATACACTAGGAAAATGTCCTATTGTTTTGCGTCATATTTATTCGAAAAATTTTCGTTGGAATATTCTAAAAGGACCGCGGAGCTATGGTCGAAACGTAGGCGTATTCAAATATCCACGATAATGTGAGTCATCTCGGTATCTGATAATACGATTATTAACGATAACAATAACGAATCGATCCCCATCGAGAAGAGAGTTTTATATATTTCCTTAAAAAATGAACGTACGCCCGTGGAAAATTTCGAATGTCTAGGTTTTACGCCTTTTGGCTCGATAAATCCTAAAAATCGGGGGAAAAGTGACGTTTCAAATGAGAACACCCCTTTCAACCGCGGTCAAACGAGAGACTAGTATTTTTTTCGTATTCTGCGAAACATGAAAACGGGAAACGGTGACGGACAATGAATTTTAAATTTGACCGTTAAAATGGTTACCAGGGATTGCAACCGTTGTCCAATCCGAGAGAAACCCGGCTTCCCAACGTGCAAAGTTAGCGCAACCCGTAGTTTCGCGAACATTTTTCAAAAATGTATAGGAACAGGTTATGCGAGGGCAGAAAAGAATATTAAATATTACTACGCTGCCGAATCAATTGTTTTTCGTCAAAGAAAATTCGTCCAACGTTCCTTGAAATTTATCAAATTCCTCTGACGCTATTGGCTGTAAAGTTCACGGACCGACGAGTGCAGAAATCATGGAGAAAATGACCGTGATCGGGATAAAAATTGCGCACAAGAATTAAATCGTTTTTGTTCCGTTCTGCGTCGTCCTCGGCGAGTTTTAATGGAAAGCTCGTTCTTGCAGGTGGCTCGAAACGGGAGAAAAGAGATTTTTAAAGCGTAGAGAGAGAGAGATTGGACGTCTCTGTATCGGATTCGCTTACGGTAGGCTTTAACTGTCACCCGATCCCTTGCGGCCAAACGAAATTCGACAAGTGAGTGAGCGAAGCCGGGGTACAATTTATCCGTAAATCATGATCTAATAAAACTCGGACGAAACCTTCGACAAACACGCGCAAGTTTAACCCCTCCAGGTACCGTGCACGGTGCACGTAAAGTTCATCAAGCCAAGGAACAATCGTATTTCAGTCCGAGCACAGATGTAACCTCTATCGATCGTAACGTGTTCTTATCATCGACGATTTATAGTAGTCTTCTTTTTCTTTTTCTTAAATTTAGATTAAATTCACCTGAAACTCCACGATACACAATATTCACATTCGTTAATGACTTTCAAATTTTTCGGTTTGCTAACATATACATTATCTTAAACTCCTTCGACTTATCTACCGATCGAACTGGATAATGAGATAAACAACGAATAATAGAAAATACCTCGTGAAAACACATGACACAACAAGAATAAAATACGAAAAGATTAAAGCCAAGTGTCCGTTATTGCTCATAGTGGGTGGCCGCGTCAAGAAAAATTTATGACACGGGTAGCAAATTATTTCCTTCGTTTTTATCGCGGTGTCAAGCAGAAGAGTGTAAAAAATCGATTCGATCGACAACAATTCGGAACGAGGTTGTCCCGCCGTTCCCGTCGGCTCTGACACAATATAATTTCCGTGAAACTGGCCGTGAAATCGAAATCGATTCGGCACTCGTCGGCTGCCGAGGAAACGGGGACGACGAATACGAAAGTCATCGACACGTTTCTACGGGCGCACACGCCCACGGGGAAAACGCTGGCGAACGTCGTTGACAGCTTTCGTAAGCGGAATACTTTGCGAGCTGCAGCCAGAGACAGGAGTTTCTTGAACTACGACCACCGTATTTTCGATTTCGCGGCAACCGAACGCTACCCGGACGGGACGGCATTGAGAACCACGGAGGAACGGTAAACGGCACTGAAACCTATATAAGGGATTATTTTGTCGACAAAGAGTTCATCTATCGCTAGCGTGCGCTACTTATCACTGTTAAACAATCATTGACCGGTTTTTACTTTATCGCGTTGATAAGGAACTCATTAGACACGCAACTACGAAATTTGATTTCGTCGTTATTATTCACGTAAGGACACTTTGACTAGATGACGCGTAAGTGCAAATACAGAATTAGGATAGAATGTTTATTTTGTTTAGTTGTCTAAACAGGTAGCAATCCTCTCGTTCTAAAACTGGAATGGACTATAAAATAAACTTGTCGAAGGTACACGAGCTAATTAAATGAAATTCGCGAGAATTGAACCCCTCCTGTTAATAACAATTAATATTATCCGTGAAATCCTAGAGATTACTGAACGTGCTTTGATATTCCTGGAATACACATTATTAAATTATACTGACTGCATTCTGCCAGGAATAAAATTAACCAAACCGGAAGAGACTTTCAAGCAATTCCAGGAGGATGCAGGATGATTGTACTTTCAGTAGAATCGGTATAATTTTCGATTGCTCGGCAGATTTAATCGACGATCGCGAATAGTACTCGTTTCTGTTCGAAAATTAGAACGCTGAGATTGAATTATTCACAAATGTGATGGATCGAGAGGTGAACCAAGTACGTTGAAATAAAGTCGCGAACGTCGCGAGAGAATACGTTGCAAACCTCGTGGCAATCGCGACAGTTTACGCAGTACAATGCACGTAACGACATTACATGAAACGATGCTTAACTCATGTCGTAGAAAATTGTCCTCGTGTTCGTTAAAGTCGTCGAGGTCGCCGGAAACGCGGATTGCTACCACTAACAACGGTTAATTTATACAATTTATGCACAGATAATGTCACTTTCTTGCTTTTCAGTCGGTCCTTCTCAAAAAATGAACAATTTTTAAGAAAAATTATTCTAATAGAGACTTGTCGATTAGTTTTTTTGCACGAGTCTAGATTCCTGAAGAGTCGCGTTACGATTCATTCTAAATGAAATTTCTCTTTGCATTGGTCAAAGACTATTATCAATCAGCAATTTATGTTCTAACAATAAGCAGAGGTGAGCCGACCATAAAATTCTCTTTCTTGGAATACAAAAGCAACGATTTTTTTCATGCCAAGCTTAATTGACGGATATCGACAGGCAACGTCTTACTTTCCGCATCTCATCGTTAAGTTTTAGCGCGCTAGTTGACGCAACGATTCGCGTAAAACGATAAATCATTTAATTCGGAAAAAGGATCGATCAATGGCGTCGCCGCGAGCCCTCGTCCATTAAAACCGCTCAAGATTAATTGCCACGAAGAAGTCTCACGGTAATTATCGATTGTTAGTTCGCGATCGTTATCGACGGCACAATTCTTTCAATTTATAACGAGCAAGGAAAAAGCTGCGAGTAACTTTGCTAAATACAGCTAACGCATTATCAGAATGTATCGCCATATCTACATCAACGGAAACGTTTTTATCGGCTAATTATTTATTGCGAGATAAACGTGGCTCAGTCTATTACCGTTACAGAAAATCTTGTTAATTCTCGGTTATTAGAGACTGCGATGGGTAAAATTTCAAAATTAAATCAATCTAGTATTAACATTTGTAATCGTTCCATTACACTGCGATTCAAATTTTCCTTTTCACTTAAAGTTGTTTATCTTCGATTCGTTATTCTAAATTTCTATCCAGATAAGAATTTTGCGTATCTCTGATTAGGCAAAAATGACCTGGATTAAGCGACGATTTTAATTAATTAACCGGAAGCTAGCACCTGAAGATAACAAAATTTACGTCAGCTAGAAGTTACCGAATTGTTCCCGGAGAACAAAGTAAATTATTCCATCGCTTCTCCGCCTTGTTCCCAAGACTAACAAGAAGTTTCTCTGTTCCTAATCCTAATAACACATCGTACCTCGAGGTTTTCATGGACACCGGACACGCTGGCTAACACCTAGTATTAATAATGTACGCGATTTCGACGTGACGCATCGTAACATTTAGCGTTTATCTTGTATGTTTTGCACAAGATTTAAAAAAAAAACTCTCAGACTACTGAGAAACCGTCAACTGGCCTGCCAGATCGCATCGCGAAAAATAATTGATCCAAAATGAGTTCGAGTCATGCTAGTTCTCGTGTCTGTGGTACAATCGTTTAAAACAATTAAATCTACTGCGACGTGCGCGACGAATTGCTCCTAGGTAATGTCATAAATGAAATAAAAAAATTGAATTTCAGTATCTCACAGAGATTCGTGGATGACGAGGTTTATAGCCATCTGTAGTTGATCTTACTAGACAATAAAGTAATTCTCGCTAATCTTGTTGTCGCGGCTTATCCGGCAGCTATATTTATGCGAAATGCTCTTACGCATCCTTCATAAAACCACTTGACGGGCTTTTAATTAATTTTTCACTCGGTCGCGATAAGAGCTCAAAATTCGCTATAAAACGCAAAAATTCGTTCCAGTCGATTAGAACAGGGTTAGTAGGAACCGAACGATTGAATAAATTCTTGCATAATCGCGTTATCGAGCTTTTTACTTTGTACGGATAATTTTATTCGATTTCAATGGCTAGAATTCGCTGCGGAGAAATCTGGAATTAACGCTGCTTTTAATCCTGAAAATGACGGGTGCAGATCCTCGCTTGTACTGATCTAGCACACCATGAAATATTAACAAAATATATATTTTTCACTTTTTGTAATTTCATTCGATTTATTGGAAAAATTTAAAAGTCGATTCTTCTCTGCGGTGCATAAATGGATAACAGTGTTTTGAAACATAGATTTATTCGACATTTTTAACGAGAATATTTTTTACAGCATGCACACGCGTAGAATCACAAATCGAAATAATGCAATCGGTAAAAAATTCAGTCGTAGTGAAGCAATGTTAGTCACTTTACGGTAACAACAAATTCCCAGCTGAAACCTTTTTAAAACAACGCGTTAATATTTAGAACGACGAAAGGAATTTTCGAAATTCAAGGAATCTGATATCGTTCGACGAGGCGAGCGTTAATATTTTGCGTTAGCCGGGTAGATGAAGTAAATAATTGGCCATTTATTTTCCAGACCCCGGCGAGCGTTTATTAAATGCTCGAAATAATTTCGTTCGCTAAATGACAAACTAACGCGTCCTCGGTCGACAGTTTTATTGGGATACGGATTTTTCACGAACTTTCGTTGCAAATTTTTATCCTCTGCCGTTGCAAAATGTTCACGAATAATGATAAAAGCATGTCGAAGAACGAGCTTATAATCAGGCAAGCTTGGAGTCTCAACAACGTTCCACTTTTTTCCCCTCGGTACGGAATTAAAAATGTAAACCTCAAACTCGACGGAGTTGCGAAACAAATTTGCAGAGATGCGAGGTATTTCGAAATTAAAAATGGCCCCTTTCCAGAACGTTTCGCGTCCTCGTAATTTTTGTGTTATTTTGAAAAAAAAAAAGAATATGTTACCTTGCGTCTCTAACACGTTTGACCTAAGTAAAGTAAGAGTAAAGCAAGCTAAAGGGACTTATGATTACGCGCTCGTGAATCTGCAAGGTAGAAATTAAAAATCATTTGAGCCATTAAATTATAAAAGAGAGACGGATCCTTGATGCCATCAACGGTATAATATTTTACGTTCTCGATTCGCGAAACACATCGAAATCGTTTCGGGTGGTCCGCTTTATCTTCGGGATACTACGTAATTACAGTAAAAGAAAAAAATGCAAATGAAAGATAAGGACGCGAAGAAAGCATTCTGCATATTATTACATAATTACATAATTACATATTACATAATCCGTTCCCGTTACATATATCAATTTGAATTACTCTTATTGCAAGATATACGTCAGAGAGTATCTAATCATTTTGAGCCTCCAACTCTTATTTTAAAATATGTATCTCTGTTCTCTTCTTGCGTTTTGTACTCGCGACGTTACCTTCAATTTCGAAGATGTCAGGTATTACATTTTATTTTAATATTTTCGTTCACTTTTATTTGTTTTCTCGATATCCACAGTTTCCATCTCAACAAAAATTCTGCAATTCGGCTAATCAATTATTCGAAGCTCGAATCATTAACGAGGAACGCCTAACGCGTAAATAATTGACGCGGTTTGACACAACGGGTACGCGTTCGGATCCCGTTTCGAGACAGTTTCGCGATTAGGGTCGCCGCAAGAGGCACAAGCACAATGAGCGATTCTTTATCAAGCAGCACGTGCCAGCCAATGACCTGGAGGCTTTCGTCCGAACGAAAGAGGTCGTTTAAAAATCGAGACGCTCGATCAGCCGACCTATCGACTCTTTCAATTGTTAATAACGAGGAAAGCTTTTTTATGTTGTTTGTTTAACCGTACATACGCCTGGGGCACTCAACCGATAGCCCGCAGCTGCTCGAACCATCTCGATATTGAGTTTTCCAGTTCCTCCGGTTAGAAACAGCGCGGACGGGCCCGTCTTTTTATTCTCTTTGTCATCGAAAAACCTAAATAATCATCGAGACACGTCTGACAAGTTTCGAGAGCGAGCTGGCGACTGGATTTGCGATCTAATTTCAATCGAGAAGAACGTATCCACGTAACTTCGATTTACTGGAATAAATTCAGCTATGTATCGAAGATGGATCTTAAATTAACCCTTTTACGGGAAGATTTTTCCTAGAAATTCTAAGTGGCGTAGACAAAACGAAACTTCTTTATATTTACAGTTTATTCATACTACGTCTACTTTCAGAGACAAAAATTAAAATCTTAGAAGACCTGTTTTCCTGAAATTCAATTTTTGCAACGAACTTCTAACTTTTCGATTTTTATTTGCAAAACTAAGTGTCCTATGAATAAATTGAAAATATAAAAAAGTTTCTTCTCATCATTCCCTGTAAGCTGATATTTTTTTTTAAATTGATTCAACGAATATAAACATTTCTCTGAATCCATTTCTCGAGGGCGTACAAATACGCCTTTCGCAGTCAAAGGGTTAAACGTGGTTGTCGCCAGACAATGAGTTCTAACATTCTTGTCTTCAATGTTCGCCACGTCGCCCCCTATCCAAAGGGAAACTTCTTTTCCTGGAGTGCGTTCGAACCGTTCCAGTCGATTTCCAATGTAAATTCGCCAGCTCGTGGCGGCAGTTTGGCTCGGTTTGCGGATTCGGTTCCTATCGAATATTAATGCTCAGTGCACGGGCTGCGTTTGACCCTTTCTTGAGACCCGATTTTACGAGAGACTGCACCCTCGAAAACAACAAGAACGATACTAGGGGTTGGTGTCACCGTTTCGATCCAGTTTTTCGCAAGAAAACCGTCCACGGAACGTACACGCTTCACCAACAAACTTTCTTTCCTTCTTGCTGGCCCTCTTTGGCCCCCTTTCTCTTGACTGTCGGAAGTAAACCGCTCCGGCGCTCCCACCCCGAAAAACTGTCGCAGGGCCAAGCGAAAATAGATTTTTGGAACTGTTGGCGGTGACAGAGTTCTCTCGCGGCCTTGTTCGAAAACTTAATTACTAGACGAAGAAAGTTCGACAACGGGGAAATTTATTCTTCGTTATTAGAATCGTTCGGCGCGCTGTCGAACCGGACACGAATTTACCGCCCCTGGGATTTATGGCTGGTGTCATTCGTCTTGCGGTAAGCTTCTCGCGAAAGCTCCTAACCTAGGTAATTCCTCGACCTCCTTACATTGTAATTATTTTCTCGCTCCGTTATCAGTTGAATCTAAACTTGTAACATCTGTATCCTTTAGAAGATATCATTTCTAACGTTCACGCGAAAGTCTGGGAATATGTATTCCGTTTGTGTTTACTCTGTGGAACGTGTTCGCTTCGCGCATAGCTTGTTACAGGAGGAACAAAATATCGAAATGAAATCGTTGGTTCGACGGATATTATTGCTCGCAATGGGAGCGTCAGGTCCCAGCAGCTACGGAAAAGGAGGTGTCGCATTAATATTCTATAAGGATCGAGTTCGCGAAATAGGTGAGACCGGTGGAACGAAGCCCGAGAATTTCCATTGGAGTTCGAGTCGAACGATGCAAATAAAAGCCGAAGTTGAAAAGCTATAGAGTATGTCTGATGACAGGCGAGGATTTAACGCGAGCGCAAAACACCCGACTCGTCGCTGGAAAAATATCGTTGGGCAAACAGAACGAGAAATTCGAGAATGTTTCATTAATCGAACCCCGTGATGAAAAATGAGCTCGTGGGTAATACACAATGATTTGTGCAACTGGAATTAAAAATACGAAGGGAAACCTTCGTAATGGTCGCGAATGTTTACAAGCTTCTTTCTGTTCGGTTTAATTCAGAGTTGGCTACGTTTCTATTCGAACGAAGCTTCATTTATTACCTGTGAACAATATCGTATTTATTCGCGAGCTTGAGGAAAATCGTTTCGAACGAAAATATTTCGGAGTACATCGTTGTTCGGGTGATTATTCGAAGACGGATTTATTTCGTTTATTTATATGTTTCGAACGATCCGTTAAAAAATCATTGCGAAAGTAAATGTATTAATTATCGTCTGGATGTACTGCGAGTGAAAAAGAATAGCTTCGAAATATTCTTCTACCGAATAAGTAGAATGTGAACGGCCGACTATTATGTCCAGTCGAGCACAAGGAACCTTGTTCTACTGAGTAAGTAGAATGTGAACGGCTGACTGTAATACACAGCCCAACTATCACGGAAGATCTAATCCTTCTCCGCGGAATAAAAACGAAATTCTGTTGCTATTATTAATTATCGATACTCATTATTCAAAACACGAATATCGAGTACCTAGAGGGACATTTCACAGTCTCGAATGGAACTTGTGTGTAGCGCAGTAGTCTCGGGAAAGATCGTATCGGATAACAGGAAAACGGTTCTGCCTATCAATGATACGATAAAATCCGATTGCGAAACGATCGTATTCATTATGCACAATTTTGAAATGTTCCCCGTGCAAAGTTGTCGGTAATCGTCGTTCCACATGAACGATATTCTGTTACGTGTTTGCGCGAGTCAGGCGTGCATGCTTGTTCGTGTAAAAAAAAAAAAAAAAGAAGAATAAAAGTAGGAAGTCCTGATAAAGTCATGAATAGAGAGGTCATAAAAAATTCCTCGATATTGGATAACGACGACCGAACCGTGTATTTCAGGCCAGGCACTATCGATCCCCCGACTGACAAAAGAGTACGACGACACTGTCTCGGGTATTTAAAATCGTTTAACTGCCAACTAATTGTGCTAATAATTCCGCTGACAGAATAATAGCGTCGTGCCAGTTCTGGTTCGATAAATCGCGCCTGATTCGGACCAGCCAAGCGCTGCGATCCAAAGGAATTCTGAACTCGCTCTAGATTCGCTAAACTTCCGTCCGACGAGCGCCAATTTGTCGCGAAATGAATGCGAGTTCCTCGAATATTATAATTTTCATGGCGTAAACAATTTTATCGTCGGATTTGTTCGTTACGTGGAATAATGCAGAGAAAGAGATCTTTTCTTGTTCTTCCAGATTTATTCCAAGTGCGTAACTCTTTGTTCAAACTTTTTGCGTCGTCATTCAAATCACTGCATAGGGGACATCTTCAAATGTACCAGATAAAACTGTAAATTTATCAACCAAATGACGAATAAACAATCTGTCCCCCTGTGGCCGCCTTTCACCACGTGGGATTTTTTTGAATTACCTCGTAGAGCAGTGTAACGTTCTTCCTTTTTTTAAGGGAAAAACTGAAGGTTGGCCACGAGATCCAGCGGAATAAAACCGATCCCACGGATGTGTTTCTTCGCGTCCCAATTAGCCAGGGACGCGGCTGAACGTCCATTCGACTGCGTGCGATTAAGTAATTGCCGGCGATAAGAAATTAGCATGGAACGGGCATTACGTTGCCCGATCCAGCCGGCAAAGTTAATCTTTAATTTATGCTAACCGTTATTACCTGGCCGACTAGCCTTTAATACAGCTCGCGCAAAACTGTTCGCGAAATTGTTTCCAGGATGAAAGGGATAATGCAACCGGGCGAAAGATAACGCGGCCGAACACGTCGCATGAAAAATGTTTAATAACACGTCTGCAAGAGAAATCAGTCGACTTTGACAAACCGATGCGCACTGGTCACGGTTCTACAGAGAGTTTCGCGAATGGTGGTCGTAACCTCGGGAATTTAACACATGTGCGTGGAAGATTCTTTTTAGTATGCTCTGTGTATTATTAGACTCTATGTTTCGCTTTATAAAATTTACTTGGGATTTCTGGAATTTTTCAATAGATTTTCTTCAGCTATTTATAACCATCGTATCTCGTGTACAATCTTAGCTATTTGTAAACGCTTTCGTAGCACTATATCGTTATATGGTCCGATGATAAGAAGTTCTCGTATCGGAATGCAAGGTGAGCTTCTTATGAAAAAAGAAAAAAAGGAAATCCGACAAAGTGAATCCCACATCATTTATCTAATAATAATAGCATTTTTATTGCGTATAGATATTTTCTTTGCTACTTTTTCATCGAAGATACAGGCACATTTCGTGAATCGTTCTGTATAATTGACAGACCTTTCATGTAAACGATTGCGCGCCGAAAACTGCTGGCAATATCGATTCCCCAATAACGAAGATACCGGAACCGAAATGCTGTGGTAATCGACAAATAAGAAAATTGGTCAAGGCTCGAGGTAATCAATCGTCGACGAAATTATGTTTCTCCCTCCATTCATTTGCATCTTTGATACACGTACGACGTACAGTACCAGCTGTAATTATTCGAACAACTCTGCGCGTCGGTGAAAGCGGAGATCATATTTTTACAACGAACGGAAATTTTTCAACTTTCATTTTCTCACATTAGAAAATTCATATTCCGAGAGACGAATACTAACATTCTCTGTCCACCTCTTTCGGGTCAATTTACTTGATTTTCTCTAACTGTTATCAATAGCCACCTTGAAACTTGTGCGTTAATTTAAAGAACATTTGTGTAACCGAAATATGCGTTACACTATAGTTCGCATAACGATGAGCCTTACTATATGCACGCGTTTATCTAGAATCCCCCCATGCTGGTTTAATCGCCGTACATAATATAATGTTTATATAAATAATATCAGCAGTCCGTGTAATTCATGGATGTAGGCGTAGACTCCATTTTTTGTCTGGTGTTTTCTTATCGCAGTGGTTCCCAATCCCCTCGAACACGCCGGGTAAACCGTCGAATTAAAAGTATATATCTATTTTTTTCGCAATTGTCTTCACGGGCCCTGAGCTGTCTCCCACGCATCCGTCACCGCGGTATCAGTCGTCCGTTATCGCTTGTCTATTCCGTTTCAATACGTCAAACAGTTTCCGCAATCGCGGTGGAACTTCACCGACACTTGACCCATTATAGTGTATTGAGTTTATCGAGGAACACATAATTGCTCGACAGCCACGAAAAAGGCTTAGATAACGAATCAGCGTGGCCTGACGTAAGAGATGCTCATTCTCCATCTTCTTCGCAAGAAAAGAAACGAAGTACATTTCTCGTATAATTTCAGCAATAAATTAGTCAGCTGTGACGTCCTTTCTTTAAAGAGGTATAGTCGTACAGAGTAAGTGACTCGGTTAAAATATTGACGAATATAGTCGTCGAACACAGCTGAATGGTTAATAAGCTCGAGTACGAAGCTCTAGAATCTAATAACCTCCTAGAACCTACAGCCCACCTGTAGATAACACCGATATGGATTATGGGGACTCCTCTGTATCGAAGAGCTTTAAAGTCTGCCGAACTTTCGAATCTATCGGAACAACGGAATATATGCTATCACCATTCTCGCGATACTCGCGAACCGTGTCGTATCCGTTTACTCGGAATCGCTGAGAAGATCGCCGTGGACCGTATCGTCGAAGAAAACACTTCGAGACATTCCAGAAATTTCCCAGAACGTAGCGACGGGGGTTTCCCGGATTCCCAAATCTGAAGAGAGCTCCTCGAAGAGGCATATTTCCTCGGGTATTCCGTTGGAACGATCCGACCGAATAATTTCAATGTATACCAGGCGAACGTCCTGCCAGGAACGATCTTGTTTATCCATATCGAGGACGAATTGAAAGTGATAGAAAGGACAGAAAGAAATGGGGGTCCGGGTGAAAAGATGGGAGAGGGCCATCGTCGAGGATTAGGTCCGTTCTACTCGGTCCACGGGCATGACGCAAAGGAAAATATTGGCGACGAGGAAGCCTGTATACGCCAACAAAAGCGGCAGCAGACTGCCGATCGACTTTCAGAGCTGTTTCCGTGCGAGCTTCGCGAAGGCCCCTTTGGGACGCTGAGTGCACTCGAACGTCGATCTCTCTTTCGATTTATTCTATCTCGAAATGTATATGATATAGCCAGGTCGACCCATTCCCGGCCTAAAACTTCCGATACCCTCGCGAGCAACTTGCCCGGACTGAATTTTTCGCATTGCTGAACGAGAGATATTAATATACCATCGAGGGAATTTAAGTTACTTTGATGCTTCGACTTCGTCCGAATCGAGATCCAGGAGGAAGCATTTTAGAACGTACGAAGAACCTGTTTATTTTTGGGGAGATGGTTATTAATTTTTCAAATGGTTTTTAAAAATTTGCCTTTAAGAGGGCTTGTGATCCTAAACTTCATGACCGTCCACTTTTCGTCCACTTTTCGGAAAATCAGCTTCGTCCCTCCACGGCGTGGTCACTTCGTCGATTTAGAGATTTCCTAATCTCTTTCGGTTCGGTCGAAAGTCACGCTCATGTATCACAACGATCCCAACTCTTTCGTAGCTGTAACAGATAAATAAATAGATTTGTTAGCCTAAGACGACATATTTATAAAAAAAAGCTTGTCGCGGTAATCTTTTTCTCCCAGCAATAAACAATGACGTTCGATCGTTCGTGCACGCATTTAAACATTCCGGGGCTTTGGCGATAAGAGGACTCCAAGAAAAAATTCAATCGATTTCGCCGCAATTCGTTATTTTTCTTGGTAACGGTTCTCGCGTTTCATTGTTCCCGGTCGGTTTCTTATCATTGTGAAAACAAGCGAATAAACGTACGTGAGAAACAGGAACTATAAGCAGGAAACGTTTACAGTTTTGAACGAATGGAACTTCCATTTGCATTGACCGATACGAACAACAAAGGGGAACGTGAGTAATCGGTTGATAAAGCCGCGGAAAATTTGAAGCCAAAGGAAAATCCCCGACTTGCCAGGCTCTCGTACGAATGTATTTACGTTTACAAAGCAATTAATCGATACGAGTTCTATCCGAAAAGAGACTCGAGACTGTAACGAAACGAACTGATTTGAAATGATTCGAAAAATCTGTTCCCTTTGAATGGCCCATTTAATCGAAAAAAGATATATGTATCTACGAAAGAATAAATTCTCCCTCTCTCCTATCTGATATCAAATGCAATTAAGTAATGTTTTCAAGCGATATCAATATTTACTTTCATGACTAATTTCCATAATGTATATCATGAGTCTATCAGGAGCACTGGGACAATTAATAGGACGAGGAAGAATATGATAAAGATTACAAAACAGAAAAAGAGAACCTCGGAATAGTAAAACATTGCATATCAAAACGATAACCACGACGTTGTGGAACCAGTTAATGGCGTCGCGTTGTCCTGCAATTTACATGCAAATATCTCGTTGCGAGCCTGAGAAACTCTACGAGCTCTTTTTCGCCTAAATAATACCATGGAGAAATTTATATCCGACTAATTTTGCAACTTCTGGAGGACATCGAGAACGGACTCGCGTAAATCAGTGGTTGCCAAATGTTTTCTTTTAACAGTGTCCATTAATTAAGTACAAAGTTATATACTCATTTTCCTCGGCCTCTAATCCTATTTACCTAAGGTCGATTTACCATCGACCTTCTGTCAAATAAACGCGATGTTATCAAACTTAGGGTACACGTAACTCCAAAAACTAAACGTACTAGAGAATCGTGGGTTGCGACATTCTTCATCTAATAATATATGTTAAATAAAAAGACGTTCAAATCGCGACGCCACGGAAATCGTAATCGTCCCAATCCTTGACACTCTAATCCAGGAATCCGATTTAAATGAAGAAATTCTTTCGGAAACCCCGGTGGGGCCATGCTTCGTCACGCTCCTGGTCGTGATGCATCCTTTACGCCGGGAATACCCAGCAATAATGTAAACAGACAGCGCGTGCTTTTGTATTCGTTTGCACGAAGGCTCCATCGATTTTTTTTTTTTACGCCGTGTAACGCGTTAATTGTGCGATGCCAGAGCTCGGAAACGAGTCAAGGCACGCACAAAATGTCGAAGACATCAAAAACGTGAGCTCTTATCGTTTCTAACGCCCCACGACGTGTTCCATCGAGGTCGTTGTGCTTACGAGGTTAAGTTCGATTGATACTCCCTGTGTCTTTTCACGAGAATCGCTTTTGTACTCTACGCAAGGCGAACGGATCGCACGAAAGCATGGCAACGCGTCTCGTAATTGTCAATGAATCAATGGGAGGTATCCGACGGCAACGTACGATCGCCTCTGTGATATAGATATCGATCTACGCGAATGACAGCTCGTGAATAGGCTGACAGATCCGTCGCTCCGGTATCAATGGCATGCATCCGGCAAAGTGCGCGACACTTCATAAGACTTCCTTGTTTTTTTTCCCGCGTTAAGCGGTCAAAGCCTTCAGAAGGTAGAAGATTTCTCTTCTGAATAGATGTGCACTGTCGAACCGCGATTACTGAAACTAGTTTAACACTTTAACTGCCGCGTGTGCTTTTGTCATGACGCGTTACGTCTGAATGACGCGTACAGCGAGTCTAGTTACGCGGTAGTGGCCACCACTTGTGCTTTTGTAAATATTTTGTATCTATTCGCATGTGAAATAAGGTTTATCTATGATGTTCCCTTTACCCAAAAGAGTCGGTGCATGTGAATCTGCTTGACATGTTCGTTGACAGTATGTTTATATTTGATACTTTGCTCGGGAATGATAAAGAACTACTTTGTTCATTTCAGAAACGATCGAGAATGGCTTCTCTCTGGTATATCGGAATTTTTGCAGCGTTAGGTAAGTTAGTATGCAACGTCTTAAATGATAAAATTAATTCGGTGAAAGAATTTGAATTATATTGTACTTTTTTGGATGGTAGTCCATATATCGTAGAGCATGACATTTTTTTAGTTGTAGGACAAGTATGGGCAGACTTACAAGTTTCGTCTCAAGACCTAAAAGTTCACCTTGACGCTCAAAAGTCATTTACTCTGTGCCTGACGTAAGTGGCGGCTTAATGTTTTAATTGCAATTGATGCAAACACAAATGACAATGCTTTAAATGCAATTACTGTTTGCAGGAAGAATCTATCTGGAGCTGCATCTGTGTTGATAAACGTGCAACATCCAGATTTATTATCCACTGATCCTGTTACTTTTAATATCAGTGAGAATGATATTAAGAGCCAGTGGAATATATCTGTAAAGGGCCTTAATGCAGGACATTCCATTGTTAGTGCTAATGTCACACCTTATAATATAACGGAGTAAGTATATAGAAGTAATAAATTAGGAAAAAGAATAAATTCTCCCTCTCTCCTATCTGATATCAAATGCAATTGTGTAATGTTTTCAAGCGATATCAATATTTACTTTCATGACTAATTTCCAAAAGATTCTGATCAGTCTTACATTCACTAGCATCCACTGCCAGTTATTTGCAGAGATAGCCTCCTGACCTGTACTTGTCATCGGATCTTAAACTTAAAGTTCACTCAGTCTGTGTTCAGATTTTGAGCAGTCTACTTCCTGCTCTAACTAGAATGTATCGAATTAGTTATTAGTAACGAATGTATTAATTAATTTACAAGTTTTACATAAAAAGTGATTTAGTGTAATTGTTGTTGAAGTTCTACCGTGCTCCAAAATATATGCTGTGAGATTTAAAAATAATCGAAATATTATCGAAGTAATTAAAATTAGAGAATAATGACATTTTTTAAAGTGATCGTGATTCCTCAAGATCAGTTAGACAAAGTTGATTTAAAGTAAGAAGTGATTACGAAGTTGTACTTTTTACGATAGCGCGTACGTTACGATCTCCGTTTTACGCTCGCCGTTTATTAACGAGTCTCTTTTTTCGTGTTTTCAGTTTTTCACAAGCATTTGTTAGAGTTACTATAGAAAAGTCGGACACTCTTTATCATATAAGTGCTGTAGTTGGATGGATATACTTTTTAGCATGGAGTGTAAGTTTCTATCCACAGATATACAGCAATTACAGACGGAAAAGTGTTGTAGGATTAAATTTCGATTATTTATCGTTAAATTTGGTCGGTTTTATTATGTATGCCCTGTTTAATTGTGGTCTATTTTGGATACCAGAAATAGAGGTATGTTAAATGATAACTGTAATTGATATATATATATTTTTTTAATGTACTATATTATTTGTAATCGTATCACAAGTATTAATTCGCAACTACATTTTTCAGATTGAATATTTTAAGCGATATCCGAAAGGTTTAAATCCTGTGCAAGTGAATGATATATTTTTCTCTTTGCATGCAGTATTTGCTACTGTGATAACTATCGTTCAATGCTTTTATTACGAGGTAAATAATTCGAAATCTATTCGATCAAAAATGTTGATAAATAAAAAAACAAGTATTAACGAGATTATTAATTTTTCAGGCAGGTACTCAAAGAGTATCTACAACCGCACGTATTATTCACGGAATATTTGCAGTCATTGTACTAGTTTCTATAATACTAGCTGGCACAGAAACGCTAGCGTGGCTCGATTTCCTATATTATTGTAGTTACATTAAATTGTGTATAACATTAATCAAATACGTTCCACAAGCATTTTACAATTATAAAAGAAAATCCACAGTTGGTTGGAGCATAGGAAATATATTTTTAGATTTTACCGGTGGTGTTTTGTCGATGCTGCAGATGATACTGAATGCATACAATTATGGTAATATATATGGAATAGACATATAACGAGACGAAGTTCTTAAATAATCGATGACAATTTTCTTTTTAGATGATTGGGAAAGTATTTTTGGAGACCCAACGAAATTCGGTCTGGGATTCTTTTCAGTTGCATTTGATATATTTTTCATTATACAACATTACATTTTGTATTGGTACGTATATTTCCTCTCTACTACTTATCATCTGTCATTTTTCATCTAACACTGCTTGCCTCACACATTTACAGAATTATGTATAACACGAATTGTTTTTAAAGATTTTAATACTAACAAAGGAAAAAAAGCATTTGAAAAGAGCATGTTGCATGTTTTAATGTAATGTTTAATTCTTCATAAAATATTTACACAATAAACAATTTGCATAAAAATGTATATTGTACATCGATTATGTTAGTTAAAGTCTAATTAACGTTTGATTTTGTAATAACAAATTAAAATTGGAAATTTGTTTAATTTATTTTTACGAAAATGATTTTTTAGGCACACGATTACAAATGTTATGTGAATTTGGGAGCTAATACATATGTTTGTATATATGCACAAAATTTGATCGAAAACTTCACACTAATTATTTGTTAGTTGCTTAAACTCGATATAATTTAATTAATTCAGTACTTTCGCTATTGCACATAGTTCTATGTATGAGGTAGTGAAAAGTTTTAATTTTACAGATTTGTCAATGAAAAGATGATTGACCTCAGACAAAATATAAACACGTCTCATCATCAGTTTCGTTTCCAAATCATCTCATTGCTATATATTATTTTTCTTCTATATTGCACATGCTTGCAAAATCATAAATTTTTGCAGACTAGATACCCACAATGCAACAATCGATGAAACACTTCACAAACAAGAAAATTTATATAATGGAGATAAAGGGACAATAGTGAAAGATACATGTTGCTATTTATAAATATATTAAAAATGTATTAAAACTTGCAAACTTCATTCCATTTTGAATGAAGATTCAGTATTGAGTATTTAAAATGTTACAGTATATGCCTATTATCGTATTATAATAGGAAATTTACATTCCACTTAAAATGTTGATAAACAGTCACTATTGAGATTATTTTTACGGGTTTTTAAATATCTAAATGAATCTCCGTTGGTTGTTGATTATAAATAAATAAATGAAAAAAAATACTTAGATTGATAGATGTACATACGTGTAAGAATTAAATTACTGTATTTTGATTTAGCCTAACTAGTTTTGATGCAATATTCTAAATAAAAATTGTAAATATATTTTTTCGTGCCAAACAGTTACTAGGGTAATTTTAATACAAATTCAGTTTTGTTATCGATGAAAATAATGCGACTACATTATTGTGCCAAACAATGTTCTTGTAAATAAAATACATATTTAGCGTTTCTGATGTTAAGAATGAATTGACGATTGAATGCATATTAAACTTGTATGATAGCGTGGAGTAAATCAGTTATTGCATGTATGATAATGCGTGTACGTGATCTTGTGTGCGCGTGTGTATGTACGTATATTTATAAATTACTAACAATACTAATTAAACTAACATTTTGAAATGATCGAGAGCTGGGAATTCATGACATAAAGACACTTAAAACGAACAAATGTTCCCAATTTTTACTTCGAAAAAAGTGCTATATACAGATTATCGAATTCCTTTCCACAGGGATCGAAAAGAATACGTTGAAATACCTGGTAGCAATTCTGGAGACTCGCAAGAAGACGCATCCACTAGCGTATACGCTTGACTTTACATCGTTTTTTCCGACTGACTACTCAGTTATTCTTATTATAATAAAGAATGATCTATCTATCTACCATCCAAATGCGAGAAAGGACGCCATTACCGCCATCGACATCATACTTAATTCATTCGGATACATTACTTGAAATTTCGTTCTTACCAAGCAACGTAATATCCATCGACAGTGATCCTAAGGTTGTCCAAGCAGATCTTGAAACTATATTGCACTTATGCTGCGAAACGATGCACAAAATTCACTTTCTTTCCAACATTATGCACTACTATTCGCAAACTGTCGTTGAAACGATATTGAAACTGCCGTTTTCTCAAATTCGAACGATCATCGAAATTATCGAAACTTGATTCGATAAATTCGTATAGGTCGAACTGTCACGTGATCTCTTTGAACTTTCGCAGGCTGTGGATAACTTGTCGAAAAGGTGACAATGATCGGTATCGCCATCTAGCGGTGGAAGGTTTTCCAACCTACGAAGCAAGTAATTATAAATTTTGCAATTATTTACATATATACGTAGTTTAACGTAAGATGAAACATAATATATCATTAATTTGGACCTGTAGCTTTGTATTTATAATACAAAATTGGTTAAAAATTCATTTTAATTTCATGCCGGTAATCAACTCTTACTGGCACCATCGGTGGTAAAATGTCCAAGCTTGTAGTAAAAATAGTTTTCACTGTTCTCACTAGATGGCACAGCTTGTACTAAAGGGTCGGTAATTACGGCTGCATCAAAAAACTATTCATAAAAATGACAAATTGTACATATTAACTAATATATTGTAGTGTTATAAAGCAAAGAATCGTATTAACTATGTATTTAGGAAGAAAAAAGAATTAATTGATTGAAGGTATCAGTGGTGCCATCTTATAAGAAAGATGGAAAGTATTTTTATTACAAACTTGGGCGTTTCACCACCGATGGCGGCACTAAATAGTTGATTATCGGCATGAAGTTAAAATGAATTTTTAATTATTTTTGTATTTTAAATACAAAGCTACAGGTCCAAATTAATGATATATTGTGTTTAACAGTATGTTGAACTACGTATATATGTACATAATTGCAAAATTTATGATTCCTTGCTACGTAGGTTGGAAAACCTTCCACCGCTAGATGGCGATACCGTTCGACGACACCTTTTTGACAACTGTAGTCAAATATATGAATGAAAATTATTATAAAGTATTTGTTATTTTATTCACATAAAATCATTACAATAATTATAAACGTTTAATTTATTATTTTTCTACAATTTGCAACTAAAGAAAATTGCGAATTAAAGTTGACTATATGTTTACTGAACGGTTTAGTGAGCGCTAACCTTTGTGGATATACTTGTGTTTTTGTCTGAGGTTATCGGTGTCTTTCAAAACGAAAGGTAAGTTTATTTCAATTTAAATTTTATTTCAGGAGAATTGTAGTATTGGAAGATAATATTATTTTTGACTCATTTTGCAACTATTACATTAGTATATTAAAGTTGTGTAATTCAAGTGTCAAACCTAACCTCTTCATGTAAATAATCGATTATTTTTTGTTGTATTAAAGGTAAAGTG
Source organism: Hylaeus anthracinus (assembly GCF_026225885.1). Lineage (NCBI taxonomy): Eukaryota > Metazoa > Arthropoda > Insecta > Hymenoptera > Colletidae > Hylaeus > Hylaeus anthracinus. Next base: position 5,972,044 of record NW_026534341.1, on the reverse strand, counting down.
TTGTATATTCATAAATTTCTGTATTGTATATTCATATTTCAGAATGAATGTGTCTCCACTTTTGCGATCATCACAGGCTGTGCTATCGATTTGCAGAAATATCAATTGTTGGTCGGCAGGAATAACAAAGAAGCATAGAAAATTATATATAAGAACCTATCCTACATTCCTTATTTTACCAGATGGTAGTAGCATAAATATAGATTACACTGAACCAAGGAAAATAATCTCACTTCCCCTTGATATCAACACTCTTTCGAAAGAGGAGCGTCACATCAGGATAGCTGCACGTACACCTTTATCCAAAGTAAAAATAATGGAAGAGATTGAAGATGACTTCGACGAATCCGAGTTTTACAGAGTTAAAAACTGAGTTATCAGGATCTCATAGTTTTATTGTATATTTTACATAAAATAAAAGGATTATCATTCTATACTTTTACTACAAGGCGCTTACTGTATCCTAATTAATACCATTATGTAAATAAATAAACAAAACGATCATCCATCCGCACTATTTTGTGCGCGCAACTCAAATAATGTACATAAAAAAAAACTGAAGACATTGAAATACCTGCATTGGAACACCTGCATTGTAACATTATTAGCCAATAAAAATGTAGATACATATAATCGCTAGTATTACCTTTTACTCTTACAAGTATGATTAGTGATTACAAAGGAAATGGGTATTAAATTAAAATAATCATCTAACGGTGACACGTTAGATATTATTCTCTAGTTGCAAAAACGTAATACCTACTCAAGTTTCGAGACACGTGCGATCTATGGATACTACACAGATCTTATATTTACAGTCCTGAAGCGATCAGTTGTCGATCAGAACAGTGCTGTAACTTTAGCCGCTGTGTACAGAAAATGATATGAAGAAATCATGTATTAGGTTGTCCCGAAAGTTTCTTTCGCGAGCTGCACTCAATTATTTTATATGGTCGTGTTTATATAAATAGACGTTCTAGTTTCATAGATATTCATATTGTAACAGTAATGGAGCAAAATGAACCGTGCACAATTCAGTAATGTAACATAAAACATAAAATATTGTGCATGTATTACTTATTAATAAAGCGAAAGAAACTTTTGGAACAACCTAATATAATCCACGTAGAATATATTCTTCGTTAGATTGAAACAAGTAATAAGTACTTCCTCGATCGTATCGATCGATATCATTAGCGATCATTCTCGAAAGCGAGTCACAGTCCTTTCTATCGCGAGTAGGGGCAACCAGGAGACCATTTTTGGCATAGGTACGGTGATATAATATTTGGCAATGCGTAGCTCGCGTGTAATTGTGCGGATGCTTTCATCGGTGGTGAAACTCCCCTGTTGCGACACCCACGGAAAATTTTACTACCTTTGTTGGGCAACGACATACAGCGTGCTCTAAAACACGTAGAAAGATATAGCTGATGACTTCTTACCACCAAGCCTCACATTTCCAGAAAATCGATTTAAAATCAAATTAACGATACGAATGTTATTTTACACGTCATTTTTGCAATTTCTCTTTTTAAGGAGGAATCACCTGCTTCCACGTTGCGACACATTCGCGGTACTCTGTATAGTATACGAGCTGACCATAAATTGTCAATACGTACGAAGAATTAATTTCTAACGACTCGCTGCACGCCTGCTAATTTGTGCGACAGGAAGACAATGGGCATCTCTCGACAGCGAGAGAAAGAACATACCGTATATTACGATGACATTTTCCCTTCGATCCTCACACTGTAACACCTTTGCGTGTGATTTTCCTGAAATCTAAATGGAGGTTCATCCGAGAGGACCCTAAACATTCCGAGGAGCAATTATGCTTCGAATTCAAAATTAATGACTCGATATACAGGGTGTCCAGCATCGGTGGTACAACCGAGGTGGGGGTGATTCTACATAAAAAAAAAAACAAATCGAAAATAAAGAATAAAATTTGTTCATTTGAAGTTTCGTTCTCGTGAAAATCGGTTTTAAATATTCAGCGAGTACGCGTACACGCGACTATGGTTTAGATGGATGGATCCCGATACAAGTCATATGTCATTAATAAGTAGTACTCATATCGTTAGTATCAAGATGATGTGCTGTATCGCTCATTTCTGTCTACGGATTTAGAGTGAATTTTAAAGTCTGTATCGAGATCCATCTATCTAGGCGATAATTAAGTGTACCCGTACTCGCTTAATATTCAAAATCGATTTTCTCGAGAACGAAACCTCAAATAAAAAAATTTTATTCCTTATTTTCGATTTGTTTTTTCATGTAGAATCACCTGCTTCTCGGTTGTACCACCGATGCTGTGACACTCTGTATAATAATAAAATACTCGAGACGACTGTGAGCATCCAGAAAGAGGATAAATATTTTTGACTACTTCAGGAGTACTGTCAATTAAGGGTGATTAGAGTGGTATGATAATTTTGGCCAACTTGTCGATGCAAATCTCCCACTGTGGGGCGTGTAAACAACACCAGTTCGCGAATGACAGGTAAAGAGATGCGGTAAAGCGATGGTGGGAGACAGTTCTGTTATAGTAGGCCACGAGGTAGCAGCTCTGGTGTTCCTACAGGTGTAGCACGACGGCATCGCGAGCCTAACTCTCTCTTAGTTTCTGCTGGCGCGCCAGGCCTCTCGTTTTGCTCGGAGTGCGCCGCTCCGTGAAAATCGAGCTTCGAGATCGCCTCGAAAGCGATTCGCGGACAATGAATCGCGGGAATTTATCGGCCAGCCGCTAAATTCGAGTCAGCTTACTTTACATTATAAATTGCAAAGTAAAATTACAATTATAAGCTGCTCCTTTGGACGAGCGACGGGATCGGTGGCGATTTCACGACATGGAACACGCGCTGTTTCAGTAACGCGTCCACGAAACGATGATGTGATCGTTTCATGCACACGTTCGTATCATTTACGATCGACGAGCCTCGCGACGAATTTCGCAAGTCGAGTGAACGATTGTGGCACGTGCGGGGGACATGTAGTTTCATTCTACAGACAATAATAGTCAGCACTGTTTCGAGGGGCTACTTTAATTGGCAGAAAAATTCAATCGAATCAGTTCGTTTCAAACTAAATACAAATTCTCCCGCGTAGACTCCTCTTCGAGCGGCGTGCTCGAGGATCGTCGATCGTCCGAGTGCCTCGAGTCGTTAGAAGGAGAAAGCTCAGCAGGAGCCGAAGAGTTCGGCTGTGAAAATCGCGTCTTTTTGACAGAGACTCCGTGAATTCGATCTGGTTTCCGATGCTTGCCTCGTAACATTTTTACTCTCCCTCGAAGTCGCGCGGAGATCGTTGAGCCGCGACGATCGCGTGCGAGGGAACGCGATTCGTTTCCAAGTGAAATTGCAAAATAGAGGATAACGCGAAATTCGACCCCGAAGGACGCGGCGGAGACACGAACAACGAAAGGCCAGGAGAAATCGATAGAAACTCGCGGGTCGAGTCGCCGAGGCTCCAGCTCGATCGTCCTTTATTCCTTTGGTCGCTTTCGGACATTTCGGACAGCTTCATCATCGGTTCCTTCGATTGATCGTCGACCAAACAGGAGGATGAAAGCTCGCTGATCTTTCGCGTGGTTCGAAGATTCCTTCTGGCGAATCGGCGAGCAGCACGTGCTTCTTTGGATTTTCGCGCCGATACACGGACGATGGAATTTTGAGAAGAGGAACTCGTCTTTCCGGCTGGTCCACGAATCGTGAGATGATTGGCAAAATTTTCTTGAGCTTTTGGATACTCGGATGGATCAGCCTCTACGGTATGCCCCTTGCAATTATTTTATTTCGCCATTCCTCGTTTCTCAATATTTGTTTTTTTTTTTTTATCGAAGGGACGCTCCTGTTTTATCGAGAAAGGGAAATTTAAAATTTGATAATCTATTTCGATAGAATCAGTTTTGTTCGCCAAAGTGTGAACGAGAGACGTACATTCGAAGTAAACGTCCGAAGTATTTATCTGACTTACTTTAAAGATCCGCAAACGGTGGTTCTTCATTCCCTCTGCGTACACTTCGTGAATTCCGTTGTATGAACCGTTAACGAATCGGGGACAATTATTTAATCATGTAATCGGACGCTGAGGTCACTGGCGGTGTCGTGTTAAATTTTAAGCGTGTTTCTTAACCGACGTCCGTCCTCCGATGTCCGTTTCAACTTGATCCCCCTGGGCGTAGCTCGAGGAACTTTTCACCCAGGGTGAACTACATTTTCTAAAAAAACATTCGTCAAACTTTTAATATGAAAGGGTAAAGAATCCGTGATTTTAATATATGGTCACCAGTAATATTTTTGAACACTAAACCTACCAGAGCATGCTCCAAAAATATTTGGAAACCACAGCGAGATACGTGATAGCGAAAGAAAGAAAAGAGTTTGCACGTCGAAATTTTGCGATCGAGATTCTTCGATCCCGGATCTGGGAACGTTCGATTCTTGATCTCGAGGGAATGCGTCGATTTCGAGCAAGATGGAAACTCGGTCTAGGTACCAATTTCACGGGCACCTCGTGAACATATCCTCCGAGCCAGCAGTTATTTTACAACCAGTGAAAGCGACTCACGGCGCTAATATTACATGCGCGCTTCATGCAAATTGTCGAAATGCCGCGACCGACCCGCGCATGGAGCTCGCAAACAAATTTCCCTTCGCTTCCGAGCGTCTTCTTGCACTAACTGTTGCGAGGATCATTTTTTAAAATGAAGTAAATAAGTTAAAAAAAAAAAAAATCCTGTAAGTACAAGATATTCTATACAATTTTACAAAAGATCTCCTGACACTTTCAATCAGATCTACACATGAGTATTTATTTTCTCGATTTTTATAATTTTATAGTCGCGAATAAATTTCTTTTATTACTCGAATAAAATTTTTCCTGTCCGTGAATTTGTACGCGAGTCGAAAGTAGGCTGTAACTGAAAAAGAAAGCGTTTGCGATAGTTTGCAGGGATCATCTTCATTGTTTTGATACGCAAAGTGGATTCTGCGTGAAAACGTGTCGAATTAATTATCGGCGGAAGCAATTAGAAGCGGAGTGTTGCGAGCGAGCGTGCGCTCGATCTTTCCTCGTTGTATCCTTCACGGATTCTATTAATACCTTCCATTAATGATACAACTTGGGATTTCCCAACTTGGTGAAAATATTTTTATAGAAAATATCTCGGAGTTGTTCATGCTAAATGGTCTCTGTCTTGTACCCGAAGCGCATACGCAAGGACCATGATCAACGTTGCTCTTTGGAGATGAGGAAAGTAACTGGTTACAGTTTCACGGTCACGGCCACAACAAAAAGCTTACGTGCACGCACATACGCACGACGTACTCCTACACTGCATCTACAGGGTGGTGAAATTAACTAGGATCACTCTAATTACTCTGTTTTAACCCTTTGGGGACGTGTGTCGGAAAATAGAAAACGATTAATATTAAGTGCTCAAATTTTAACAGGCGTGCATTCTTATATCTAAATGAAACTTTTGACCCCGTTTGGGAAAGAAAATTTTTTTCTTTAACCCTTTTGCGAGCGAGCGTCTTTGGACGGCTATTTGCCGACATTTGTCCCCAAGGAGTTAATCTGTTATCGTTAGTTCTTTTAACATAGATGACATAGATCCCGTTTGCCAAACTGTCTCATGGCGGATCTGACCTTTTTTTCGGCTAGAATTCTACGATTCGTACGCCTTTCTCCGGTGTGAGTAATTTCTCTCTGCCAAGGTGGCTCACGCGTCCCAAAATGGTCGACCGCTTTCGTCCTGCTCGTCATATGAAAGACCTCTTAAAATTTCCTGAGTGCTCAGTCGCTGTTGCGTTACCGTTCATAGAAAAATGATTCATCGATACGCGAACATCCTCGAGCTACTTTCATCGGATCTTTAATCATTTATCCTTAATCCTTAAATCCAAGGGTACTAAAGAGCTAAGACCGTAAACGATTAATCTTATTAATTCTAAGGTTATTCGCTGGCCAAGTTTGATTTCATCGATCAATTGGAAAGTTACGCGACGCGTCCAGAGATTGTGACGACCAAGCTAGACCTACGTCGAGCAGCTTGACCGCTGTTCATCGAGGTGCAAAGTTATTTTGAAATACCGTTCCACAGCCAGCAGGGGACAACCAGCTATTTCCCTTTTCCGTCGTTGCGCATCTCGAGCATAATTGCCGTAGGCTTCTTCGGGGGATTTCGGTGTCGTCGCCGCCGTCAGCCAGCTGGAAATGTCATTCGTTGCAACGTCAATAGGGAAAAATTGTAATCGTAAGGTCCCAATTCTGATTATCGACACCGATGGAGGAGAAACGGAACGTGAGAAGAAACAGTCGCGATTCGAGAACCGACGTCCGCAGCGTGATCCGTGCAACGTCAAGGCTTCGGTGATTGTTTCGAGATCAATGACACTCCTATTATTCGTCGCGCGACGAGATGCGACGTGCGTTAAGTACGTGTCGTGGGTGAGGCAAAAGGTGATACAGCGGCGCAATATCCCATGAAAATATTCCTTCGAAATTTTTCGCGAGTAAAACGAGCACTAACGCGGATTGTTATTAACCTTTCACTTGTCATTCCAAGCATGCTACGAGCTGAATTTAATATACGTATATTACGTAAAATTGTTTCGTTTCTGACAAGTACAACGAAAAAATGGCCTTTTTTAAACATTATTCACCGTTGTTCGCGCGAGACAGACGTCGACCGCATAATTTCTTTCCGGTATCGTTTGCGTGCAAATCTTTTTCAAGGTTTTTTTTTTACTGTGCTCGTGTACCGTGAAACGTTGTCACGAGGCCCACACGCCGATACGATTGGACGATGGCTACATCCGCAAAGTCGTTTCCCCTCGGTGGACCAAGGACGCATTCCTCGAGTCCTCCGAAACAAAGATTCTCCCCTTTCGAGCGGACTTCTATAATCTACTTAAATCCAAAGCGATGCAGTACGTATCTGGACTCGCTGACTCGTTTCTTTACTTTTATCGCTCAAAATTTTCAAAATTTGTCAAATCATTATCGACGTGCCTCAACTTGTACAATTACACTCGATTTGAACGTCACTTAAGGATTTTTTTATAGCGTAATAACGAACTGTAATCTTAACGACGCCAAGGGAACACCTGTTCAAGTATCGAGAAAAAGAGGTGCCAAAATTCTCGTCTTCTCTCTCTCAACATTATTACTCATCCTGAAAATTCCGCATGAATGACGAAATTTTAGATTCCGCCAAATACCTGAGCACCTGCCTCGTAATTAAGAAGGTTCGAAATGCTCTGATTGCGACACACTTCGTCCTTCTGATTATTCAATCCCTCGTACGATCGATTCGACCCTGTTTCTTTTTTCTCTCGTGTTCGATGATCAAGTTGCGACACACGAGAGATTTCTGAAAGACGACGAGAAGATACTCAACCAAGTAAATAGTTTGGTCATGGCTCTCGAGTTTGTCTAGTTCGGGAAAAAGAAAGAGTAATAGGATCAGCGATCAAGACGTTGTCCCAATCTCCCGGCCCCAGAGTGGCTTAACACACTTTCGCACGATGAGCGAAAGGCCAAGGAAACAGGAGATAGCAGCTGGATTGGCAAACGCGATATCTCGAGCGACACGATCGACGAGTTGCAGTGGAAACGGTGTTGCTCGTCACATTTTTCTGGACTCGAGTACTCGAGGGAATTCGTGTGGAATGATGCTTTAAAAGTTGAGTACTCGAACTCTCGAATAGTATTCGAATGGAATATTCAATTATTCGAGTATTCACTCG
>NW_026534341.1:5793983-5964277 GCF_026225885.1 Hylaeus anthracinus | reverse complement strand
ATACTGTCGCAACGCTACTGGAATACTTGACTATTCCAGCGCTACTCGGATGTTAAAAATTTGAATAGTACTCGAATCATTCGAGATCGCCCCGCCCTCCGTGTGACGCATTCACGCGTGCTCGGATGCGCGTAGGTAGAGGTCGAGAATTTCTAGAGCCGAAGTCAGTACTTAGCCACTTTCTCTTGTGAACGCAGTTCGTTTCCTTTTTCCATTCGCGTCACGAATCATCCTCTGCTGTCGAAGAGTAGTCCGAGCTGCTCTAGCGCTATACTCAGGAAATTAAAAGTAGTACCTCTAACAGAAATGGAACGATAATACCAGGTAGATCAAGGTAGAGAAAGAACAATGACAAGATGACAAGACATAATTGGACCACAGTCGGAATTAGGAGTGCATAGCTTTCGTCGAGAAGTTGTATAAACGACGACTTCCGGGGGTGGGGCGGAATGGGAGCGCAAAAACGCGGTAAACATTCGAAACAAGGCGAACGGCCATCGTGTCGCGTAAATTGCAAAAGAACTAGCATGGTATCGCGGCTATTGTGGACTTCCCGTTTTTGTTGTCTTCCTCTTTAAGCGGCGGCCTTCCGGTTAGAAATTCATCCATCTGGCTAGTGAGAGCTGTTCACGATTCCGTTCCAACTGATAGGCGTCATCGACCATTATTGTTTCCTACTTTCTTCCTTTTAATCCCATAATTTATGGGACGCTTGGCGAATGCCCTCGTATCGATTTACGAGACGATCGCGACTCGGTTGACTTACAAATGATCCTCTGGATCAAAACAAAGGAGCCGTTGCTTAATTCATACCATTTAGGATACATTTTTGGTGTACACACACCGCCATTTTGCGAGAGTGTGCTTGCATTCAGTAATAGTAAAGAAAGTGAAACGCGAATTAGGCGCCCAGTACGCATTAGGCAACTCTCTCCTGTTTAATGACTGTAATTTTTTATTGTATGCCGACGACCTTGGACTCTGTCCCCACCAGATCGATTAGTGCACTCCAATTTAACTCTTCTGGACCTGACAGGAATAAATCGCCCCCTTGTGCCAAAACGAACAAAAGGGATTCGACAGTCCTGACACATCTTCGCATAATTACGCATAATTTTCATGCGCTGAAAAGAATAGTTCACTTTTTCTTTCGTGTCAGAATTATTTCGAATCTATTCTATAGACGAACAAAGATCCTCCGCGGAGGCGTACTGGGTCAGACGTTGTAGTCAGCCGTCCTCATTCTACTTACCCGTTCCCCTTAATTTGGGACTGTCCTGTATTTATTTTCGCGATACCAACGGAGCAGCTTCGTTCAACAGCCTTTCGATCGCAGCACAAAGTAAACGATAAATGATACATGCAATTCTTGCCTCTTATTTTCATTCACTTTTGACTTTTATAGTTATTTCTAGAAATAACTAGAATTATCTATTTCATCGCGGTAAATAGAATAACGACGGAAGACGTCGTGTTTTGACGAGTAGCCTGATCTGATTACGCTCGCGGAGCCAATTGCCGCGAGACCGAGACCTTGAGACAAGGTTTATTATATATCCTCGTCAACGGTGAAACGAGAATCGAGAAAGGCGTGCTAGCTCAGAGGATCGGTAACTTTCATCTGCCATTATTGCCACGTGGTGCGTCCACTTTCCGTGTGGATCCTTTCAGATGCAAACGCGATTCGTTTTGTGGAAGGCGTGGATCCGGGGTGTTACACGCCTTCTCTCTTTATTTTTCTCTCTTTCCCCACGACTAAGCCGCGTCTTGGAATTCTACGTTTCGCTTTTGCGATCCCAATTGCCACATCCTCGACTCTCCGAGGGCAGAAAAGGTTGGATCGCTTTCTTTCAAGTGTCAAACTCCTTTGTTTTTCCTTGCGTTTTTCTTTACATTCTTATTCGATAGATTAAATTGATATCTTTTTAACAGCCATCGCGATATCTCAATCGTACCACCACAATTTTCTTGAATCGTGTCAATTACCAAGTCATGGTTGACAAGCTCGTTATCCATCCATCTTATCACGTTGATTACGCTACGCGCTGATCATAGTATTTACGTAACGTTTTAGTTCTAATTTGAATCACCGATGGGTCGTTTAAATTGCTCAACAATATTGAAATGTTATTTTGCGAGTATACAGAAGTCAAATTGCATGCACGAGTCAATTTTATCTTAGTGTACCATCGAGTTTGTAAGTTACTTCACCAGAACCATTGTTACTTTTAACGAGGAGACTGGTTTGATTACTTGTGCAATGAAGCAGGTATGGAAATCATGGTCCGGTGCATGAAGTGTGCATTATAAGTTTGTGGAACTTGCGGAGGAGTACGAAAAATCAACTTTCTCAATTGCCCTTGAAAACGAACAAACATACATACATATATCTAAAATGAGTAAAAGTTTCCAAAAAAGAAACTATTTTCGACAATTTCTCTTAATCTATTCGATCTGAAAAGAAATTCGAAAATAATACATTCTATCTTAAAATCAAAGTTTCGTAACGGGTGCCCAACGTTGCCAGGAATTCTCTTTATACAGAGAGAGGCGTGAGGACGGCGCGCCGAGAACTATCCGTACCAGACAGGAGTATCGGTATAACGGTTCCAGATTCGACGTTTCCTATCGTAAATGCCCAGTTAGTCGCTCGAACGGGCCTCCGGGGAAAAGACGTGGGTCCAGTCTCTCAGCGAGCCCGTAATTGGGGTCACGAAAAGTGAATTGACGAGATTCGAGAGAAAGAAGCGAGCTGCGAGACGACGAGAGGTACTCCGGCTCACCGATCGCTAGATAAAACACTGCAGAGTTCACTCACCCCGGCACGCTGGAAACTGTGCCACTATCCGAGCTTACGACCGACCCTTCACCGACCTGGTCTACCTTGGCCGTTGCTCGCCCACAGCGAATATCGATAGCGTGGATAAAAATCCTGTATATTCCGTCGAGCTTCCGTGAATATCGATAATATTCCAAATACTTAAATAAAAAAATGAAGCATTGGGTATATCAATTAGTGGCTCCTGGGTAAGCGTCTCGATAGAACGTTTCACGAGTTTGCAGCGTCATTGGCAAAACGAGACTCATCAAACACTCTGTGGGAACCAGTTCACCAGGGAGCAGACTCAGTGACCCACATTCGGCGAACTTCTCGGTATTCTTTCGCGCGAGAAACGCGTCCGTTGGGGCATTGTTGTTCCTGCAACGCGAAAAGGTTGCCCCATTGTGGAAATCCGTCGAACATACATACACGGCATCCGCTGAAAGCGATCCGGATGCTTGATAATCGCAATGCACAACGAGGGATCGTACAGCCGTTTGTAAGCCGCAACTGTTGCGTCTGCTCTGTTTTTGTTGCTCGTCTCCCGTCGCTTTTGTCGGCGCGTAATAACTTACGTAAAACTGCGCGGCAAAACCGTTGGTAAATAGAGTTGTGCATCATCTGAAGTAAATCTTTGGCCGAGATTGTTATCTGGGTGTGTTCTAATTGGATACCAGCGTGAATGGTTGTCCCTGTTCGCACGGTCCAACGAAATGGTTTATCAGTTTTTTATTGCAGAGGATCATAATAACCGCGGAAGATTGCTCGCAGTAAAATTGCATACAGTCACGAGCGTCTCGCGAGCGTAAAATTGATCGAAATGTCTCGACCCAATTAGAGCGAAATGGAGTGGATATCGTCGCAATGTAAACAATGAAGAATTTCGAAAATTTGAATTAAGAAAAATTGAAAAATAAACCTTGGATAAACCATGCTTTTATAGATATATTCGAATAGGTATCGCAGCGGTGATTTCAATGCCACTGCGTATACTTTCGATTTTCATAACGCTAGTCGGTCTGCAGTGATACTCTGCCACGCGTTGAAATCACCAGAGCGCCGTGCGTATTCGCTGGCACCGTGATTCCATTACGCGAGACTTACGCGCCGAATGAACTTGGAACGTCGCGAGTCCGTGTCAGGAACCGGACAGGAAAATCGTCATCGTAACAATACAGAAGACGCGTCCGAAGAAATCCCGTTGCAGCGAGCTTGCAAAGTGTCCGTGTACCGTTAAAACTCGAGATTGATGCACCGCCTGTCGCTTTATCTGTCTCGGTTGTCCGACGCGTGGCTTTTCCTAATTGAATGTCCATTTTGTATCTCTGTGCCTTTTACAGAATGTAAGGAGCACAACCGCTATGCATAATTAACGTGATCGGAAAGCAGAATAGCACGAGCATGTAATCCCGGAAGCTCGAGTCGGATCGCGTTGTCAAATGGCGTTAACTCTCTAACAATGAAGCCTGAAATGTTCTAATTAGTTTGAAAAACTATGCAAACTGTATGTGGAGTATATTTTATACTCTGGTACGTAGCATCTTCAAAAATAAAATACGATTATTCCTAGCTCCTTTCGATTACCAAAGGACTATAACATTATTAAACCAACGTATTATCGATTCATAGACTATGGGTTACGACATTGCGAACGTACATGCGGTACATCCGTAAAACCGCGCGAGTACGCTCGCTTATATGGCTAATGAAGGTGAGCCAGCACTATCCAAAAGCGATTTCGAAAGCTTCGTCTCAGTCAGACGAGAATTACCCGCGCAGAATTGATTGCTTACCTGGCCCGAGTCAATCATAAACGCCTTTCTCCGGTTGCACTTTAATTAATCTTACGAATTGCAGTTGAGAAACGAATCCTTTATTCGAGCGAGTCCTAGTTGAGCAATTACACGTCTATACCTGCGGTTACCACTTCAATTAATTTAAATCTAACAACGATCTATCGCGTGCTGAAATTTATTCAAATTTTGGTAATTTATTTAATCAAAACGTTCGACTCATTATTTACCCTAACGAGTCGCGAATGCGGATGTCGGATGATAAAAAGTCGACGCGAACAGCAATACCAATTTCAGACCTAATGTTCCCCGTATTTCGTAATCGCCTCAGACTTTTTCCGTAAATTATGTAAACCCGTCAACCTAGTAAACGACGATTCGTATGGAATTCGCTCGCGAATCACGGCGAAGGGCCTTCTAACAGTCTATTTTTCTCGTGTTCCCCGTCTGGTCGAGCTGTCGCCTATTATTTCTGCGTTTGTCCGTCGTTTCAGGATACACGGTCCGCAAACTACCTAACGACTCTCGTGGGCGCATGATTACTGCATTTCGCAAGCCCTGTCAGGACTCAATCTCGTTTTACGGTTCGAAACGATTATTAACGTCAGCAATTACTTTCGCGCATTTCGTTCTAGGAATAAACAAATCTTTTAATTATATTATTCCGATTGGCGTTATCGTTTCAAAGTTTATTTTTTTTCCTTCGTAAACTACTTTCTAATAACGATTGCGACAGACTGACAGCAATTAGACACTCGATTGCCAGCTGTCGAAGCAACAAACACGCGATGTTGATTAAATTTGAAGTCTCATTCGCTTTGAACTGCACACTTGACAATTAAGTTATCGACGGTTTTGTTTATAGAGCGACGATTTGTTAGAACAGGCGAAACTCTAGATTCAACGTTTGCCTCAGCTGTTCCACTCGAGGTCTCCCGGTGTCACAATAATCACAGGTGTAATTGCTAGATTTCGCCAAGTTTGCTCAACAATGATCGACGAAAGAGCCGAGAAACATCGCGCTCGGGTTTTGAGTTCGACATCGTCGGCTTCGTTTTCGTTTCGACGTCTCGTCTGCGCACGTATGTATGTAATTATCATTGAGGCAGCGTAAAACGGTCAGGTTCGCTCGTCATCGCCGGAGGAACCTTGACACAGAGTGCGCTAGACCTAGCTGAGGCGCAGCCTCTTATTCCTGGGTAATCCTAGGCCACGTCAACCCTCTATTTGCCATTTATGGTTTCAACAATCTAGGTGGAAAGACTCTTTTCTAATAGAGACTCTTCTGATATCTTTTAAGACTCATTGGATGGTTGGAGGTCGTTCGAATCTTCCCTTGTCTGTTTTCTCGAATTGAGTAGAAATGGCGGTTAACCCTTTGCGATCCTATGTCGAGTGAGGTTCGACAAAAATGTACTGAAATCAGAAAATTCAGAGTGAAAAGGGTTATCACTAAACGTATTGAGACTTTACATATACTTATTGTTACTATGAGGGGTCATTTGACTTCTTGTGAAATAAACGTTGATGTTTATAGAAAGAAGTTCTTAACTTTAATAAGTTAAAAGAGGCTCTGAATATACAACTGTATTTCTATTTCATTTAGCCATAAAAAATTTATTTGAGCGAGTATTGTTCGTGAATGTACGATAAGGACTTTAAAAGAGCCCCACGCTTGGTACGTTTAGTGTTAATAAGCTGTGGTCAGTAAGTGCCGGAATAAAAGAGTCTATGTTATTAAAGTGTCAACAGAGGCAATATGTCTGATAGATCGAGAGACTAGCCAGCTAGGCGTCAGCTAGTCCTGATTTCCCTTTTCCCTTGCTCGAGACCGCAATCCTTCTGCTAGACACGGTGGTTGTTTAGCGTATAAAAACTGCAGTAACTCGAACCGCTCTCCGATCGAGCTGTCCATTAACGGTCCGCAATCCTTCGAGCTCCTGGCTTTCTTTTTCCAAATTTCACCCGACCCGAGACTGGTCCGATCGGTTCACCCATGGGACGACCCGTGGATGTCGACGCCGACGCCGCCTCCACTCGATTTCTGCCCCGATTTCTATCTAACGAGGAAAGTATCGGTACGATCCAAAAGTCTGCAGTAAGCACCAAAGAAAGAGATTTCTTTCTTCTTCGGGCACGCTTCCGTGTCGAGACGATGACATTTGAAATGGTACTTTTGTCTTAGATAACTCACTGCCGGTAGACCAATAAAAAGAGTTTCTCTTTCTTATCTCGCCTGGCCCGCAACTCACCGATACGAAAACTTTCTTCACTCGTTGCTTCACTCCTCGATTTATTTTGGTCGCGAGGACATCAGGTGCGAACGTTTACAAATGTAACTGTACTCTTAGCTCCAGTTTTACACGAAGCTCAGTCGCATGAACGCGACCGTCCACTTAGGAAGCGAAAAGCGTTTTTAATCGATGTTACTTCTTGAAATAGAGTCGCGGCATCACGTTTCCCTTCTGCGTGCAAACTTGTAGACCAGAGCGCCTGGCAGCCTCGGAAGTTACAAATTTCACTTGGTAAATATCAAATGCGTAGAATATCCTATATCCAGAGTGATCCCAAAGCGTCTCCATCCTTTTCGTCAAACTCGTTTCGACCTCGAACAGCGTTTATTAATGAAAACCTGGCACGCTCGTCGCCTGTACTCGCGAGGGAACCCGTTCCTCGGACGAGTATTCCTCCCAGTAACACGCGATTCGTTTTCCTTTCGAGTTTTCTTTCCACTGGTGGCAAATGTAGGCCGTAAGTTCAGGAGACGGTCACAATCTCGATCCGCGACTCTTCGACCTGCAATCTCCACGCCACTGGTGCCAGCGATTTTTCCACCGGACACTTGACACTTTGGACTCTATCTTTGGAAAGGAATCGGTACCGTGGCAACAGCACGACCGACATCCACGACTCGCTGTGTCATTCTTTACCACTTTATTCCTTCGATTATGCATTTTTTTTTTTTCCGGTAGTTTCTTAGTCGTCAAGGCGCGAAGAATGGTTGGAAGAGACTGGATAAATATTCTTGAACATTTCTGCTAGTATTAAATATTATTTAAACTGTAGAGGACTACATAATCAAAGATTTATCGTGGTATCTACTTTTGTAACTTTATCAAAATTCATGAATTTCATTTGAATTCATTTGAAGTTGCTTGACTTCCAGAATTCGTTGTTTTTAGTTCTTCGGTGGAAAGCACCGTCATTTATATATGGGTGACATGGAGATCAACGTGTTAATTAAAAAATTTAATTGAAAAGACATTTAAAAAGACATTCGATTTCCTAGATCGTCGCACGATTGATCACGCGACGTTTACCAGCAATTTCCTAGCGCTTTTCGACGAGTTGTGAGCTCGACTTCTATCGATCATCTAACTTTCCCTTCTCACGACTATCGGTTCCGAGCAGATGCGGCTACGCGGATGACGCGTACAGTTAGCGGTCAGGTTGGTCGCTCGGTGTCCCCGATATTTGGTCGAAGCTCGTCGATGCTTTGATCGCTGTGGTTCTGGTCCACCAGACCCTCGCTCCCACGCTACGATGCACCAGGAGGCAACGCCCTGGGAAAAAGGAAGCGCCATGGCTCGGTTCCCGCGTTTTATCGACGTCTTCCGGCGTCGTTCGGTTCTGAAGCAGGGAAGACAGGAGGAGAGTAAAATGGCATCGCGCTCCAGAAGATTGTTATCCAGGCGTTATGCTAATAACGGCGCAACCAGCCGAGGAACCCGTTACAAAAAGGTTCGCCGGATCTATCAATCCGATCCACGATGCGTGCAACTGCCGCGAGAATTTTGACTCTCGTTAGTGCGCTGTTACGAACAATTAACGAATCGATTGCTTGTAAAACTGTCCCATTAAACGCCTGCGTCGCTCGTTGGTTGTGTAATCTTTCGTTTGGCGATATCGAAAAATTACATTTATAGTTGACTAATTATTTAATTCATTATCGCATCATTGAACTCGGTTAAATTTCATTTCGATCGAGTGCGGCCTGTAAAATTTGAAAATAATCAGAACGTTCGATTTTCCAGGAGATCCTGCGGTGAGTCAAGGATGGCCAACGCCACTCGACGAGTCCGCAGACGAGAAGAACGACGCAGAAATTTTTCGAGCTGTCGTTGAGTCGATGAAGCAGTGGACTCTGCACAAGAAATTTAGCCACAGGGCGAAGAGGGAGGTCTCGAAGGTCTGCTACGAGGATGTCGGCTGCTTCGAGGACACGGGGCCCTTTAGCTACTTGGAGATGCTCCCGTCGCCCCCGAAAGACGTTGGCACTAGGTAATCCGCAGCTTCATACTTAATTTCTCTAAAAAAGTAATATTCATTTCTGAACGTTGCGACCAGTTGCACAATCTTCTTGCCACTATTTCCCTTACACCTTCGTGCGCAGAAGAATGTTTGGTCAGTTGCGTGAGTCAAGTTGTGCAAATATTTGTTGACAATTGACGCAGATGAGCCAAGAAATTCCGATTCTATTAATAAACTCCATACTTTCTAATCATAGTTACGTTGGACAGAAACTTTCGATGTGCGTTCAAATAATTCTTTGGTTCGTGGCAAGGTCGTAAATCGGTATTGTTACAGATTTTTAGTGTACGGGAGCAGAAAGGCGAGGTCGATCCCGATGGAAGTTCCTGCAGATGATATAAACGATAACGCGCATCGTGCCATAGATCCCGATCTACCCACCAAGGTGATCGTTCATGGATTCGGGTCCAGCTGCGATCACGTCTGGGTTTACGAGATGAGGTCCGCCCTGATGACGGTGCACGAATGCAATATAGGTTTGCGACAATTCAGACTTTACTATTGCGTTTACCAGTAACGATATACATCGGTAGTTCACTGCACACGTCGATTGAACTCCGCTTTTTGAAAAATCTCCACCATACTTCTCAAACTCCTCTGCTTCTTGTATTTACGTGAAATCAATTTCCAGTGTGCGTCGATTGGGGTCCAGGAAGTGCAGTTCCAAACTATGTAAGAGCAGCCGCCAATACTCGTTTGGTAGGCAGGCAGTTGGCGAAGTTAATTAGAAGTTTGAACGTGCCCTTAGAGAGGGTTCATCTGATCGGATTCAGCCTCGGCGCTCACGTAGCTGGATTTGCTGGCGCTGAATTGGCCAACGTTTCCAGAATCACAGGTACTCAAACACGTGTCACTTCCCTTGGATCTACTCCGCGTCATTTCCTTCCATTTACTCGACGAGTACGTTTAGACTGTGTCGTCCAGAGTAAAAGTTTCCAATTCGCTGTTCCGACAAATCAAACTCCACAGTTTACTACTCCGTTCCTTTTGAGACATTACCGAGCTCGTTGAGGTGTGATCAAAGTTCCAGTTATTGAACTCGAGTTACGCAACGCGGCGCAAACGCTCGTCCAATCCTGTTGTCCTTGGGAACCCACGTCTGGACCAGTAAAAGGTGCCTCATTGGGACATACCCTGAATCTCCGACTAAGTGGAAACATTTACAATGTTTTAATGCATCGATCGTTGGATTTCATTGCACTTTTTGTTGACGTTTCGTCACGGCTCCAGCTGCAATTTACGAAATCGTTGAGAGTAGGCTTCCAATGCTCCAGCTAGCAAATTGGGTTAATCATACAGCAATAATGTACGCTTATGAATTCCTGCGTTTCTCAGTTGCAATGTTACGAAACAGAAATCATAGTACTATTAAGTAGCAATCTATGGGTGATCGATTAGTTTACTACCGTTCACTTGGAAACTGTAACAAGGACATCCGCGAAAAGAGCGTGAAATAAACACGCTGAGTTTTCCTCGATCGACACGCGTGGGAGATTTTTACAAGCTCTTGGAAAGTGTTCTTTCCTCTACGACGCTAATATGCAACAACGGCATTCACTTTTCCACCTACAAGGCCACAGACAAACATAAAAGACACGTTTTTTTTCGATATCTGCATCGATATCTTCTAAATTTCCGTCTTTCTAGATTTAACAATGTACCGAAGACGATTTTTAAAAAAGCGATCTTTCCACAGGGCTGGATCCTGCGGGGCCGCTGTTCGAGTCCCAAGATCCGAGAGCCAGGCTCGACGAAACCGACGCCAACTTTGTCGACGTGATCCACAGCAACGGTGAGCAACTGTTGCTCGGTGGGCTGGGCTCCTGGCAACCCATGGGCGACGTGGACTTCTACCCTAACGGCGGCAGGATGCAAACAGGCTGCTCGAATCTGTTTCTGGGCGCAGTGTCAGACATCATCTGGTGTAAGTCCGCGTCATAGTAAAAATCAACATGGACTTTCCAGACGACCCAATATTTTATCCGGCAATTCTCGGAAGTTTAGCATCGTAAATTCTCCATTGGTTACAGCAAGCGCCGTGGAGGGCAGGTCCCTGTGCAACCATCGTCGAGCTTACAAGCTCTTCACGGACTCGGTTAGCCCCAAATGCCGTTTCCCAGCGTTTCCTTGCGAGCGAGGCTACGACGGTTTGCTCAAAGGCGACTGTTTCCCCTGCGGATCGAACGGAATGGGCAGACCGTGCGGCGACATGGGCTACTACAGCGACGAGTCCCCAGCCAGAGGGCAACTCTACTTACTGACCAGGGACGAGGAACCCTTCTGCGCTCACCAGTACCAGGTGAAGGTCTACAACAGCCACAGCGAGAGGCCGACCAAGACCTACGGGAAACTGCAGGTGACTCTGGTCGGAGAGGGTTCTTTCAACGATAGCTTCGCCATGACGCGCAAGGACGAGGAGCTATTGGTTGGATCGGTTCTTCAGAAGATCGTCGTGCCGCATCCTGCGATCTCGAGTTTGGACGCTATCGAGGTGAGCGCTGAAAGATCCACAGCGTCTAACTGTTAGTAGTTTTGTGGGTGGGTGGGTACTCTTCAGGGTGTAAATCTCTCTATATTCTGACTTAGCATTAGATCCATCTATCTATCTATCTACAGCCAGTCGCATAAATATTCGTACCTTCTATGTTTATTGAAGAAATTTGTCCAAATTAAATGATAGGTTTAATGTTCCCATATCAATTTTTCATTATATATACATGTGCAAAATTTATTCATATACATATTCATAATGAAACATTTATTTGGAAATATTAAGCATATCATTTAATTTAGACAAACTTCTTCAATGAACATAGATGGTGCGAGTACTTATGGGACTGACTGTACCTATTCATTTTGCAGATCAAATACACCGCCTACAGCGGCTGGATCTCCTCAGGACTGGTGTCCTGGAGCATCGACAAAGTGGCCATCATCGACAGCTTCGGGAAGAGTCTCTCCGTCTGCAGGAAAGGCTTGACCCTGGAGTCCGGCAAGCCCGTCTACCTGCCTCTCTTCCCTGGCGAGTGCAACGTGCCCACGGACGCCGACAACTCGACGACCGCAGTCGTCATGGAGCGTCTGCTCCAGGAGAAGCAGGTTGGCATCGGTCCGTTCACCAAAGAGCACAACTACGAACCTAAAGAGAGTTTCACGGTGGAAACGTTCCCAAAAGAGCGACCGTCGTCCTCGTCCACGGTAAAAGGCTTGGGTCCCTTCACGAAAGAGCAAAACCTGCGCGTGATCGAACGGAAGGAGAGCTTCAAGCCCAACAGCTTCGAGGACTCCGTCACTCGTCGCAGCACCTCGAATCCTTGGAACATCCTCGACATTTCAGCCGACGGGGACTCCAATTCCTTGGAGAATACAGACTCCGAACGAGGCAGAGGATTCTCGGGCCCTAATTTCTTCCCGAAAGCACCGTCTTCCGATCGTTCGTCGGAGGCAACCACGGAGTTGCTGACGGAGATCCGCGAACCAGTGCTTCAAGTCGGTAAGAAGGAAATTGGGAGGTCCTTGAAACTCCCAGTGATCACCGAGCCGATCCTCAGGCCACGTTCGGCCAGACAGAACACCAGGAACGAGGTCCATCCTCGCGAGAAGCAGAAGGATGAGATACAAGAGACTTCCTCCACGACCAGGTCCTTCACCGTTCAGTTCCTTCCTGAGAGACTGGCAGGGATCCTCGCGCAAGCAGAAAGGTACGCTAGGCAGACACTTCTACCTCTGATATCACAGTACACTCCTAGTTTCGTTACTGGATCGAGGTACGAGGAACCCAAGTACTTTCCGCGATTGGGCGAGATATCTGCCGAGGATAATCGAGACGTGGAAGCGAACCAAGATCAGCTGAACAGTAACACGGAATCCGTGTCCAATATAGCAGCCTCCAACGAGGATCCTTTCGAGGACGCGTCGGCGGAGGTGCCAGCGACAGTCGAGGATGTCACTCCAGAGAAAGCTAAGTCAAATTCGTCGGAGTCGGGGATTCGAAGGCTGGATGGGAGTCAGGAAAACGAGGAATGGATCCCTATAGGACCGTCCGCGTCTTTCAACGTTGTCTCCAGGAGACATTTCAACGTGTCCAGATCCCTCAGCTGGGAGAACACGAATTACAATTGGTCAACGCAGAGGTATGAAAATTTCGAAAGCAGTAGCTTCGGGCCGGAGGTAGACGACTGGGTGCCAGTCACGACGAAGGACGAGGATCCTGAGCGTAATACCTCCGGCAAAGCTAGCGCTACCACGGTTGGCAAGGTGGACACCGTCCAAGCTCAAGAGGAACCTGAAATAACGAAGAGCAACGAGAGTGATTCGAGGGATGCCGTTACTCTGGTGAAAGAGGAGAGGAAGTATATACCTCTGGTCGCTGAAGACACCAGGGAGTCGTCGTCGACGAGCCCTGAGGTCGCTACGGAACCTCGTCCTAGCGTATCGACCCACTCGAATATTCAGAGAATCCCCAGACCGAAGGAACCCGAAAAGGAAACGAGAAGCTCCGTTAGGAGAAGCATGGTCTTCCCTTACGCCTACGAGAGAAAGAAAGATCCCAGAACTAGGTACATACCTCTGTTACCGGAAGAGGATTTGGGAAGGCCTCGTTTCTCCATCGACAGGGAGCGTTGAGGACGATGAGAAAATAATATTCGAAAGTGAACGCTGCGATTGAATTCGTGGAATTGTTGTCTAAGATGTTTGTTGTGATTTGAAACTTGGTTGATTGTATTTATCGTTCGATAATTGCCACGCATAGTTGATCGGTTGCTCGGATCAGATTCTACGTAAACGATGATAGTAATAATAATAACGTCATTATTATTATCAGTATGTAGTTATTATTGTTATTATTATCAGTATTATATTGTTATTATTATCAGTATGTGGAATATTGATAATAATACTGACGTTTCTTTATTTAAGGTAGACTGAGATCAAGCTGACTGATTAAAACCGCGAGCAAGGCAATCGTTACGTTCCCTCGATCATTGTTCCGCATTGTTTGTTTACAAACGTTGATTAGTTGTTAGATTTCCGTGGAAATTGCATCCCGAGGACGTTGAAAAGGCTGTAAAGATGTTTTGTTTTGGTAAAAATTGGAGCCTTAACTTTATTCTTGTATATAGGAATTTTTTTACAATATATATATATATATATAATATAATATAGCTTCGCTGAAATCTGTTTTTCACATTGGTTATATTAATTCTTAAGTATTAGAATTATTATTATCCTCAGTACCATCGTCATCTCTATTATCCCCAATCGCGATTTTCCCTTTTTTATTATTTTGTTTGTGTCCGACAGGACGACCGTAAGAGCGAAGATCCATGCTGTTGTTTGACCCTTTGTGAGTGTGTGTATATATATAACGACCCGATTTTTGG
This sequence comes from Hylaeus anthracinus, assembly GCF_026225885.1. NCBI lineage: Eukaryota > Metazoa > Arthropoda > Insecta > Hymenoptera > Colletidae > Hylaeus > Hylaeus anthracinus. The sequence goes on along the minus strand of NW_026534341.1, from coordinate 5,949,968 downwards.
AAATCGCGAAACGTTTCGCTTGAAATAGTATTATAGTTTTTTTTTTCACGTAATAATATAATATATGTACAGCTAGAAAAAAAAAAAGAAGAAATGAAACGAAGTATTGGAAGAGACGATTTAAGTGGACTTCTAAGTGTGTCTATCTACAGTATACCTGTTTTTTTTTTTTTTTTTTTTTTACTTAAAATAAATAACCCTCTTTAAGAAGAAAAAATGCGCCTCTCGGTCTCGCGAGCCCGATGTACTTTAAAAATCATTTACGCTCCGCAACATTCATGTTCTCGCTGTCAATCTTTCAGTGTAATATTACCTTTCTCTCTCATTCATATTACCTTTCTTTCTCACTGTCTCTCATTCCTCACTTGTCGATCATCACTCACCAGCAACAAACCGTTTTCAGGATATGCCCACTCCTGATATGTCCGCGACTATTAAAAATAAAAGCGATTCGCAGTCCTTACTTCTACGTTTCTTCAGGTACCGATTGACGCGTCGAAACAGAACGCATCGTTCTCGAAATAGCCCACCCCGATGCAGAAGCTACCCTTCGCCTCGAAAAACGGTAAAAAGATACATTCCGGAGGATTAGCTTTTTCCATCAGGTACTCCTAAAAAAAGAAAATTAAATCTTCTACGATAAGGGGGTGGAAGCGGAATCTTCTGTTCGAATATCTTAAACCGCTGGTGGATTACTGTTGCATCGATTCGGTGGGGAGGCGAGAAAAGAAAATCTTGGCTCTTCTGGTCGACGGTGCATTCCGTTAGGCAAGGAAGAAGGGACTGCGAATGATCAAGAACTTACTACTTACGTACATATTTAACAAACACGCAGTCTTATCAAGTAGAACCCGTGAACGAACTCTGACAAGTAAAAAGGTATAGTGTGGCCTATTATTCTAGTAGAAATTTGGTTCGACTCGTCCCGCAACCAGGGCGACGAGACGATTTACACTGTCGCGCGAATTAGTAGCTACCCAAGATCCTCAAGACTCGATCTGCTACGCTGGCACAGTATCCTCTTGGAAGCATACGCAAAAGATTCGGAAATTAAAGGAACCTTTGCTCTCGATGTCGGATCGAGGATGACTTAACCCTCTACTGCACGAATCTGTTAAAAGAATCTTGTTTATTTATACCATAAATTAGCGTAAAAAAAAAAAACACTTCCCTCCATATCAGTGCGTATGTCAGATTAAATAAATAAAATTGAATCGTGCAGAAAGGAAACATTTAAGTGAAATGGTCTCGTTGAACCTCCTCGTTGAATCATCTGGGTGCATTGCGAAGTAGAGGGTTAATATCCCTCGTTGAAACGAACAGAATCGCGGAAAACACGAGATCAGGAAGACGAATTGCCAGGGGCCATTTAACGAATACTGTACTCGCGTAACACAGGCGTAACTAAAAAGCAATACGTCCTGTGCGTGTCGCATCGATTTCACCCTTCTATGCACGTGAAAACCTGCGTCGGAAGAGGCACGATCTCGAGGAACCAATCGAAGGACACGACTCGTTCTTCGTTCTTCTAAACATGCACACCGCTTTCGCACTCACAAATCACCATGTACATTCCGAGTTTCATTTTGTCATCTCCGATAACGTGTCCCAATCAACGACCACAGCGGTCCTCTCTCGCTCACTCACGCTTCGTTCGCTTTCCGTGGAACACTTAAGTTATTAGCGCTACGACGTACAAAAGATAAGGCCGCCACGATAATACACTGACTAGATCAGTTTCATTTGCTCTCTCTCCCTTTTTCACCCTCTCTCGAAGTGGACCATCATCGTCCCGATTTTTTTTACACGTCAACAAAAATATTCAGGACACGCGGGTGTCATCTCTGTCAACAAAATATACTATGTCTCCTTCTCTCGTCTCGAGTACTATTCTAAGAGGCTCGCGACGCCCGACCTTCGCGTCGAGGCGTCGCCAGCTGGGGGAAGTGTATCATTCGGCTCGATCAGAAATGTAATAAAAACGATCGTCTAGGCCCTGATGAACTCTCGTGTCTCGCGAACAAGCACGACGTTACTATACAAAAGAAGATGCAAAGTAGCTGATCGTCCTGGAAAAAGAAAGTTGCGGTAGAAAGGGAACAGCTCGAACTCCCTCGCCAGTCCAAAGCACGGAATAAAATGTTTTCGTAAAAAAATATTATTTCACACTTCCGGTTTACTTCTGCCGTTTTCTCCTGTACATCGTGCTTGTTCTCAGGTGTCCGAGTCGACATCCGCGTCTCTCTCGCGCGAGCAACGCATCCACCAATGTTAACTCCAATATTTGGCGCCGAAAGTAGCGATGTACAACGTTGAACCAAGGGTGAAACGAATTCGATGGAGGTACGCAACGTTCTTAAACCGTTCACGAACGTAGCCGTTGTTTACAACTGGGTAAATTCGCGTCTCTACTTCTATCGTCGTCATAGCGGTCGGTAAAAAGTCGGTTAACGTGGATAAAGGACGGAGGTGGCTAACTAGGAACTGCGAGGCACTGCGCGAAAGGTAAGAACATGAGCAGCGTTTCTACTGGCATTACGATTGCCGCAGTCACGAAACGAAACGTCTATTGCTTTCTTCGATCCCTTGGAACTCGGAACTGTTCTCTCGAAAACATTGTACATCTTAGGGAAATACGTTGGCCTTGGAAGAATCTCAAGTACTCGGAACGAACTCGCGGAACGTTCCATTTCTCTTACATCGACGCGTTCTTTCATCTTGTTCCATTCGATCAGTATCCGTTCCATCGAGTACCGACAATTGTTTTTTCAAAGGTTGCACGCGAAACGGCGAATTAGAGTCGACAGCTTCATCGAACGTAGTCGTACGGATCAATAATGTATGTAGATTATCAAGAAACATCACAGTCGGGTTACTAGATTTTAGAGTGAAGCGCCTGCTAAATTCGTGTCCGGACTATAGTTTCACCGAACTCGAGCCGAATTAGTTTCGTTCGATGGCGGACAAAGTGGTCAGTTCCGAGTCTACTTCGAGGTCTGCTCAGTGGTGAAGTTCGATGAAAGTATAGTCGCGCCTCGATTCCGTTTGTGTTCGGCCGTTTCGCGCGGCAAGTCTGCTCGATGCGTCCTCGTAGAACTTTAGAGAACTTCCGGGACTGCAGCTGCTTTCAAGATTCTCGATACCGACGTAAACCTTTTGCGGTGACTCGCCATGAGTCACGGAAGTATTTCTAGTCTTTCGATCGATGACTGCAGACTGTTATCCTTTTCGGTTTGTCGCAGGATTCTTATAGATAAATTCTTTTATGAAAAATAACAGTTCGATGCAACGGAAACGGAAATTTAAATAAACTATTAACAGTCGCAATAATATTTGTACTTGCGCGGTGGATACTAGACGTAATTAGCATTTTAGTAGGCAATTTTCAGACGATTTGGCATACTGTGAACTGTTTGATGCGCTCCGCTTTTGCGGTCGCAACGAATTGTTATTTCTCGAAAAGGTTTGTTTTATACAGCGTTCATATTCATCTCTAAGAGTCCCGTAATATCCTGGTTGTAAAAATATACCCAACCGAAATTTGAAAATCTCGCGTTGATTCGCATCCAAATTACCAGTTACCGAGAATGACTCAGTTTATTATCCGAATCCCTGTCTCGAGAAGTTCTAGCGTTCGAGAAAGATTCCTCCAGGCCGACCTTGAATTCTTGGCACTCTGCAGTCGAAGGCGCTACCGTTTTGGCAGCCAGCAGCTTTAGCGAGATTGCTATATTTGTTCCATCGACTATACGTCGAAGAGTTTCTCCGCGTAGGCGTATCAGCGTGGATCACGAATACCGGCAGAAAGCCGAGAAACCCTAAGGGACGAACTCTGCGATTCGCGAGCAAGGCGTATCACTTCTTGTCGAAAAGAGGCAGCTTGCTGCGCACAGCACCCTCGCAAACGACCAACCTCTGCGCGGCTGAGATACTGCAAAGAGGAACCGGACCTTCCAAGCTCGCCTTCAACAGAGTCAGCCTGCTGGAACCGGCATCGTGATCGGCAAGTCTCAAGCTGCCAGCTTGCTTCCTCTCGAAGTACTCGACGATTTTGGAAATGGTTTTACTGGAAGACCCGAAGCCGCTTAACCTATCCTCCCAGCAGGAGTCACCGCCACCTAGGCTCGCTATGTCCTCGGACGAGTCGGTATATATGGAGCTGGTCCTGTGATCGTCCAATAGGAACAGACTGCTAGCAGCGGAACTGCTGAGAGTCGAAGTGTGCCTGCGGTTGGGGGGCTCAGGACTGAGATCCTCCCCTACGCAGCTCCAAAACCCTGACTCGCAGCTGCCCCGTCTCCTTGGCTCCCAACCGTCCCGGAACAGCGGATGGGTGAACAGACTCGCCGCCCCCACCTTCGTAGCCACCTGGAAATAACCAGAAATACTCCTTTGGTTGACTCATCGATATCAACTCCTACGAAACGACCTGTCATTTCTCCACGCCAAGTAGCAATCGTTATCTCAAGCATCGCCTAACCGATATCGCGAAATCGGATCGAAAGTCAATCCGTACCTTTCTCTCCCACTTCTTTCTGGCGGTCGGGCTGCTGGGCTCCGAGTTCGGCTTCTTCCTGTCCAAGATCTTCGCGATACTGTCGTTCTGCGCGGGCTTGAACTTGGCGATGGCATCGGTGACGCTCGGCCTGACATCCTCCAGAGACGGCAGCTCCAGGCAGCTGGAAAACAAGTCGCCGAGGATCTTCTTGACGCCACCGAGCGCGTGAAATGGATTCGCCGTCATGGGCCTGTAATGCGGGTCCCTTCTGCTGGCGAGCTCCGCGACTCTTCTCGCGGAGTGACATCTCGCCTTATCGGAAGGCGTCGCGTTGTCGCAGCCTCTCGCGTCCGCCGACTGACTCCTCAGCCGAGAGGTCTTGCGCTTCATGGATCGTCCCTCGCGCGTGATCTCGTCCATGCTGGACATCAGGGCTGGATCCACCGACTGACGTTTCCCGATACTGCTCTTAGAGTCGTCCTCGTAATTGGCGATCATCCCGTCCATAGTGGACATGATCTCCGGGAAGGTTGGTCTGGACTTTGGCTCGTACTGAAATCAGAGGAGGAAGCGACTCGATCAAACGACTGACGCTGATAGAATACGATCGATGATCGATGTATTATACGATGTCGTCCTGGTGCTCTTGGAACTATGTACACAGAAGACACTGCAGTGGCATGTTTACAGCGGACCATTTTCTGCGTCGCGTGAAACTTGATGCAAGAGATGATCTCACTCGCATTTCGTAACGTTTATAAAATACTATCGTCAACGATACGTCTCCGGCGCGTTCGCGAGTGTTGCCAATGCGCGATTTTAGGATGGGAACCGTCAGTAAATTTCAGAAATTTGGACTAAAGAACTTGCAAACAAAATCATCGGTACAGGATAAAAATCGGAAATGAAAATGCCAAGCGCGTGGTACTCACCGTGCAGCAGTAGAAGGCGAGTTGCAAGAAGGCTGGCGGTGGATCGGCCGCGGCGCAGATCTCTGCCACGGCCAGGTAATCGAGGCCAAAGTTATCTGACCGTGGCAGAACGTCCGGATCGGCGGGCACGCGGCCGATCAGCTCGCAAACCACGATCCCGAACGAAAAAACGTCCGACCTGTGATCGTACCACTGACCCTTCAAGCATTCTGGCGACATCCAGTAGGGGCTGCCAACGGTGCTGAGCCTGTACCCCGAGCTGGGATCCGGGATCTTCGCCGCCAGCCCAAAGTCGCCTACCACGGCCATCATCTCCGACGTGATCTCGTCCTTCTTGATAAGAACGTTCTTCGACGTCAGATCGCGATGAAAGAGACCGCGGCTATGAAGGTAGGCCATGCCACGCGCCACATCCCGCGCTAGGTTCATCCTGATCAGGTGAGGAAGCGGCGTGTGCCTCGACATGATCAGCTGCTCCAGGCTGCCGCCGTTTATGTACTCCGTTAGGGCGTGGAGCTGACCTTCGTGCACGCAGACTCCCATGAACCTGAAACAGATCGAACGGGCTCTGTTGATCTTCGATTGTAGGTGAATAATGGAGTTTTGATTTTATTTAAAGTGATACGGATCTCAAGGTGTATTTAGCATTCTACGAAAGGGACAGAACCGAGGGTTGAGCTGAGAATCGCGGGAACGTCGCCTGGGAAGGGGGACGGAGGATCTATACTTATGGGAAACGGTGCTCCTCGACTAGAGGGCCGTTTACTCTATTATTCCACAATCTCCAGGCATAATGCGTGCTATTTTCTTCGGCGTGCAATTATTAACATTGTAGTTATTACTGTAATTTCCGCTCTTGTGACCCGGTCGATTGCAAGATCTGCTTCTCCTTCTGGCCCTGTTCCACAAGCCCTATTACGAGCCTGAATTGCAGATGCTTCGCGTAATCGAGGAAAGAGGCTGAAATCCCCTTTGAAGGAGCGTATCTTGAATTTCTAGCTTGATGCTACCTGCATGCTGCCGAGGTAACGCAATAGGTGCGAGTACTATGTCCTGTTGAAATCTAAGCGAGGTCGATTCTCGTAGACTCGAGAATCTCTAGATACAGTTTTCGGTATCTGTACAGGTGTGTGCTGAAGGTATTCGACCTGAATTTTTTTGCGAAGGGGTGAAGACCAATTTCAGGTGTTCCTAATTCGATGGTCAGAGGTTGCAAGGCTTTAGGAAGAAAGATAGCTCTAGTTTTTAGCGTCTAGAAATCCCAACTATTGGATTAAAGGTGAATAATAACAATTAGGAGACTCCATTGATCCAATTCGCTTGCATTTCTCGAGAAACGTGTATCATCCATCGATGGTCGAACGTTGCCACCTTCGTCCGTCCTTACACGGAGAACCATCGGCGAATGGAACGCTTCGACGCGCTAAAGGCGAAGTTTTCTGACGCGCGGAGAGCGAGGTTTAATTACCCAGCGAGTGGCGGCCACGGCTCTCTTTGCCAATCCACGCACGAAGCGCGAAGTTGCTGCGCTCGTTACTCATCTTTCCCTATAAAGGCCTGCGACCTTCGTGTTCCGGCCATGGACAGCCGCGGGACGAAGGTCTTCGACCCAGAATGGGTAAATCGTTTTTGAGGCTTCGCGCACACCTGTGCGAACAGCTCTCGACTGAGAAAAATGCTCGTCGGGGCATCTTAACCCGAGTAGTACTTGTAGGGGTCTCAACTGACCCCATTTCTAGGTCACTTACAAGTTACTTTGCTTTCTTCAACAGCTAACTTATACTTTACAGAGTACAATTGCATAAATTAATTATATGCCCCTCACTCCCTCCCATTAAACACTGCCTTCGTTAAAATATAAAATAGTTTCGTATAAACCGAGTTTTTTAGGAAATTGGCGAGACAGACCACCTCCCACGAGAGTTGTTTCGTGTTCCATCCGAGGACAATCGCAGGACGAAGGTCTTCGACCCAGAATGGCTCGACGCGAGTCGGGGAACAAAAGGACGACGAATAAAAAAAAAAAAAGTGGCTATGATATGAAACACGGGGACGAGCAGCGGGGTCAACGATTGTCTCTCGTTGTCCAAGCCACTGAAAGCTTGCTGGACAATGCGCTCGGCCAAGATATTTGTGCGCCGGGGCCGGTATCGAACGATCTGCCGTGGTTTCTGACAATATCCGCCGGCGCGTTTAGACAGGAATAGGTACGATGCTTTTCAGCGAGTTCTTCGTTTCGAAACGAATGAATCTACCTGGCTATAAATAGATTAGCGGCGAGGCTTGACATTTGTTTCGTTCACTCGCGTATAGAAACACGTCGAACGCGGACGATATGCATCATCGTTAGTGCATCCCCAGTTGGGAGCCACTCGAAGCTTAACATTTTGGGACCGAGTGGAAACCGCGTGTAAACAGTTTCTAGAATGGTAGCTCGATCACTCGTGCGAAACGTGACTCCGAATATCGAAACCTGGAAACGTTGATGCAACTGTTGAACTTTGCTGTTTGGGCAGGGTTTCAAACCAGCATTGTTGGGGTGAATTACTTCGCGTTAATTATCATATTCCAGGCCTTGTTCGATCCGACATTAGTTTTCCTTAAATAACAGACCACGCATAGAATTCGTTGGTGCCTTGACTCGATGATAATTCTTGGTTTCTCTCGTTCGTCGAGCCTATTATTAATTCAATTTTATTCTTCCATGTTTTCTCCCGCCTTTCTCTTCCTTTATATGTATATCAATGTTTTCCCTTACTTTTACTTTTATATTTCATTACTAGATCACGTGTATCTGCAACAATAACGTATCGTGCCACCGGTTAACTCGCAGATCATACATTTTAAAATAAAAGACGAAGTCACCGCAAGAAACTGCAATTATTCAAAAAAGAGTGCCGCTGATGAGCATTTCCGAGAATCAGCTTTCCCAGGCAAAATGCGAGCAATTTTTCTCGCAACAACGATCGCAGACCGTGGCGCAGTTTATTTCTTCGTGTCCACGCGAGGATAAGAGGATTAAGGGGGCTGGGTATCGATTCGACACGATGCTCTATTGACATCCAACGAGCTTCTAACGAAGCTTCGATCCAGGGGAATGGTCGCTGGAGATAGACCTTCAACCCTCTGTGTGTTTGACGATCGAGCAACCGGAAAATTCGGATCGGTTAGAAGGCGTCGAAAGAGCTTCCGTTCAGAAACGATGTTTTCCTCTCGTTAGTTTTAATTGGCTTCACCCACCGTTACTCAATTTCACCACGGGTCGATCTTTCTTTGGAAAACATTTGGCGACACTGAATATTCACGCTGAAAACTAGTCCGCGAATATTCTGAAAATTATCCTTCATCGTTATCGGAGTATTTGATTAAATTTTGTTGTTCTTCGACAAAGATAACCATCCAATTTTGTTATTTAGATTCACTTAGCGTTCGATTACGCGTCGTTGCCTGTTTCATCTTGTGTTAGCCGAGAGCTAAGACGATGATCTCTGGCGCGAGATCTATCTCGCTATTCATCTACGTGTTGTCAGCAGAGGCGAGTAATTGCGCGAGTCTGTAGCGTTTTAGTTTCACGGGGACGCGATAGAATCGATGCTCAACAGGAAAGCGCCTGTGTGTCGGCTCAGCGATTCTAGCCAGAGATTAGATAGAGCTCCGCAGGTGGCTTCGAGTATGGGGGCAAAGTTGAGATTCGTTTAGGTCGACTCTGCTAGAATGTCATACCGCTAACGTGACAAGCCGGTGTCGCGATAAGCGCCAATTAACGCCAGACTTATTGTTAACCGTTGTGTCTTCATTTGTAAACTGTCCGCTCCCGCAGACTACGTTATCTCGTAGTTGGGTCCAGGATCGCTGGTAATTTATGCGACCGCGTCCTGTTATCTACCGATTGCGACGAAAGCTGACGGATCGAGGACTCGCCATCGACTTCTAGAAATCCCCTCGCGGGGATTATTTGTCTTTTTCATTTACAGAGTTATCGAAGTGGATTAAGTTACGTGCGCCAACACGTACTTCGGACATCGTACACCAACTTTACAAGATATCTGTCGCAACTTCGCTATCTCCGATAGATCAGATTGAGCACGTAGCGAAGTATAAGACGCTGCAAGCTTATCGAATTCCGGTATCTTGCGATAATACGAGAAAAACGTATCAGGAGATACTCTCAACGAAATGGCTGCTGAAGGAGCCACTGTATCGCTTTTCATATCCAAGTTTGTCTATGAGAAGTATCCCTTCCTTCGTTCAAACATTATTGTTTATGCTCAAGTGTCTATACTTTTACAAACAAAACTGACGGCTGATAGGCTTATCTGAGATTTTAGTTGTTCCCCCGCAAAAGGTTGTTGCGTCAACGGGTAACACAAAAGTTCACAGGATGTTATTGAGGCGCGTATCAAATTCATCGCGGCAACAACCGGACGTCAACAATTGAAGCGATATCTTAATAATCAGCACGCAGACACGTTCCACGACGAATTACCGACCAATTCGACTTTATCTCGCGGTTATCGCGATATCCTAGATAAAGCGATCGGTAACTACGTAGACGTTAGGATCGTGCGACCGTCGACATCGCGAAATTCGCACGCCATCTTTCTAATCATGCTACGAAAGACAATTCGATACCGGAGAATCAAATTTCACGTTCGTTAGATGAAACTTTTAGGGAGCGAACTCACTTACTACGTTAACAAAAAAGTTTGTATTTTGATCCGTAAATTGGTTAGGAATTTGTTTGTACCTTGGAATGAATTAAAGAATCTATAGTATGTAGATGATATTTGCTATTAAAGTCCGCTTTCCACGTTTCAACAACGATATTTATCTAAAAATGATCACAGCCATCCGTGGCGAGTAGCAAACCCGTTCGCCTTTGGTCTGCTCTTTCGTGCAAGCGCAGTACTTCTTTGTCGAGGAAGCATTTCATGCCACTATCGATTTAATCGCGAAACAGCCGTCGGCTAGTGTTTCAGCGAAACAACGTGGATCGAGGTTGATACTTCCTAAATGCCGAGATAAGATATATGCAATTCTTGCCACGACAAACAATAAATATTATCATATCACGCTGGTATTGTATTTCCTACTATCGATATATAGTACAGGGTGTATCGAGATAAGCGTGGCACGAAACGCTTGCTAAACTGGTGAGAGATACGAGACAACGCCACGGGACTCCGCGTTGATATTTTTTAGTTTAAATCTGATAAAGCGAAACAAATCACTTTGTTGTTACTCCTTCTCGAGATTACTCCAAGGTTACTCGTAACGGCGTAGCGATAACGACGAGTCTCGATTTCATCGAGAATTTGTTTGCGTTTCAACAACGGATTCCTAAAGTTTCGAGAGATAAGCAAAATTTGTCCGTCGGATCCGTAACGATGAGTTACAAGTATCGCGCGGAATGCAATGTATAAATTACACTTGACAAATAAACGCGATGAAAGTATTGGCTCGCGGGCCAGACCTGTGACTTTGTGCATCGCTGGCTAAGAGTAACGTATTTATATCTTCAGGGATCATTGATGATCCCCGCAGCGTGGAAACGCGGCCAATATTAAGAACGCTTCGAATACCGATAGTTTTTAAGACCCCGTCGAACGCCGAGTCAACGAACCGACGCTCCTAACAACAAAACAGGCGTTTGGATGTTGATTTATCGTCGGAACTATCAAACGTGACTTTACGACGTAAACGTCTGATCTAATGTTTAACCAAACGGATAGACTAACACCAGTCTGGATATCTAGCTTCAAGAGAATTGTGCATCGGAGCGTCGAGATTCGAAGAACGAGACTTTTTTGCAGGAACGTTCTCGAGCATAACTCCGGAAAAATAAGGAAAGTAAAATAGCCCTGCTGCGAATCCACTAGACGAGCCAATTATTCGCTGGCACGTTCCTGGCCCGAGCCAAATTTCGACGAAGAGGGCCATCGATTGAAGCGAGAATACGATTCGTAGTAAATCTCTGCACCGAAAGGGGATGGTATTTCGAGAGTATCGACCGATTTCATTCATCCATGTTCCCCGAAACCGGCCGGGCACAGCTGGCGCGGGGGATCGATTCAACAGTTACGGAATCCATCGACGAGGCAGGAGTTTTACGACTTTCTTTCCAGAAAAAGAGGCATCGAAGAGGGCTGGTTTTTTTCCATTGTATACATTGATTGTTGCATGGTGTCGATAAGTGGATGGCCTCTAACCACCCCTAGCAAGGACGTGTTCTTGCCTCGACAGTTGCAAGAATCTCTAGTCGAATTTCCTGCAACAATCGAGGACCTCCTGCAACCACGACAAACTTTGAGTAACTTCTAATAAAACGACCCACTCGATCCTTTTCCGTTCGAACTTAGGGACTTTGGGGTGCATATCACGCATCCGACGATCCGTTTTTTTTTCCAATGATCTGACTCACTCGAGCGACGCCTGTCGTCCACGGTTTTCGCAGCCTTCAACGAGAGAAATGCCAGAAATAAGATCCCGCTAGTCGCTGCGGGATAAACACACGCACACACAGCCGAATCTGGGCCAAGCCGTTTATATCGTTGGAATGCGTTGTCGCCGCGGATGCGACGCGTCTAGTCGAGAGCATCGCAGCGGCTCTACGACACGCTGTTCGCCGTTATGTCATATCTCGTAACTCGCGAACCGTGGAATCTTTTGGCATTAGCCTCGACGTCCGGCCGAGACCCGAGTTGCGTCAACCTGAACGGAACACTCGGCTCGCGAGTGACCGGGGCCACTTTCGCGCCAAAACAGTTTGACTTTGCGAGATCCTTCTCGATTCCAACAAGCGAGCGTCCCTCCGCTGCGTTCGCCTCTTTCAGTCTTTAATTCGAATCGCAGAACGAGGTTTTTCGCAAAACAATAATTTTCCGTAAATTGATATCCACACGATGAAATCAGGACAAACGGACGATACTAGAATACATGATGAAAGTGGATTTTCCAATGTACAGAATAAAATGTCCAAAGTTAGTAGGGCAAAAGGGAAAAATGTAACGCTGGAGTTATTAGCGGAGAAAGAGGAACTGTGCCAGTGCATCTGAAATAATTTGTTCCAGCGATGTTTATTTTTGTAAGACAGCACACGAAACCTCAATTAAGTAACGGAGCGCCTGCTGGATAATCGTCGCGAAACACGAATTCACAATTAGTAAATTGTTCGTAAACTGATTTTGTAAACCGTTAGAATGTACCACTTTATTGTAACTATGTTGGAGCGCGCGCTCCGCAAATTGCAACTCCATAACCGCGGGGATTATTGGCCGCTTGCAAGCGTATCGCGTTCAAGCGCTAGATCAATGAATGACACGTTATGCTAGTCAATGCGCGACACGATTCGATACAAGTTCTATTATAGCAACAGCTTATTACAAAGATGCATCTATTAATAGCATAACGACTGCCTTTAAACGTAGCAGATGTTCGCCCGTAAATAGATTCGTTTTCAATGATCGAAATGTTACGAAATAACGATGGGTTCATCAACTATCGAATACTTCTACTTTTGATACTTTTGCCACTTTGATTTAATCGAGAGACATCCCTCGAAAATAATCAAATTTGCCAAAGTGCTAATCTAAAATATTCTTTTTCAGAAAAAGAAAGTAACGTGCGAACGGTACACGTGACTGTTCGCACGTCGACCGAACTCAGTCAGCGCTTGGAAGATCGACGCGGAAATTCAGCACGTGCTGCGATCCCCGTGGATCACCCTCGTCGAGTTTCTCCGGCGTAAAAGTGAACCGGATTTCGATTCGACTCACCTGAGTATGTTCGGATGGCTGAGCTTGTTCATCAGCTGCACCTCCTTCAGCATGTTCGGTCTGTTCGCCGGCAGCTGGTTCATCTTCAGGACCATCACCTGACTCGTCACTTTGTGAGTAACCTGGAAACCAGGAACACAGATGTTGAGAACGATTTCCTCGTCATTTTTCACGCTGCACGCGCCGCGAACCGCTATATATTTTATCGTACGAACTTCTGACCGCCTAAGCGCTTTCTGATGGACCTCGCGTAGCTTACCCGTTAGCTGTTACGAAACGCGAAAAATGCGGTAAACATAGCTCCGAGGCTCGTCGATTTTTGAAAGTTGCTCGAACGGTCAGATTTTCTAACGAATCAAATACGCGAGGCGGGTCGAAAGTTGCCGCTGGATGCAATGAAACGCTCGCAAATGCGTCGTATTCGTTGGTGTTTTTATTAAAATGGAGCCATTTAAATTCAAATTTTGTAAGAACCCTAGTTGTCTATTTGGAAACTCGTAAAATTTCCACTTAGATAAGAACTTTCCCTATCTTTGCCAAAGTAGGACCGTACAATTCCATAAATTAAATTCTAAATCCGTTAAATCGAAGTTTAAGTGGGCTGATTTCTTATCATCGGCGCGCCGCGTTCCGTGGAATCAACAGGACGGGCGTTCGATACATTTTAGAAAGTCTGGAGAAGAAACCGAGCGAAGAAACAAAACCAAAAATTCGCGATATCGTCACTCTGTCACTGGAGATAATTGATAGCTTTCCTGAAAGCAACAAGGACCGTAACGCAAGCTCGATCGAGTTTTCGCGACCGGAACTTCACTTTCTCGCGTTTCGATCGCCGCGAGTGTTTCCACCGCGCACGAGAAAACGATCTCGTCGCCGATTAGCCTGTAATTAACCGTTCTCGTTTAACGACGACGCGAGACATCATCCTGCGCGTTCCGATATCAATACGCCCACGTTTTCACAGCTCGAGGGAACGCCGGAGCGATTCACACGAGACAGAAGGCTCTTATTAATGAAACGAGGCGCACGCCAGGGAACTTGAACCGTCTCTATTCGAGAACCGCGAATCTAAATCATGCCTGACGGTATTTGGGGACCATTGTTTCCGTCGGTGTTGCGACTAGACCTCGTCAGGGTCGAATTAAACTGCGGCTTCAAGAATTCTGGCGAGTCGACGCGATACCTCAAATTGATCGACTGACTTTATTGGGTATTTTCGTTAGACGATTCTACGATTCATGATCGCAGATGTAGTGTACGATGAATATAATATTCATCAGCGAGGATGTGAATATGGAAACGTATGCAGAATATGTGCATTTGTTTAACATAAAATGGCAATATCATATTACTTATATTAATTCATGAGATATTAATCGTCGTATATGCACAAAGTCCACAAAATATTGACTTTCAAAATGCTGATTATTAATAGATGTAGTCACCGATCTACAATTCTAAATACCATTTTGCCAATTGTATATTTCCATAGTCCGGAGTAACCGAGAGGATATCACCGGTTTGAGTAAAAAAATTGCAGAGCATGATGGAGCCACTCGACCCAGTCAGCCAAAGGTCTCGAGTGCTGGGAGGTCTCCGCCAATTATGCGAGCCCAGGTGATCACGGAAGCCCCGAATCTTCGAATCCACTCGTTTCGACGAGGTAGGAGGTCGGATCCGCGGCGAAATCCATTTTTAATTTGCTGGCGTAACGGGACGGGTCGTGTTCTCCTCGTCGTTTCGCACTTTTACGAATTCTCGCGTGGCCGTGCTTCCGTAACCGTGGAACAAGGTTGTACCTTCCACGGCGTGAAGCGTTTACCGTTACCAACGGAATTAGAATTCGCCCGCAAATTGGATCAACTCGAACTTTTTAGAATTAATCAGGTAAAACGATTCTTCCAGCCACAATTTTCAGAGGAAACATCATCGACTGCGGCAGCAGGCCATCTTCTTGTAGCAGGACGAAACCGGAAGTCTATAGAACGATTAAAAGAACTGTCCTGGTTATTCCTGCGCCATAGAACAACGCGAAATCCAGTTATTGCTATTCCATCTGGATTTTGCCCATTTCTGCAATCCGGGACACGGCGAGGAGGGCGGGGAAAGTGGCGAGAAATTCGATCGAGGGGAAAACGAAGACGACGGTGTCGCGAGGAGGAAATTCCGCGGGTTAAAAAGTCGAGAATATCCAAAGGGAATCTGGCCAGGATTCCTTGGCAGTGGCTGGCTTAGTTGGGCCGCCGCCAAACGATGACGAATACGCGCGGAGCTGATCGAGTAAACAGAGCGCCCGCGAATCGAGAGTTTTTAGAAAAAATAACAAAAAATAAAAGGTCTGAACGATATCGAGAAGAGCTAACGAGAATCTGGTCGTCCCGAATTCCAGAAGAATAGAGATACATTGAAACATTCCGACAATTGACCTGTTTCTCAAGGGATCGGGGTAGTTAAGACTCCTTAATCGAATATCAACGAACATTGCCCACGGTATAATGTTTTTAAGCCGAGCAGAATCACACGGTGGATCGATACTCCTCGGGGTATCGAGTTTCTAGCTTTCCCCGAGAAAAACCCCGACTTTTTCTTCGCACTTCCATATCGCCGTTTGTCGATGAGCTTTTTAACGTGTACGGTTACCTAATCACTTCCCATTCCCGACCCTCCAGTCTCTGATACCGTTCGCACATTTCCCTACGAAATTTAAGAATGCTTAAGGACGATTACGATCAAGGAAACTCAACTTGTATCAATAGAGGAATAGCATTCGATCCTTCCATAGTTCGCTAAATATACAGCTGAACAATTTGGCCACCCGCTATGTTTGTTCAAGCTTCGTTAATTCGATCCATAAACATCGCGAATTTCAGCGGAAGGATTACAACTTTATCGGGTCTAAGGACTCCCAACATGAACGTTAGTCTTCCGAGAATCTGGGTACACGTGACAATGGTGTTTACGCTGCTTTATTTGCGCAGCTTGTTCCTTGAAAGTCTCGGTTGCTTTCCCTGCAATTTTCATCCTTTGTTCATGATCAAATTTATTTAACTCTGCGTCGATGCTCCGACTTGTTCTGTTCGAGGAAATTATATTCGGAAGGAAGAATGAAAATTCCACATTTATTCCCAGAAACAAAAACAAATGAACACCATCGACTAACGGAGTTGACCTCCTTCGCGCCGAAGGTATTTCTTCTTATTCCCACGAATCCCGAGCTTCCGAATGAAATTGCCAACTCTGGACCAGGATCTCGTTTCACATGGCTCAAAAGTCCAACGTTCGCGGCGGAATAGCGAGCTGGAACGTTAATCACTCGCGGTACAATAATCACCGTGTGCTTTCTCTGCGCGTCCGGTAACAATGGGCTCTCGAGCGCTTGGAGAACACGCAACGCCGAGCGCGCGCAGACAGTGAGAATTATTTAAATGAATCGGCGCAGCTAATTATTTCGGCATCCTCGCAGTCGGCGATCTTTCCTCGCAACTTCGGCGAGGAACGACTGCTTTCAGGCGTCGGGTGAAAACTACTTGGCATAGTTTCGTCGCTTGGCGAAAAGACCGCGATATTTCGAGGCTCGAGAACGAACAAAGATGTCGCGTAATTAACTCCTTCCCCGTTGAGATCTTCGCAGTTGCAACAACTCGGAGAAATCACGCGAAGTCTCGGGCATCGATTTCACAGAAACTCTGCAGACGGAGAATTATTAAAATTTCCTGCGATGGGAAAGACTTGCTAGCCACTTTGTTATGCACGGTTTGAACAGCGAGAACATGAGAATTCAAGAGAAAACGGCGAACGTATCGCGAAGAGGAATTACGATACGGGCCAAGAAGAGGAATCTTTGCGAACACGGAGCGCTCGTCGAATAAACTTATTTACTTATTCCTGTGGTAACTATCATAGAGGAATTTTTTTAGATTGTCGAATTTACAGGCTAGGGTGCATTGCGACAGTAGCAGGGCAGACTACTTCTCGTAGTCGTTCACCTTTACGAGAACTCATATCTCGCCTGAGTGGTTCACGACCGGTATTTAATTTGGGCTACTTAAATTTAGATGCCGACACCGTGCAAGAGTTCGAGAAAAATGTACGCGGTAAAAGTTGGATTAAATTAAATTAATTAAGATGTCGAGTCGAATAATAAAATCCACTTCCTCGAGTCAATTTCTATTCAACTCAACGTGGCTTCTGCTATAATAAATTTGCAAAGTGCGACAGAAGGGATGAAGGAACACGACGAAATGCCTTCGCTCGGTTCGCCGAGCCCCAGGATGGAGGTAAAGCGAGCACGACGATTAAAATCGATGGGCCAATTAGGGCGTGGTCGCATGTGTTGGAGATTTTGCAGATTCAAAGGCTTCCGGAAAGAGACGAGCCGTCTGAAAGGGTCCCGTCGAACTGAGCTGATTTCCATTAGCGAAGCTTTCTCGGGATAGTGCCTACCCAGCGATAGTCTTCTTTGACGTTACCTTCGGAATAAAAGAAATCCCAACGAGTTCGCGCTGATCGCGCTAATTGTCCTGGCTGATTCAATAAGAGACGCGACAAGATCGTCGCTAACTGTACAGCCGGATAAGAGGAGGATGATAAATTCACCGAGCAATTAAGGTCGGCGAGCCAATTAAAGGGCAAACACACGCTTCCCGAGAATAGTTTTATTCAAAGCGGCAGCTTGTAAAGCGAGAGGCTAGCAAAGGTCATCCGCGTCTATTTGTAACCGCGGTCGAGTACTCGCGGATGAGAAATGGACGATATAGCGCGAGTTATTTTTTGACAAGTCTTAATTGGTCGGATTATCGGGCGAATTAAAAATACTTTCGACGCGTAAGCCAACCTTAGTCACGCACCCATCGTCGATCGCTTCCTCTATCCGTAAACGAGCACCGTTCCAATGAATCAATTTCAAAAAATGTTTCGAGTGCCAGTCGACCTTCCGCGAGACTCGGAGATGCGCAGAATTTTATTGGACACAATAAGTGACGAATATGGAACTATTCGCAACTGTTGAGGAAAGCTCTCGCTTGTAAGAACTACAGAAATGTTACAGTGGCGGTATAATGACTATGTCAGAAAGGTTTGAAAATATTGTAAAATCAGAGAGATTACCTACTTTACAACACTTAAGAGTATGTGAACTTTTAGGACGATACAATCTCATCTCCTCGCTTAAAGCAACACTATTTATTCTATCTAGCATGCTCTCATCCCCTTTGTACCATATTTTTGTTAAAACATTTCTCGATAGCTTCATCCCCTCGCGAGACATTTAACCACTCCAAAGCAGTAGCTCTGCAGTAGCTCTAATTGGCAACTGAAAATGATAACAAACGTTAATGCACAAAAATAAAGGAATCATCGTTCGTTCGTCATCCTTGCCAGTCTGCAGCTCTTTCAGAAAGGACAAGGATCCATCGACATCCAGACCGTGCAGGCATCGAACGCCGCAACGAAGGAAGTCGCAGGTGCTCGAGTTCGCAGTCGTTCGAGCGATACGACATCATAATTAAAGTCCACGCGGCAATTAAAACCGCGAGTGGAGGGGACCTTTGAGAGTTCAAAGTTTACGCAGCGACTCGTGCAACGTGCTTTCAACGAGTCAATTGCGAGGTGCGTTCACGCAGGCAGAGATTCTCCACCGCTTAACGAGAAGGTTCGTTGCGACGCGAGACTGTTTTCGCATCCCGATATTTTTATAACGCACTCTTTCGACGATCTTCTGAAAAAAATCTTCTGTAAACACACGTGACTGAGACATCCATTAGGACGATCGGTGGCTCAACGATTGATTTGCATCGTCGCCTTGAACTTGGCTCGGAAATTGTGCAACCATCCTTTTTGATGTAACGCGTGCGAAATAATTGAATCGCGTTTGCAGCCAATTTCAGAGAACCCGCCAAGTTTCCGCGTCAAATTTTCACTACAACCCTCGAAGAGTCGCAAGAGATTCAACCTGTCCCTCTCCAATCGTGACCTACTTTGGTAGAATTACAAATTACAAGTATTATACTCCGCCGTTACGTGTAAAATACTAGGCGCGACAACTCGATAATTGTAAAGATACGAGTAAGATAAAACGCGGGTCGTATCATCGACCCTTTAATCTCTTCCTAGTATTTTTGTTAAGTCTTATTGCATCTATACGGATTCGGAAGCCTCGCGAAAGATTATTCTCTTTCAATTCATTTTCTCGATGAAGTCCGATTCGTTAAAATTTACGCGTTCCATCTGAAGCGTGGGTAATATGAAAAAAATGCACGGAAAACAGATTTCACGACGATCGAGTTACGCGAAACTAGCGACAGCGAAAACGATCCCGAAAGACGCATGAAAATCACCGTGACGAGTTAGTTCCGGTCCGTTCGTAGAAAGCAGCGATTCCATTAAAAGCGATTTACCAATTAAGAGCGTGGCTCGAAGGCCATACCTTGAAAGGCTTTACAAGTTCAGAGTTATTTTTTCCCCCGCCCGATGACGGCGCTCAGCGAAAGTGCGTATAAACGGCGAAAGAACCTTCGCAGAAATCGCAAAATCGCGACGCGATGCAATTTACCGAATCGCGCGACGACAAGCGCACGCCACGGTTATCCAGAGCTCGTTCGCGGCAAATCAAAGGAAATGACTGGCCATATTTCAGGACTACGAGACGACGAGTCCGAGGATTTCTCCGACTACCGAACCCCGGGACGTCGCGATAAATTTCTTTCTCGCCTCTCGCGATACCCGTACATACTTTCTCCCAACGAGTTTCTATATTAATATTTTTCGATCACTTTTTCACGGAAAAAAAAAAGGTTTCACCGCGTGAAACGTTCGATCCCCTTTCGCCGTGCGAGCTTAATCGTCTCCGCTGAGTCTGCAGTCTTCTCCGCGCATGAATCATTGAGATATTTTAATTGACTTCGCTCGACACGTCGTTCGCTGCTAGGTTTTGCTGAATTCTCGAGAGGACTACACGGAGAAATTGCGCGATACACATTCTGCATGATTTCTTGGGGTACGCGTCGGTTTAAGCTTGCTTCTGCTTAAACGCACTATCACTCTTCTACACGAATAAACGTGTCACTTTTTTCTGTAATTACGCTACCTTTCTTCCAAGGTTCGACACGGTCGTCGTCTGGTCTTCAGAGTATGCGTGGCACAGAAATGACCCAGTTTACTATACGATATGAAAACTACTATTTTTTAGGATTCAACTATGACCATTCGTGCTCCGTATGGAATCGGAGAAACCCGTTAACGAGGACTCGTCCTCGAGAAGCTGATTGATTGAGAAAACCGCGAACCGGGCCGTAATTTGACAGCAGCAATTACGTGTTTACACCGTCGAGCTCGAACGTCTGCGTCGCAGTACAAATTAGTATACCGCGCGCGCATCTGCCGCTGAAAAGTAATTAGTCGCCGTATCCTTTCTTCCAAGGCTGAACGTAACAGATAAAATAAGACGGACGATGCAAGTGTCGACGTGTAATTACCCGACTCGGTGCTACTAATTGCGAACGTAAGGAAAGCTCACAGTAAAAGCAACGTCGTTAAAGAAATTGCTCTAACTGCGAACCAGAGTTCCTCGAAGCGTGGGTGCTCTAGCTCCATTTTTCTGAATCTAGCATTCACTCGAACCCACCCCATTCAGCATCGACAACCTCTTTCCTCGTGAATTTCATTCAACTATCGCACGTAGATGTACCGGGCAGTCATGAATTCCTATTTCCAACAATCCAGTGGATACGTTTAAAAAAAAAAATGAATTTTTCAAAATTATATCGTAACGTATTATCTGAAACTAATTTCCTGACGAATCGAAACGTCGGCGATAAACACTCTCGAAGCGTTTGTCTGGAGTAGTTTCCATCAATCACTCGCCGATTATCGAGGAGATGGCTTCTGGATTTATTTAATTACACCCTGCTCGACGGTCTTTCAGTTTAACATACATTAAGTGAGACGTTCGGGCATCTTAATGGTTTACCAGACGCAACTTGTAATTCATACCGTGCGTTTTATATTCACGGCAGCGAACTTGACGCAAATACGTGTCACGACGTAAGAATAATGCCGCAACCAGTTCTCGCTCCATTGCGGCACTGACGGTAATACGATTTAATGTTATGCGGGTTAGTGTTTGCTCCGCTCCGCTATGTTTATTGAGCTTTCACTAATCCATTCGTTAAAGTGTCAAGCTGGCTGAAAAAGTGGCACGAGTGAATTTTTTTTTCCGGAAACGAAGCAAGTGCCCGCATCTATCCTGACACCGAACAAAAAGGTCATGGCACGATACAAGTCATGGAAGAGATAAAAGAAGCGGGAAACCTAATCGCTATATATGGAGCGCGCGATGCTTTTATGAAGAGTGAAACGTTGCTCATCGATAAATCGACTCGAAAGTTATTGTTTGTTTGTATTTTATTACGTTCTTTCGGGGAAAGTGATACGAATTCGCTTCGTTATATTATTCGACACGTTATTTTTCTAATTTCTCGTCGTTCAAAGCGCCAGTGCTGTAACTAAAAAATGGAGCTAATACGAATACAAGTACAAAGCAAGCAAGTAAATAGAGGTATTTAATCGATTTTGATCGAAATCCTCTCACGATTCACCGTGAAGCGTGAAACGAACAGGATCGATCGACAGGTTTTCTCGCTCGATCTCACGATACACGCGAACCGTTTTCGCTTTTGCGCGCGCCAGCTCGAAATTCGCGCAAGCTGCAAAACACGCGACCGGTTTTCCGAGACGACTTCGCATACTTTTGCGGTGAAACCAGGCCCGCAGCGATTTGCATGTCGCTTAGCACCGAAGCAAATGAAAAACACGATTTCCCGACGTGCACCTGCCTCCGCCTCCACCCTCGTCCAGGCCTCCGAGCATCGTTAACCACCCGGATTAATCGAGTGTCACGGGACATTTCGAATTTTGAACGGCATTTCTTTTTTCACTCGAACGAACACTTCGGGCGAATAAATTGCCACGCGTCGAAGTATACTGGCCAGCTGTTTCTCTTTCTGCTCGGTTTTTTTACAACCAATCAGAAGTAAAAGCCCCCTGCTGAACGATGTGCCGCGATCGAAAGAAACTCAAGAAGAATTCCAGTAAAATGATTCGAAACGTGTTTCTTATTTATCGAAATAACGTCTTCCTTGGGTTTTTCTTTTTGGCAATTAATTTCCATGCGCGGACAGAAACGCATTCACAGCTTGCGGTCGAGAAATCGCGAGGTATACGTGATCGATGAAGATTTCTCTGAAGATCAATCGGCAACCGCGACGATAGACTCTACGTTTGCGAATGCAGCCGATCGGAATCGCGACTAGGATAGTCGTTAACACACTTCTGCGTCGAGAAGTTTATTTTCTAAATGACCATTGTCGATGTGCATAGTCCGCGCAGCCTTGAGAGTGGTAATGAAAAGGATGATCCGTTATTGCACCTTTCAAAGAAGTGGCATGTGGGTCAACCCATCTCGGAAGATTATGTTTTTAAATGCACGTTAGCTTGAAATTGATTTCACGAGTAGGCTGATCATTCTTCAGGGTTGTTAAGAGGTTGTTAAATATTTCTCGAATGTCTTTCGGGCCATTCTATGTAAACAACAGATGGAATTGATTCACGCAAGCATTTTGTTCGTCTATGCGTTATTTAGATCCGGTCTACAGGTACTTCCATGCAAGAGTGCTTCATGTTTTCGACGCCTACGCGCTCGAACCTTTTTTAAACGAGAATCCTAACTAGTATGTACAGGATCCAGTAACCTATATTCGGTGCCCAAGACACTCTAATCTCGCCACGTTCGATTCTTTTAAACCTGCCAAGGTTTTATCCGAGTCCACCGCTTAGCACTTGAAAACCCGACTCGCGAAACTGTTAACCTATTCGACTGATTTCATACGAGACATTTCGTCAGTCGTGACCTTATGTACGAGCCTCTGATTTTACTTGGGTTCCCAGTCGACGACATTACGCTAGGAAAGACGCCCACGTACGTTTCTATCGGCGTGCAGTTTAAGTATAACAAAGTCAAGCAGTGATGGGGAAATGAGTCGTTAGGTTGAACAAAAAAAAAAACGTTTAAAATTACGTGTGAAGTCATCCCCGCGTAAATATTCTACCCACCTTCGGGGCTATTGTTAGCTTCTTTCCTGCAGGTGACCTTTTGCAAGAAATTATCAACTTTCACGCAACGAAAACATTCGAAGATCGCTGCGAAGAAGTAAAGTTCAAAGTAGAAACAAGATAGAACCTGGTCGATGGATAATCGTTGGTTAATTCGATCGAATCGTAACTTTGACGAGCTCAGCTATGAATATTAAGACGTGATCTAGTAAACGAATCGATGATCCGCGATAAGGATCGTTGCGAAACTATTAACTAATCCAAGAGTATCTTTCACCGAATCGAATCGAAGTTACGATCCCGTCGGTCGTTTTGTGGGGCAACGGGAAAATATTCCGTCACTTTCCAATTCATCGCGGTTGCCTTGCTCGAGCGGGTCTAGGATCCAGCGATCCTGCGCGTCGAGCAACCTCCTCTTCCAGTGGTAATCGGGCGATCATTAAAACTTTCGAAATGTATGCTACATGTTTACAACAGTTGAGGAGGTATTATGGTTTGTTGCCCCCGAAAACGATCGATAAGGATTCTACCATAAACGAGGCTCTTTCCCAATCTGGAGCACTCTTTTTAAGTAATTATCTTTACCTCTCCGAATTCCAAAATACCTTTCACGCGAAGTCCGACGAAATTAACTTTCCAGATACGAAGCGAAGGAAGCTCTCGAGGCTGACAATTTAATTGCCCCTTTCGAAACGAGAAGATAAACGACACGCAGCGAATCGAGGGCCGGATCTCGATGCGTCTAATATTAATTTACGAATAAACGAGTGTCTCGTTTCGAGAGTGGAGGGTTTTGGTCTGGATTCCCGCGGACTTCCGGCGTTTTGCGCGGAATCTCGTGGAAAGAGAGAGGATTCCCGACCGCGTTCGTATCAGGAATGAGCGAACCACGGAACGGGCCGGCCCGTATATCTCGTGGCTGGTAATGAATCGGTCGTACA
The DNA here is from genome assembly GCF_026225885.1 of Hylaeus anthracinus. Taxonomy (NCBI): domain Eukaryota; kingdom Metazoa; phylum Arthropoda; class Insecta; order Hymenoptera; family Colletidae; genus Hylaeus; species Hylaeus anthracinus. Next base: position 5,925,715 of record NW_026534341.1, on the reverse strand, counting down.
ACGAAAATGAGCGAGGAACGAGAAGCCCGTAACAGAGGCTCATTAGAGAGTGTTCGTACTCCATGGCCAACGCGGCGTGACCGGCTTTCTCGTTTGCTTCGAGCATTCTTTATTTCGCCGCAGGAAGGAAATGCTCGCGGCGGAGCTTCTTGAGTCACAGGCAAGGTCGTCGTCTTCGTCGTTTCTATCCTGCGGTCGAGGAGCTTCCGAGAGAGATCGTTCGTTCGCCTGGATCAACGATCACGGCCTTTAGAAGGTCCTTTGCTCTCGAGCCGCGGCGCATGCGCCCGATAAGGTGTTACACCAGACGTGGGGGGAACCTTTTTGATGGCCGCGTGTCACGAATTCCTCTTAAGGCCGCGTACTTTCACGTGTAGTTAATTCTCTACTGGATCATGAACATCGCAGGAAAGTATTTGTATCATTTTCCTAAGAAAACCAACACGTTGCGTATCAACATTATACGAACACTTGGACGTTTCTGGTTTCAGTGTCTGAAAACAGTTTTTCACGAAAAATTATACTACGATGTGCCAGAAAAAAACCTCTGGACACCTATTTGCATTTCCACGTGGAAAGAATTAACGTTGCTATAGGTAAAAGTTGGCTATTATAGCGTGTCAAAAATATACGAAACACTCGTTAAAACAAGAATTTTTATTAAATTTCATGTCAACTTCGTTTCATTTATCTCCATGCGGCATCATTCTACATACGAAACGATCGATCGAATTACTTTAAATTAATGCTCCTCGTATTTAAAGAAGTTACTTTCATTTCACAGCTCGCAACACGTCCAGTACGTTCTGCTTCACGTAAACGCTACCTACAATTATCGCCCCGAGACAATCTGCCATCCATCAAGCGATTACGAAACTGAATTTTCCTCTCTTTCCGAGGAGTCCGACGTGAATAGTCCGATTACACGGTAGTCAACGTCTAAATCGCGTTTAAACGGGAGACAAATGTACGAAGCAAGCAAAAGAAAAAAAAAAAACCAGCGAGGAAAATCAGGTGGAAGCGAAAGGGCGAACGGAGACGTCCGCGGTGAAACGACCTTATTTCGATACCCGCTCGGTTTCCGCACGCCATGTCTGCAATAACGCGGGCTGTCATCAAGCGGGACGTTACCGATAATTTACTGCATTTTCACCGGTCGTTCCGCGAGCATAAACGTAGAAATTACCGTCATGATAATAATTGCGTTCCATGCGACCCGATGCGCGCCGCGAGGACGTGATTTATACCGATAATGCATTACGAAGAGAGGGGGAGGGGGGGGGGGGGGAAGTGCGGTTCCTTCGACGTCTTCGTCCCAGATTCGTCCTCTTATCGACAGAAAACCAATCGACTGCGGCAGATTCCTCGAGTCACGATTAAAAATAAAATTTCCCCTTTCCAATCAACCCTCGGGATACTTTCGTCTAAGACATTAAACGAAATCCTAGCTTTCCTCGCGTTTAATGTCTGACAGAAGAAATCGTTCAGCAAAGAGTTCGTTTCTGACGTTGATTTCTCACTAGAAATCTCGGACGTTAGAACAATATTGTTATCTTCTACGAAAATGTACTTCGACGATGCGCAACTCTGGTAAACGCGATACTTTTCCTGCTGATTTCGCCCATCGAGAGGCTCCCGGTCGATCGAAAGGTCCGATAGAGATTCTTGGAAATCGCGAAGGTTCTAGGATCGTTCCTCGATAAACATTCCAACGAATCGGGGCCGAGTAATTGGCGGAGTTACGTAAAATTCTGATAAGTTTCGCGCGAAGACGCGAGGAGGCGTTTCAGCCGATTTCGCGTTATTTTCGCCTGGACGGAATTAGAAATAAGGAAAGCATCCCCTCGCCGGTCACGTGCCACGCGGATTTGCACAATGTATGGTTACGAAAACACCTGAGGGCCCATTAAATTCGAGGCGCGAGAACGGGCCGCCGAGGAAGCGTCAGCGAATGGAATCCGTGTAGATTTCTCGATTAAAATCGCTAGAATTCTTTCGCTTCGAATAAAAGCCAAGATTTGCGATAAACAATCGTAATCTGCAACGTCGATGCACGATGGCAGATTACGTTGCGCTTCAAACACGAACGTAAAACGGTTACTCTGCTGTCTACGCTAATTTCTGAAACTTTCTTTAAAAATCACGCGCAACAACGAATTCATTTTTTAGGTGTTCTTTTTAGGTGTTTACGTAACACGTACCATATTATCGTATTTCCAAACGTAACTCGCTTCACGCTTTTAATATACCGAGAGTAAATAAATCAAATCACGCGTATTTGTTACTAATACGAATGCTTCGGAGTGCATCGATGATACATGGGAACGTAAACGTCGACGACGGTATTATACTGCGTGTCGTGAAAGTATCGGAACCATTGCAATCAAGATGTTTAACGAGCGAGATATGTAAATTAATTCAAAGATGTGATCGAGCATACGCTCGCGGAAGCATTAAATTTAAATTGAATGGGAGCTTCGACGGCCAACTGCAGATAGGATCCTTCGATTTTTTAGTCCTCCTTGGAAGAATTTACATCAAGGAAATAGAAAGAAAGCACACGCTATCGATATGTTAAACTGCGCGTTAAATAGAAGTTGAATATTGTAAGCGTACCACTTGTTAAACGTTAACTAAAAATACGTACAAAGAATATTTTTCATTCGAAATTACATAGTGTTCGGGCTCACGTGTAACTTGATGCAAATTGAAAAATGTAGCAAGCGAAATCCTCGTCGTAAGCTGTACTCAAACAGTCGTCAAGATAAGAGCGATTCGTTTCAAGGAGATACTCTTCGTAAAACATCGAACGATTGTTCAAAGCGAACAAGTGCATCACAGCTACGTAACGCGAGCAATCATTCTTCCTTGAAAACTTCCAAGGAAATAACGAGAAGTGCCGTTTTAGGTAGTATTAAAGTGTCGTTCCATAAAAATTAAAATTTAAGAAATTCTTCTAGAACGATGCAACAAAATTTTATATAAAATATTCTTGTACGTTTCCTCGTGCAATAGAGCACTGTTATGTGTCCCGTTGACACGGATCCGCGAATCAACGCTAATTCGCAATTTTCAGTAACACGTATAACGTATTTAGCCTTATCCGTCAAATGTCACGCTCAAACAAAAAGGATTATCACCGGTTACGTCAGAGTCGTTCATTAGCCGTTTTTGCAATTGTCATCGTACTAGTTCCCATTCCCGTCCACTACAAGTACGTTATCTTGAAACGTGTAATCGAACAATTTTTCTAGTTTGTAAGACAACAAAAAAAGATGAAAGCACTACGAAAACCGATCTATTCCAAATGAATATACATTGCAACGTTTCGTGGAATGAACTCAGTGGACACGCTAGTTCCCAACTCGAAGTATTGCTTCGTGCCAGGAAAAAGTCAGTTCGAACTTTTACTCGCTCTATCTTCCGCAATCTAAGATCCAGTCAGACAAGTTTAATTGAACCGGGTCTTTTGTAATGGCCATGCAAAGAAAACGGAACTCGAGTTTACCTCGAAATTACCGAATCTCGTAACCGCTTTTAATTGCACGCAGACTTCTGCTACATCATTAACGCGAACGGCGTCGCGAGGACGTCGGACTCGCGAGGGGCGTCGTCGACGTACCACAACACGAGTTTCGCGATGCTCGTTTACGGAATGCTTCCAAAGAATATTGCGACACGTCTGTGGACAGTTCCCGAGACATTTATTTTCGAGCACGCGTTCATTCAATGACCGAACGATTTATATAAAAATCGTCGCGACGGTCATTTCCTGCTGATAGCGAATCGGTAATCTCGAGGGCTTTTCCTGGAAAACTGAGTCATTCTCTCGATTATGGGAGCGAGTGTCGTCGACTTTGAGACCAGATGATTTCATTATTTTTGATACATCGGTAAGGATTAAATCGAACTGTACACTTGCAATTGGTTTATTTTTAATATTTGCCTGTTTGTATGTTACCACTGCATAATGTTCTTTTGAACAAAAGTTAAAAAAGTAAACGTCAAAATTGTTCAAATAATTGATATTTTGTTTTTGGTTTGGAAAATGAAACTTCTAAGGGTTAAGGGGAATACGGCGCTAGGAAGTAGAACGAAGACGTCCGACTATAATGTCTGACTACAATCACTGACACGATAGACCGTCGCGTAGGTCTTTCTACTTCGCAGAATAGATGCGATTGATTTCTTATCTGTTCAAACGAACCTCCATCGAGGCGGCTTGATTCGAAATTTCGGATTCATCGCGCGAGAGACTAGCAAGGGACAAGGATCGAACTCGAACGAGTCGCAAAAATAGATCCGCCGCGTCTTCCCATTTCACTTCCCCCGCGTGAATGTCGCGATTCTTTTTCCTTTTTCTCTAGCCGAGCAGCCTCGGTTTTATCGTTCAATTTCAGAGAGTCACCGTCGAGATCTCGATCGAGAGACGCCACTTGCTAGAATCTTCGATCTCGACGACTTGTCAAAAGCAACCCCTCGATCGAAGATGACCAGAGTTATCGTTTAGATAAAAATTAAATATTAGCAAACATGTGAAATTTCCATTATATTATAATTCATAGACCGAACAATTTGAAACAATTTGATACAATTTGAAAAATGTCGTGCAAGTATCCGCGTCTAGAAGGAAAAGAGGCCAGAAATGCGGCGGAGGAACGCGAAGGTTGAACGAGGATAAAACTCTGGACGGGAGGATGGGAAAATATGTCGTGATTTATCGTCACGATGAAGCCGCATCATCGTCAGGACACGAACACGACGTAAATATGATTAACGACTCGGTTGTTCGCGAAGGACAAGGAGACCAGTTCTCTGTTACAGTTCCTTCTTTTACGTTTCGCAGAGTTACCTGAAACGAACGCCTCACTGCCGTGCATAGCGTATACCTCCTCTTTCTTTTTTCATCGTTGAAAGAAAAGAAAAATACGTCCTGCAACCTGTCCACGCGAGCCTGTCACGCCATTACTTCCACATTGATGATCAATTTCGAGAGTACACGGATCGATGTACGGAGGTATCCCGCCTTCGAGTTTTCTAGAGCGTTTGCTCTTGTTAATCGCGACACAGGCCACGACGAGTGAATCGACGATTACCCGGCGCTTGACATTATTCCAAATAGTATGATGTAATCGCGTTTACGAGGAGGATTCAGCGGCTTAGACGATCTCGTTTAGTGCGACAGATATCGCGTTATGTCGATTCATCGTGGCACTGTACTTTTCCAAACGTCGATCCACGTGGATTATCAATTCGCAATCTATTTAATTTCGCGCGCCTTTGAGCCTCTCTTGGAAGATAATTGTAATAGTCGTACGTATCGTGTTGATCCGGAATTATCAAATTTTTATATCGGAATTTGATAGGCAAATACGTTTTGAAAATAGCAGTCCTTACCAGAGGAATTTTAGTCCCAATCGACCTTGGACCACCGGACGAGTTTAGTCTGACCTAGAGTACTTGTTAGCGATACCAGCTACACTGGATGACTTGGTTTCTTTTTTCTGTTATCAGTGGTATTCGTAGACTCACAGGCATGAATTATAAGTACGAATATTTTACTTGGAGTTAGCGGTGCCGCGACGAGCAACACGCTAACAGCGTAACGCGAGCAGTGTTAAACAAACAAAATTTGAAAATTAAAGTATCGCCGAGATTCTTCTGATAAAAATATTCTTCTACTCGAATAATTTTTTTTTTTTTTGTTTTACTTAAAATCGTATTAAAGTTAGGAAATATCGTAACGAACTCGCCTGTAAAAATCCCTTACGCAAGGGTTAGCTAACGCCATTTGAACTTTTACTGTTCGATATAAATAGTGCACGATGATCGCTCGATTTCAATGCCGACCCATCGAAAACCTGTTTCTACCTCGACTCGCAACGGCGATTACGACGATTGATAACGAGCCGTGGCGCTGGAATTCCAGACAAATCGTCGGCTCGTAAGAATGCAACAATGTGTACACAGTTGATTTGTTTAACGACAAGCCTCGTAAGACGGGGGACTGTGTTCCCTCCGGTTGGCAACGGATACAGTCGTCCAGTAAGATGAATTTCTCGCTCGAAAATCGAGGGAAACGGTTCGCCAAAACGTCAGCGAGCCGTCGCGGCATCGAGCGCGTGCCAAGAATCCGTGGGACCGAATTCAGAAACGGGACTGACCCTGCGTCGCGTCGTTCGCGATTTTTTCAATTTCTTCCCGATCGACTTTCGTGACTTTCACCCGAACAACAACTTTCGCGTAAATTGCCTCGCGTCGATTCGCGCGTAATGACATCCCAAGGACGCGACCTCGAGCAACGTCGTTAACTCCGCGAGGAAAACCGCGGTACTCGATTGGTCTTCAATTTATTTCAATCAGCAACGCAGCGGTCGCTGAAAGTCTTGCGTCTAGCAATAGTTGCTCGGAGTTGGACGTAGTAGATGGAACAGGCTTTTTTAGAATAACAAAAAAAAAAACCTGATACATGGAAGAAATTAACACTGAGACACGTACAACTGTATCTTCGTAACTAGAGAGAGAGAGAGAGGAGTGGTAAAATCCACTAATTGAAAAGACATACTGAACCAAGGCATCTTTAGAGCTAGGCAGCTCCGATCGTTAATAATTGAGCGACTTTGAAAAGAAGTTTGAGTCACGTGTTTTAAACAGATACTGTTTGGTGCACATTGCACTTGCGCTACCGTATAAATACTCGTCTAAATCACGCGATAATTCCTGTCCTGGAACAATAGCGTCGCAATAAAGGAACTGGGTGCAGTTTGAAAGTGCTTAGGACTCGGATCTCAATAACGACGAGATTAATGGAATTGGGTGCAGTTCGCGAGCGTAGGAGACATTGACCTAGGCACGAATCGCAACGGCGATACCAGCTACGATAGAGGAACAGATCTGGGCGCGGTTCGCGAGCGTGGAAGAGTTTGACCTACGGCACAAATCGCAAAGATCCTCCGGAACGTCGGCGAACACGGCGATGGGTTTATTTTTAAACGAAACGTTCGCGATACGTCGGGGGAATCACCGTGGCCGTACTCAATTTCCTGTTGACCTATTTATATCATACCTAACCGGCGAGAAACAACGCTCTCGTCAAGGTTCTCGGGTCGGTTCGATAGCTCACGATAACACCGATGCCCGACGATCATCCAGAAGACGATAGACATTTTTCTTTGCTGGTATTCCATGTACTATTTTAGATTTCAAGCTTTCGACGGTCCTTGTAGTATTCATAGCTTACAGAAGGTTGCTGGGTTTGATATCAGCTTTTTGCCTACCACAAGTTTACTGCGATTCGCAAACGTTGCATTTTTAGAGTTAGGTAGCTCCGATACCGAAGCTCCCTTGGTTCAAAACACATCCTGAACCAAGGTATCTTCAGGGCTGGGTAGCTCTGACATTGAAGCTCCAACACTGAAGTTTCCCTACATCAAAGGACATCCTGGATCAAGGCTAGTTTAGAGCTAGGCAGCTCCGATACTGAAGGTCCCCTGGTTCAAAAGACATCCTGAACCAAGGCATCTTCAGTATTGGATCTACCTAGGAGAGTTGGAAAACCATGAATACTCCATACACTATTATCGCACGCCACTGGAGCACACGGAAAACATAAATATACCTAGGATATTAATATTTCCTTCTGACTGCACTCTGCATACGTTTAACATACATCTCGTTTACATTTGCATAGACTGTAAGGGCGTAACGCACGCGGTCGCGTACAAAATCCACGCCAATTTCCCAAGAAATGACTAGAAATGACTTTCTAGAAGATTGATTCGGAGTCGAGCATTCCTGCTTTCCAGTCGTGTCCGCGAAGCACGTGCACGTCCCGGAGGACTGCGTGGATCGGGGGAGCATTTTTTCCCGTCGCGAGAAAGAGGACCGAGGACAAGAAGCGACGCAGGTACGCCGATCCGCGGATAAGGGGGCCAGGTGGTTAAGAATGGAGGATAGCCGAGGAATGCGCAATAGAGGAAGCGGTTGCAGAGAAGAAGGAAATTGTGACTTGTAGCATCCTTCCAGGACATCGTGCCTGGCGTAGCACCGCGCAAGGAGAAACTTCTGCGCAGTGAACGTTACGCATTTCTACGGAAGACTTTTCCTTTGAAGCGAGGAGCTGCAGTTGCAACGAGTGTATCCTCGCGCTGCTATCGCGCGTTACAATGCGTGCAACTATGGCATTCGTGGAATAGAGAGATTCCCGATCGAAAGAGCGGTACGAGAATATTAAACGGCGCACAGCGGGATGTCGTCGCTGCTCTTTTTCGATGGTTCTCGCGATACCAACGGACTAATTAAACGATTCGATGTTCCGTCGTGCGTAAAACGATTCTGGAATATATAATCTGTCACGAGAGCACCGGGTATTCACGACTTCGCATCTATTTATACAAATAAGCGAAGCGCGTCTACTCGACCCTCGGAAACGCGTAAAAAGTCGACGAGCTGCAGCCAGCCCTGACCAACATAGATCCAAGGAGATGATGTTCCTAATGATTCACGATAATAAAGCCTCGGAACAAGGAAGAACGTGATTTACGCAAATGTGAAACACGATTCCCCCGTGAATCGTTATGTCACAGTGTTTCCATCGCGATGCAACACCGAGTTGCACCGTTGTTGCAATTTCAATCGAAGTCGGATGGCGCCTTCGACCCTTTGCGTCCTGAATTCTTTTAATAAGGGAAACCGTCGTTGCAGAAATCGCTCTGTCGTTCGGATGTCGTGATTCTAAAAATTGTATGCATTTATGATGCAAACGAGTACAATCAGTCCCATAAGTATTTTATCCTCTACGTGCATTGAAGACATTTTTCCAAATGATATGGTCAGTTTTATGTTTTCAAATAAAGACTTTATTGTAAATATATACAGGAGTGAACTTGACACACGCGTATATTTCTGATGAAAAATTTATTTAGTAACATCAAACCTACTATTTAATTTAGACACGTTTCTTTAATAGGGACATAAGGTACGAATATTCATGGGATCGACCGTAAGTGTTTAACGTAACCAAGGGCACGTGCGTTTATGCAAAGCAAGATATTTATTAATAGAGTATATATTATCTAATCTAAAATCTAATCTAGACGTCAGGATTTGTATTTTGTACCAGGAAGTGGAATCGCGAACCTATTACCGCAGCTTCTTTTGTAATTTCCGAGTCGAATTCAGTTTCATCGACCGCTCCACATCGGCAAACGTATAGAACAATAGTTTGGCGCGCGGTGTCTGGGAAAAGTAGACGATATCATTGTATGTTTAGGTGAATGAACTTTTCGTGCGTTGGGTGTGAACGACGAGCGGTGGGTGCGAAAGGAGATCGAGCGACCGCTTGAGATGCAAGGATCGCTTTCGAACGAGTTGCGTTAAAGTGCTTCGAAGAATGCACGCTGTGGTTTTTAAATTAGAGTTAATCGTTCGTTAACGTTGCGTTGGTTGCAGTCGTATATATCACTAAAGTCTAAAAGTGTCCTGTATAAAATGATTGATTACATGTAACGGTAATAAACTATAATCAGAGTGATTTATTGTACTATTACATGTAATAATTCTATGCTCCTTATCTCACGATCACCTAGCAATGCTCTGCATTCCTACAATAAACCGATTCGTGTCTTTATTACTGAACGCTTCTCGAAGTGAATTAATTTAAAATTTCTGCTAACTGCACGAAGCGAGCCTAAAACGCCTCGTTCTTCCGAGGCGATTTGCTTTCTACGAGTTCGCAGCTAGCGTTGATTGAAATTCTGATCCGAGCACCAGGCGCGATAATCGGATCGGGAATCGAGAGACGGTTACAAACGAAACGGAGAGAAATTCATTTTGCCCCGCGGCCGGCGAGAATCGTCGAGGGCGGAAAAAAAACACGCCTTTTTATGCTCGTTACCAGCGAGTAATCGCGTGATTATTATAGGAATTAATTTTACAAGAACGCTCGGGGAACGCAGCACGCACTCGTATCTAATCTTCGCCGATGATAATCTACAACGAGAGATAACGCGCATCGGCATTGCGAAACGAGCGGCTGGCATGCGCGGTACATAATGTACTCGAAAGAAAAACAGTGAAAATTGTGTTAAGGAGAAAAGATTTCCTATTTTCATGATAATTCACTCGAGAATTCTAATCGGGGAACTCGGTAAACTGCATCTGGAAATTCTAATCTAAATGGAATTTCGAACAATGAATAAAAGATCCCGATTTATTTGTTAACGCTAAATCCACCACGATCTGTCGAACGACCGCTTTCCAACTTTTGTGTACGGTTCTTGTATACAAAATAAAAATGATATACAATCGTTTCATGTATTATTGAGTTCAGTATCGCGTGAAATATTTTTGCATGCAATTGAAAAAACAGTCATTCGATCGATGAAATAATACCATATTTAAACATCGATCAAATAAAAACTTTAATGAATCGAACGGTGAGAATAAATGTCCACGGAGTGTTTTTATTCGCGATCCATTATTCAGGAAAATCCTGACCATCCTCGATTCTAATTGCGAATTCCTAAACAAGAACCGAGCCAGGAGTACGCGCTTGGAATAAAATATGTAGCGTTCGAGGTAAAGCTTCCTTTTTTTTTTTTTTCGTTACGAAACGAAGCTACCCGATGATAGAAATACGTGGAATCGCTCGTCTGCTTCGTTTGCTTCTGTTTAGAATTATTCATTAATGAAATTGAACACGTTGTTCGTGGCTTCCACGTTAACAGGTTTCGAACTTATAGAACATTTTGCAGCGAACGATCCATGTGTCCTCGATTCAGTTTGATGCACCTTTGGGCACGTTTTTTCGAAGAATCTCGTTCACGTTCCACGATTGCTTACATTCCGACCAGTGTGTGTATATACACGTACGTTATTGCGCTTACTTTGCGATAACTATAATGGTTATTACTCGATACACCGAGTGGACCAAATGGAAACACTCGAATGTCTCCGTGGCTTATCGTTACGTAGGTAAAAAAAACTACTCGAAACGAAGTTGAACGATCAAACGGTAACAAAAGAGAATCGAATATAATACAGAGTCTCCTTATTAATTCGACATCGGTCCTTGACATCTATTTCTATTCTTACTTCTTGTAAAAAATATCGGACGACACCCACCATTTAGGTTACATGCATAAACGATAGTTTAATAGCTTGGTCTCGTCTCTGTTACACTCAACGCTTAGGTCACTACTTCAAGGATCACATTAAACTTGTCGAGCTCTACTTCGCGAGATAAACGGACCACCCTGTACCTCAGATACATGCTCCAAATACGATATTAGTCTATCATTTTTCTAACAGCCTATCGTTATCCCATATTCGATCTATCGTTTCGGAGTCGAGCTTCTTTAGATTCCTTCGTTTAGCGCTCCTCTGTAAAACCGTTACATTTGCATAAAATATATTTTTATATGCAACTGAAAACTTGGGTCGTTACTCGAATTCGATGCTACACTTACACTGTTTAAGAAGTTACTCGCGTTTTAATACGCGAAGCCTTTATCTCGTTACTGCTCTTATGATCCAATTAATCGGATTATTATATCTGCAAACTCCTATGATAATTATGCAAATCTCTTTTTTAGGTCGTTAACGTCTTTCCTATCTAATTTACGTAAAACACCGAGGTATGCATACGATTAATTCAATGTGTTCAACTACCGCGTCAAGTACTATAAACGCACTTTTCGACTACTACCGTATTTTTATCTATCCATTCGTTTAACAAATGGACCATTTAATCCACTAGACTTTATCCACGGTGCCCTCGGAGATTTTGACGATGCTTGCAGGTGCGTTGCGAAAATGTCAAAGTTGAAGCCTTGTGTCGACAAAATCTCAACTGGTTACAAGAACTATCCATCCCAACATTCTGCAAATGCGTTCCTCCGTATATCACAAAAATCCCCAGGGACACGAATGTAAGATCTCCTCGAAACTCTGGTCCTATTTTATTCAACGCTCGATGGAATATGCAAGGTGAAACCAGATCGCAAGCCATGGTTTCGAGTGGAGATGGTCGAAATCCGCAAAGAAAATAAAAGCAACCGATGGAAAATAAATAGGCGCTCCTACCTTGAAGACCTCCGAAAAGAATCCAGCCCCGATCTTCTCCATGTAGAAGTCATCCAGCCGATTCAACGAGGCGACCGCATGCCTCAACGCCTGGCAGGAAGCGCCTGTCCTCCTTTTCGAGCCGGTATCCTGATAGGTATCGGTAGGACACACGTTCAGGTTGCAGATATTGCTTTCCATCTCGGTCGGTCGCCATGGATCACGGCACTTCTCTCGATCCTTGTAGCTCCTCGGCGAAGACTGGAGCTCGGTAGGTAGGTCTTGCGGTAAACAGGAAGCGCAGCTCTGCTGCAACGCGTCACTGTTGCTTTTCGTCCAGTCCTTCGACGGCGTGGAGGTGGGAAAGTCCCCTCTGCAGTTTCTCTCGCAGCTACCCGCCGACGAGGATGGAACGCCTAATGAATCCACGACGTCCTTGTCGCCGTACGACTTGCTCGTCGATTTCGAACAGGAGGATTCACCGCCTATCGATTGAAGCGCGGAAATCGTCGAGAAATCGACGACGATGGAGTCCGGTTCGTCGATGGATTCCGTTTGTCGAGGCTTGGGTTGATGACCAGCGTCGGAGGACCTCGTCGAAGACTTCATCGACGAGGGAACGACCGTCTGCGCGACGTTTCTCTGAGACTTCCCTGGTAAATGTTCTTTCCCGAGGAACTCTCGATTGAGGGGAACGTGCTTCTTCGCCAGCTTCGAGGGCTCCTTCGAGCCAGGGTCGACGTTCAAGCTGCTCAGACTAGTAGAACAAAGTACTCGTTGCGATTTGGCGAAGCTTGGGCAGTTGGGGTTGGAGGAGCATTTGTGGATGGCGGAAGAGTTTCTCGCCGCCAGTCCTGTGTGGCTTCTCGCGTGGCTGGACGTCTCTTTGGAGTACTTGGAACCGTTCTTCCCAGCCGAGGAACTGGTAGCCTCGGTCCTGCAGGGTCTGCTCACCTCGGCGAACGCAACGGACGCCTGGGAATAATTGGACGTTGAGCCCGACGGCTGAGACCCGGTACAGAACTCTGCTCCCCCGTTGCTCGAGTCTTTGACCCGCCACTTGGACTTGTCGTCAGCGGAAGGTGGCTCGGTAACCAGCGAGTTGCTCTCCTTCGACCTGCGTGGCTTCTTATCGCTGATCGTGGGACACTCGGTGGGCGTGCACGTTTCCTTGCTTCTCCTGACCTTCGATTTGTCTTCGACGAGGGAAGACGTCTCGGTGGCCGCGGCGGTGCTACAATTCTCCTTTGATCTCCAAGTCTTCGACTTGTCCTCCGCGGAGGATTCAGCGAGAGGGCTCGACGCTTCCTTGAGTCTCTTGGCTTTCGACTTGTCCTCGATGATGGACGGCGTGTCGAGTATGATGGAAGAGTTACAGCTCTCCTTCGACCTCCACAGCTTCGGCTTCGAGTCCTCTACGACCGTAGAGGGAGCTTCGGAGACCACGGGGACATAGCTGTCCTTCGATCTCCAGGGCTTCGACTTCTCGTCTGCCTGGGGGGCTGGCGTCTCCTCCGCCGTGAAACACGGCAGACACGTCGTCCCCGTCGGCCTGGCGCAGGATTTCGACGAGCTACTGGGTGGTCCCGGCGTATTCGACGGCGGCACCTTACCAAACATTTTCACCGCTATTACGCGAAGATTGAGCAGCTTGCACAGGGACGGAACAACGTCGCCGCTGAGTCCCGCATCACACGGATCGTTGGCCACTTCCTCGGGGGACCTAGACGAACGATCCTCGATAGGGAAGACTTCCAACGCGACGAGCTACGTCCTTCGAGGGGCGGTAGCTCGGCATCTCAGGATCACATTTACATAGATGGAGGTATCTACGGTCGCGTTTGGCAGTGGAATCACACTCCGGAAATCACAGTCGGACTAGGGCATGGTCATCCTAGCAAGGGACGCAGTGCGGCAACCGGTCGACAGCGACAATCACATGGAATATCCGCAACGGCGAAACTTGGCACATCTCTGTCCTCGAACGCTTTGGCCTTCCTAGAAGAAACATGCGTTTCAACGCATCCTCGCGATACCTACGTTTCCAAATTTCTTTTTATTAACACATTGTCGACCAGCACGAAAGCGACTTCTTGACACCGGCTATTATCCCCTAATTGAATGTGAAATCAATCTAAAATAAACAATCTAAATAAACACCAATAAATTTTATTTATATTTTATCAACATTATGAATTGAAATGAAATATTTTACACACGGAACGCGACGAGTAAAGCTTTTGGAATATTCTATATCGCTTTGAGTTTTATAAATTGCAATAGATAACGCAAGTGCAAACAGGAGTTTAACTCGTGACCGATCAACAATGTGGTATTACTATTAGGCACAGGAATCAGCTTGAGTAAAAACATTTCTGGTAGATTGAATCTATGTTCATACGAGTCTCAACCTGGTGGTCATTACAATTTATCCGTACAAGGGTAAACGTGAATTCTCCACCTTCACGGAATCAATTTCTACGCCTAAAGGTCGATTCATGACTATACGACACGTACCGGCACCGACACGACAAAACATTAAAACACGCGTTTTAATGGAACTATTCACACTTAACAGGACACCGACCTGAACGTTCCGTCAACAGGAATAGTGTGAATAGTTTCATTAAAACGCGTGTTTTAATGTTTTGTCGTGTCGGTGCCGGTATGTGTCGTTGCCGGAACGTGACGGTCCGTGTCGTATAGCCTGAATCGACCTTAATACAGACGCCATCTAACCATTATTTTTGTAACACAGTCTGAGCTATCAAATTTTCATATGGACACCGCGGTGTAATGCTTATCGACATTCCAGTTGCGCATCGGTGGACCTTGATGCAAAAATGATGGTGGAAAAACGTTTAAAATAGAACGACTGCGGAAACATACACAAACACGTTCGAAAGAAGTTCTGGAGCGATATAATAGGTTGTTTCAAATGGAGTACGAAGGCTGCAATTTTTCAACGAGACAATGACTCGCGGAGTACTTCAAAGAAAACGAAGGAGTGGTTCACTTGGAATACGTAATGCATGTATCTTCTCTTGTGTCGGCTATAATTACGGATCACAATTAGCGAAGATAGATCAATACGAGGAAGAAACTAATTAGGAGGACTTCGCGGACACAATTTCTAAAGAACTGTCGGGACTTTGACACGTTACCATTACACGCTCAACAGCTGTTCAGCAAAGAAGGAACGACGATGAACTAGAATCTCTAACAAGAAAAAATCGAGGCTAAGAGCTTACTTTTTGGAGTTACTCAAGGTATGCAAGTATCGTGAACCACCCTGTATATACTTGTATTTATCGTATACAATGGTAAAAACAGTATCCTCCGACTAATAAGAACGAAATAAAGGTAAAGGAGGAAGAAGTCAAGAACCCTTACAAATAAAACTCATTCACTCTCTACTGATACGTATATTACACACAAATATTTTTATATATCTTTTATAGATAAATACGTTCGTACAAAGGCTCTTCCGTGTGCACCGTTCGCAACGATGGCAATATTTCTTAGCCAGAAATTCTCGGGTTTGCTTCGCGATTCCGCTTTCGAATGATCACCGCGACGTCGCTGCAAGTATTCCTGTGTTTGCAAATGAAGCATAGTTCCGGAACTGTTAACGCGAATTTTGGCGCTAGACGAAACTTCGAACCTGTATCGAATAATAAATACGAGTTCCTAGTCCCAGGAATGCGGACGGATTCGTTAAATAACGCCAACGCGGTCGTGTGCTCGCGCGCGATACGTTACACAGTTCCGAACGACGATTTGATTTACAAAACAGCGCTACTTCTTCAAACGGGACGGCAGATGAACGTTTTCACACGCGAGAAATTTCAGATAAATTACACAGCACGGTTACCAGATCGCGTACGGTTTAATTGGGAACACATCGAGTGCGTTTCTATTAGGTTGTCCGAAAAGTTTCTTTCCCTTTATTAATAAGTAATACATGCACAATAATTTATGTTTTATGTTACGTTACTGAATCGTGCACGATTCATTTTGCTCCATTACTGTTACAACATGAATATATATGAAATTAGATTGTCTATTTATATGAACACGACCACGTCAAATAATTGAGTGCAACTCGCGAAAGAAACTTTCGGGACAACCTAATACGAGACGAAAAGTGGTTGCATCGAATATCACGATTCGGAATCGTGTCCCAGTTTTTGTTGTTTTTTTAAATAGTTACAGTGCTCACAGTATCGCTTTCGATAAACAGCAGTCTCGCAAGTAGCTTCTACGGTCGCATAAACAAGTCACGGTAACAAACATCACGGTTTCATCAATTTTGTTTAATTTGCAAAACTAGGAACGAAAGCTTTTAATTTTTATCGATGGTGCGCCGTCGATGGCACGCGTGCGGCGCCGCTATAAAGTTCGACCAGTCGAAGAATCAAAACAGAAAGACAACAAACAGTCTATCCGTCGTTAGAAATCCACTGAAAACGCGAATAATATCACAGCTCGAATTATTATGTAAAATAAGGTCGCGAGCGAAGTTTCGATACTGTAGCAAGTTCTGTTTTCGAAATATAAACGACATAACATTCGAAACACATCCTGAGCCAATCTATCTTAAAGTAAAGCATGTATTGGGCTGTCTGGAAAGTCCGAGCCGATTTTTAGTAGGCAATACAGGTCTGAATCTATCGAAATGGCGGAAAACAAATAAAATGTGTACATTCCTTAGCAGGTGGAAAGGTTGTGGAACAAAATGGTACATATACAATTCAATAAATATACATCAATATTCAAATATGCCTTTGAATTTTTCTTAAAAATAGGCACGAACTTTCTGGACAACCCGATAGAAACCAATCTACCACGAATATAATATAAAAAATGCTTAGAATTTGATAGCTCAAATTGTCTCTCAAGATTTATAGAAAATATCAGGCTTCTAACGCATTCTGTTCTCATCCTGAGACTAAGTGACTCCAAAAAGTTCTTAAAAACAATCTCCCATCCATATCCCCCATCGAGAACGCATAAAATTTGATAGCTTGAAATTCGAACCTTCCGTTCTCGAAGTGAGAGGGATTTAAGATTCAAAACGCATCCTTAGATCGACGGTGAGTTGGAGAAAAGCGTGTAAAAACGCGATTGACGTTAGTTGTCACTGACAACTGTCGCGGGACACGTTCGATCGCGAAAGCGCCGTGAAACTTACTGGGGTCCTCGTTGGCACCGTGGCGTTAGGATGATTTTAGAAGACCTTGAACCACGTGAAGAGAATTCGGAGCTGCTCGCGCGATACAACACGTCAAACACTGCCGACAGCCACGGACGAGACGGTAGGCATGAATCGAACTTCGGCATCCGCGCACGCTGTCACTTTTGTTTACTGTCTGAGAACGGAGCTGCCGTCGATGGAATCGCGCGACCCCGACACGACGCGACGATTGCTTAGACTGGATCGCATCGCTCGATCAACGATCACGCGTCCTCTTCTTCAGGGACAGAGCACAGTTTTTCTTCGATCCACCGTCTTTCCAGTCGTCGATGGGTACGTGTAAACAGTCGGCCAACACCACCGCGAATCCCTTTTTGAATTTTCCACGGTGGACTGTACGTCGATGATACACTGCTACGAATTACCACCGTACACCACGCACAAGGCAACACCACACCTCTTGTCACGTTGGAGCGTCCTGCACCAGGTTCTTCTCAAAACGATACAAAACGCTCGAAGCTTGTCCGCGAGAATGCGAAAGAGACCGATTCACCGACAACGCCAGACGGCGGCCATTACAGAAATGAACTGGCCCGACGCACGCCGTCTACCGGCAACACCCGACGTTCCCATACTTCCCCCACCACCGCGGCTCTCTTAATGAATTGGACGCGGAGAGGCACGACGTTCGAACTCGAAACTATTCGAATAATTTAATAATTTCATTTAATTTTAATATTTTATAGGTATTCGAGTGCTACGAATAAGCATTACAATAAATAATAATCGAATAGTCCGTTCAAATATAATTCCTTAAGGGGGTATCCTGAATTAGGAGGTCTAAAAAAAAGCGGTTTCTCGTGAATTTTTTTAGAATGGAAAACAAATAAATAATTCTATCGAACTTTTTATCCTATTTTCCTATTATTTGAGTAGTCTGTACTGTATCCACATTTGTACCTCACAATTAAAACCTCCTATCGGCGGGAAATGCAGGTCGTAATTTTGGTTTGACACAAAAAAAAAAGGAACCAAAAGAAATGTTCATTTTCATACATTTTTCTTCTACGTGAGCTAAGAAAAACCCGCAAAAATGGTAACATGTGAATTACTGCATGTTTTAAAAAACGAACGAGTTCTTTGAGTGGAAAAAATCACTTTAACTTGATGAAAAAGTTGTTTAAAATTTTTTTTGTACGAATTTTCTTGGTTCACATAGAAGAAAAATCTATAAAAATGAAAATTTCTTTTGGTTTTTTTTTGTGTCAAACCAATATTACGACCTGCATCTTTCCCGCCGATAAGAGGTTTTCATTGTGAGGTGCTCTACAAATGTGCGTCACAGTCGACTCAGTTTCAATATTTCTTGTTGAAAAAATGTCTACAGGGTATTCAAATATGTATGAAAATGGGATAAAAAGTTCGGTAAAATTAATTATTTCTTTCCATTCTTAAAAACTTCACGAAAAACCGCTTTTTTTTAGACCTCCTAATTCCAGGATACCCCGTTAACGCTAAACTTACCGACGTTCATTTGATGAGACAATTGACTTTTTTCAATTAAATGCAACAGTATTTCAATATATCAACTAAATTAAAGATTGAAGCAATTGTATATAATTTGTATATCGCATATAAGAACTGTGTAGAAAAGTTTGCAAAACTTTATAAACAATAAAACTATGTTTGCTATCTTCATTTTATTGTTTATATAGTTTTAAGGCCGAAATTGCAAAATCGGGCCTTGGAGTCGCATCCGCCGAAGTGTAACGAATATATTAAAACCAGAATTATTAGAAAATATCGCTTCTTTGCTTCAATATCCTGGAATAAAAATCATGCTAGCATAATCGCCCTGTCCTCGTCTCTCCTGCAATTTTTGTATCGCCCTCTCTGTCCTTGTCCCGGAGTTTCCTACTTTTTCCGCAACTGTCGCTGAAGTCAACTCCGAGTTTGGCTCTGGGTCCTGCGCACCCTTAAATTCACGTACCTATGTAATTAAATTTTTTGTACTGTAAGGATGATTTCATTTACCCGCTTAAGCCCCATGTATACATAATCTAAGTCTACTTTGTACAAAAAGATCTTCCATTGTCGTCGTCGGAGAAAAAAATAACATTCCTCACGACAATGCAGTTGTGAATGACATTTCATTTAATTCAGTACGAGAACAATGTTATTATGAAAGTAACATCGTGGGAATAAGCGTAGAGAAACTATATCACTTGTTCAATGAAAATCTACGAAACAGCGATTTCACAGCACGAAATAATTTATGAGAATTTCCATTCCAATCTTACTACCACGGTCTCGTCTCTGTATCGCTGAACAACTACTCTTTTACCAGGCTGAATGAAAGTGTGAGAATTCTCATATGCATACAAGCACACCTTTCACTGTCTTTCAACGAATTTCAGTTTCTCGTTATAAATACTGAAATTTCTAAGCAATGTCAAGAATAGGATAGTTTCAATTTATTTCGAGACGATTCAAAAATTGTATTCGCCTTTCAATTGTAATTTTAATCCGTATCATTCGCTGTACTCTTTAAATTTGTCCTCAAAAATGGATTTTTAATTTCTTTTTAATTACTGAGGAATAATAAAAAATAATTACAATTTAAGATAGATACCACAATTGAACTCTCTGTAGAATTGAATTGAATTGAATTGATTTTCTGTATGCACTCAATATGCACCTAGCAATTTACATCTTATATTTACCGCACTGATTCCTAACCTATCTTTCCATCACGGACACGATTCGTGTGCACGTGATAGTTTGAGGTTTATCTTATTAGTCTCGTAAGATATTTATACTCATTGTAAATAAGTGTTACAAATTAGTGTAAGGAACTTGAAAAAATGGCGAAATTTTGTTTAAGTAAGTACAACAATTAAATAATTTTGATTCTATTCATACAAGTTAGACACGTGGGAGGTTATGTTTTGATCCAAGTTGTCTAGAACCATATGATTTTCGTAATATTTCCAATAATACTAATATTCTAATTATTACAGAAAAACAAAGCAAACGAATGCCAGCGCGGAAGAGGTATAAAATAGAAAAAAAAGTTCGTGAACACAATCGAAAAGTGAGGAAAGAAGCTAAAAAGCATCCTAAAAGTAAACAAATCTCCGTGTATAAACTGCTTTATCCGAACCTAAGATTGTCTTGATCAGTGTAAATGTTTCTTTAAATTTTACAGAGAAACCAAAGCTGATACAGGTTCCAAATCAATGTCCTTTCAAAGAAGACATACTGAAGGAAGTGGAAGCCATGAAAAAGCAACACGAAGAGGAGAAAGAAAAGCTGCGCGAAGCTGCACGCGAAAGAAAGCGAGAGCAACTCGCCAAATCAGGTTTGCAAGGATTAGTTTCCATGGCAGAACATAAACAAGCAGAACGAACAGAAATGGAAGTAGATACCGTACACGAAAAAATAAAGACTGCCGTGTCCAAGGAAGAAAATTCTCTAAAAGCATATTATAAAGAGTTCAAAAAGGTTCTAGATGCAGCAGATGTTATCTTAGAGGTTGTAGATGCTAGAGATCCTTTAGGAACTAGATGTAAACAGGTTGAGGAAGCAGTGCAATCTGCTAAAGGAAATAAACGATTAGTAATTGTTTTGAATAAAGCTGACTTAGTACCTAGAGAAAACTTAGATCAATGGTTAAAGTATTTACGCGGTAGTTTACCAGCTGTTGCATTTAAAGCATCTACTCAAGTTCAGTCAAAAAGATTAGGCAGGAGAAAATTAGGAAAGAAAACAGAGAGTATGATACAAGGTAGCACTTGCTTTGGTGCAGAATTACTTTTGTCGTTGCTCGCGAATTATTGCAGAAATGCTGGAAACGTTAAAACCAGTATTAGAGTAGGAGTCGTCGGACTTCCTAACGTTGGTAAATCTAGCGTAATTAATTCTTTGAAGCGCAGCCGAGCTTGTAACGTCGGAAACACCCCAGGTATACCATACTATACCGCTTTAAATCTAAGTGCGTATTAATTTCATTCTTTACGTCGTTTAATTTTTCATTAACAGGAGTTACAAAAGCCATGCAGGCAGTACAATTAGATTCAAAAATAAAGTTATTAGACTCTCCAGGAATTGTCTTCGCTAATCACTCTCCAGGAGAGAAATCGGACGATTCGTCCGTAGCCCTGAAAAACGCGGTAAAAATACAGTCTTTAAAAGATCCGTATACACCGGCAACTGCAATTTTGAAAAGAGTTTCCAAGCCACAAATAATGGAATTGTATGACGTGCAAGAGTTTTCGACGCCTGACGAGTTTTTTGCTTTGAAAGCTGCTAGAATGGGAAAGTTTAAGAAAGGCGGTATCCCTGATACAGTAGCGGCAGCTCGTAGCGTCCTCGAAGACTGGAATTCCGGAAAGATCAGATACTATACTGTGCCACCAGAACAACCGATTTGTCACATATCCGCGGAAATTGTTAGTCAAATAAATAAAGAATTCGACATCGAAAGTTTTGTCGCGGAAGAAAAAATGATGCTCGATACCTTCGAAGAAGAATCTGCGAAAAAGCCGACTGTTAATTCCTTGTTGATCGAAAGTACCGGTCCAGTCACGTCCGCAATGGAAATCGAGACGCAGAAGGAAGCAGTGAGTCACCTTTTACATGCATTTTCAAAATATAATTTTTTTAGTTTAGTAATCATGAGTCAATATCAATATTTACAGCAAGTTAAAATACAACAAAAGATGAAAAAAATGGAAAATAAAAAAAAGAATACAAATGAAACGAGAAAGAAAAAGACCGACCCGCTTTCTGAAATCGAAGGTAACCAGAAATTAAACAAAATGAAGAAGCTACAATTTAAAAAAGACAAAAAAGATCGCGCAAGAAGAGGTATGGACTTATTTCGAACTTATTTTATCTGAAAAGTTTGATCATTAATTACTGTCGATTATTTCAATTTTATAGAAAAGGTAGCTGTTAATTTAGCTGGTCAGCTCAACGAGTTTAGTATTTCAACCTCTGATGACTACGATTTTAATACAGATTTCGTTGAAAAATAAAATGAATGTAAAAGTATTCACTTGTCAAAAATAAAATGTTTAAAACGATTGAAGTCAACCTACCCCTCTATGAATTACGTTTGTATGTATAATGTAAATAAAAGATAACGATGTGAATTAATAAACAAACATGTTTCGTTAATAAACATTCTATTACAAGTTATATAGTTTGAATTCTCCCGCCATTTTTACGTCAACTCAAAAGCCATCTAGCGGTGAAAGGGTTGAACTAATTTTAAGAGTTTGGTCAGCGCCTCTATCGGGAAAACGCTCAAGTTTGTCCTCGAATAGTTCCTCCTGTCAACGTTAGATGGCGTCATTTGTTTATTATAATTGAAAATTAAGAGTTCAGCGAGCCAGCGAATCGATCACTGGCACCGTTTTTGAATATAAATTGAATTTTTTATTTATAATAGTTATGAAATCAAAAAAATAATTCTTTCTAACATGGTCTTATATTTTTTACTGTTAAATACACGGCAAATGCATTGTAGATTAAATATTGGTAATGCATCTTCCTTTAAAGCATTCAATGTTTATAACAATGACCACGACATCACCAATTTTGCAAAAGAATAACGAGGAAGGAATTCGTGAAATAAACCAAATCAATTTGTACCTGTATGAATAACGTTTGTATTTATAATATAAATAAGACATAACAGTATATGTACATTAATACAAAAATTGTCTCATACCTGCTCTCAAACTTAAAATAAATTTACAAATATGCGAGTACTCGACGACCCAGACGATTGTAAAAATAAATCCAGCTTAGTTGATCGATTTACATGCTTTTAAAGATATCTGTGTGTTTATCACGAGACACAAACACGAGACGTTATTAATAAAGCAAACGAAGATAAGGACGCTAAGGGGGGAGGGGGGTGGGTGCAGGAAATGCTAACTGTAAAACTTATAAACTATCTTATCATAGATGACATCAAATACGTGAGAATTTGTCCAATTGGCGCTACGTTGGTACCAGAATGATAACTGACATGATTGATAACTGACGAGCGGCGCATTACACAATTCATCGGTCATTTCTCCACAAGTCTTAGACGGTGTTAGTGTCAGACCGCGGAACGCATATTTTAGTGTCTAAAATAATACTTGGTAAGAACAGTTTCGAAAGAATTTTTAGTTATTAATTATTCTAGAATTATTAATTTGTTATTATAGTTATTTATATAGCGAAAGCCAACGCTGTATACCATTAGTTTTTTTTTATTTTACAAAGTGCGTAGTCTTTAACGACATAGTACACTAATTACTTTTTAATAGAATCTTCCCCTATATGCTATCGCTTACATACTATCCGTTGCTACAGTAATTGTTTTCTAATAAAACATTTCTATAACTACCTCTTATGTAAATTGTTTACCAGAGAAGTACGATGAGCAAGGTCGCGAATAAATCGGTTACGTTTCCCATGAAGCCCCCTGGTCAAGCAAAGGTATGGAATGTGGTTGATTGGATGAAAAAAGATAGCAATGAACCACCGATTAGGATTTCGATTCAAGAGATACCCGAAGACAGGTACGAGGATGTCCTTGATCATATGTGCACCTATTTCATTGTCGACGAACCTATTTGCAAGTGCATGAGTAAGTATATCGCATTTCCCTTTTAAAGTAGCACTTAATTTCATTGCTAATCAATAATCGTATCAGTTCGCACTAAACGCCTATTGTCTAGTTTTCGCAACTACTTTATCTTTACGAGCAACGACACTTAACACTGTGGCTCAACGCGTTAATTCGCTCGGTGCGAAAAGCATCGTATTTGGTTGGCCCACATTCACTTCTACGCGAGCAGACTTCATCTGTTGATCTTCAGCATGCACGAAACATCGTGAACGTTAATTCGACAGAAATTTCTACGGTAGTGGTATTAATTAATAAAAAGAAATTTAGTAAAACTCGCGTAAAAGAAATTTAAGAAGGACAGCCATTTGGTTGTTATGTTTTCTCTTAATTGTCGGCCGTTATCGTATCATCTTTCTATGCAACATCTGTTCGCCTTTCCTTGCCATATTTTCGCTGGCGTTTTCGGGCATTTTCGACGAAATCTATCCTGTACGATCGCTACCGAAACATCCTAGATATCCGAGTGCAAAAGTATTGATCGATAAACGACAAAAGAAGATTAAATTTCAACTGGACACGTTCGCTTGAAAAATGCTCTATCGTGATGCGTTACTTGTCAGAATACGGTAACCGGCGTGTTCTCGCATTACGCTATCGTGTGTTCTCCACAAACGTGACACCGCGAAAAGATAGAATAGCGCCGCCTGTGATATTTACATTTTAATGATATGTTTTCGAGGGATACGTGGTAAACAATATCGTGAGACTGCAACCAAAGTAATTAATTAACGCTGTGAACTCTTCGCGTGCCTCGACGGTTAATAAATACAGTTGAATTCAATAATTATGACGTACACGTGAATTTTCATAACTGTACCAAATTGGCAGTGCGCGGTGAAATTCGTCGAGCTAATTTAATGGAACGCAAGTACGAAAACTCCAAACGTGAAGTAGGATATGCCTGTCACTTCAGTTTCCGCTCGACGTGGGCGGGAGCGACGCTAATCTTTAATGCACGTACGCGTGTACAATGAATACGAGTCATCGTAGTTTATTTCCTACATTATTATTAAATTTTAGATAGAATAAAATAGTAAGAAGCGATCACAGAGCGTACATCACCTCAAAAATATTGAGCGGTGATGAGTGCTGCAATTTCCGTGACCAATACCAACCATTATCTCTCTCATCCACCTGTACTCTCGCTGCGTAATGCTTTTATTTCCTGCTACTCGTATCTCAAGATTGCAAGACGATTTCTGTTATCAATCTTCATCTGATAACACCGAAATCTTGCACTTCAAGTTTCCACGATTAACGATAATTGTATATTATTTGTTTTTCACTCGAGTTTAATTGCTAAGCTAATCGTTACATCGACTTTTACAGATGGGGCAGAGGACCCAGAGTACGTAGCACAGTTTCGAAAAACTTGGACGATGCTTTTAAACCAAGGGTTGTCCGTGGGGGCGTTCGCGGATAACCCTGATGGAGGCAAACCAATCATAGCGGGTGCCAACATACTGGGATTGACCTTCGAGGGAGAATCCTTAGAGGAACTGGATATGCATGTGATTTATTTATTTACGCCTTCGACGTGCATCGATCAATTTTCATGTCACAGTTGAATATATTGCACTCCATTCCAACGAATGATTGATCAATTCATGTTTGTTATTGACGATATAACTGAGAACAAAATAAGTCAATAAAAGTAGCATTCTGTATTTAAAAAGATCATTTATAAGTAAACGACTAATACGTTAATTCTTACCGTGTATAATTCTACACATACAGTACTCTTATTGCTCTTTCTGCACGATACGTTATCTGTTGTGTCTGCTATCTTACTTAATGCATTATTAGTTTGAACTACTAGCTATGGTTCACTTCAAGCGCATGCTATTCCGTTTTTAATTATTTCAATCTCGAATTAGTAACTATCGACAAGAATGGATCGCAACTAAATTAAATTTAAAAATCGATATATTTAAAGGGAAAATACAAAGTTGAAACGCACGAATACCACGCTTATCTGAAAATATTAATTATTAACTGAAAACTATTTCACAGGAAAAGGAAAAAAGAATAATGGTGGCTTTAAATGAACTATGCCACGAAGCTGGTGTATACAAAAGATACGGAGTAGATAGATACATGTCCGCTCTTGGATTATCTGTGCATCCATCGTTTCGGGGAGCTGGTCTGGGATATCATCTTCTTAAAGCAAGGTAGATCCTATAATTAACACGTTTGCCAGATTAAACTCGTGAAAATTTCTACAAGGTTATCATAACACTTCGTCTCGTGTCTCGCGAAAGTTAGATAATTTAACATTCGCTGTAGTATTTCATTTCTTCACCTCGTCACGATTTATTTTCGTTACTGCCACAGTTAATTCTTTTTGTTTCTTAATGAAAAGTCCTGTGACCCATTTCTGGGATTTTTATTCGCATGTCAGCTCATTTATTGATTCATTTTTTAAATACCATAGCTTTGAAAACAATGTTTCCCGGTTCAAACAATAACGTACGCGAATACACACGTAAAATAATATATGAAATGCATAAATTTAAATGGTTAATTTAAACGATTTTTGTCGCAGGGAAAACATAGGTCGCGAGTACAATATCCAAGTGACAAGTACCGTGTTCACTTCGCCGATCTCGCAGAAGCTGGCTGCACGATCGGGGTTCGAAGATCTCCTCACGAAAGAGTTCAAAGACCTCGTCGACGAGAAGGGAGAACTCTTTCCAAATATCACCTCAAAAATCGTCAAAGTGTCGGCGAAGAAGCTGTATTAACGTTGACGATTCGTCGCTAGAAAAGCATATTACACGGTAATACTCGACGAGGTCTTTGAAGTCACGAGCTAAACGGTTACTCAGTTTCATTTCGCAGTAAGTGAACTTTGAATTCGACTATAAACTTTTATACTTCGACTATAAAGTTTTATAGAGCTCGATGCTTGGGAAGACCTGGGCAATTTTTAAACATTATCTCGGGTGAAACGTTGAAAATGATAAATTTGTTTCATTGTACGAAACGCCCTTGACAATCCGCAGATGTAGCACCGCGAGGAACTGTTAATGATTCCAATGGGGGAAAAAACTGGATCAATAAAACTACTTCATTAAGTCACTGACATCGTGCATGTGGACTGAAGTCATCATTTTGTGCTGAAATATGGCGCACCGTTGCCAATGTAACTTTTTTACAGACAAAGTAAATGTGTTTTTTTCAAACATCGTTTGCGGATACCCCATTAAAAAAGGAGCAAATAAGCGCACACCATTTTTTATAATGAACGCCACAAATGTTGTTATAGGTGGCGATTACATCCTGGTTTAATAAAAAAAGTGAATCTGAATCGCAGTCACGTAAATCGTTTCTGCCTTTACGTAGAGAAAAAATAAATAGAAGATGGAACGTGTACACACACAATTTAGTATCGTATAAGTGTTGTATCAATAAAATAATAAATTCTAAGGGTAACATTCTTATTTATTTGTAATTGTAATACCCATGGAAAATGACAATGCCCACTTGGGATAAAAGTAAATGTATAAAACATTGAGTTAAATTTAATTAATCGACAAATTGAACAACGTTCTTCTTATTTATGTGCAAAATGGCAGTGCGGTGTACTAATGCGAAGTATCTCTTCAGGAATCGATTAAGCACACAAAAACAACGAATAAACTTCAAATAAACATGTTAATTATTTGACCTTGTTTTCAAGTTATGATCGTTTTCGTATTAACATGATAACTGTTTCTCTCCATGAATTATTAAAAGAGCTCGCATTTGATAAATACATGGCCGATCGAGAGAACGAGTAACATTTTTAAACTCTGAAAGCAGAACGTTTGAACAGAAAATTGTTGAAGATAAACTAGTTTCCCAGAGCAAACTATGTAATATTTTCTAGGGCACGTGTTACATTTTCGACGATTATATCTCAACATTTTCTGCGCACGTAATGCACTTATTGCGCAGAATATTCACATAAATTAGGGGGAACAGGTTTATTCAAAATTGTTCGTCGTTCAGTCATTCGTCAAATAGTCATTCACTGTCAATAAATCAAATCTCGTCTTCCACGCGCGTATTAAAATAACAAAAAATGTTCAAATACTCTGTGAACACGTAGAAACAAAACCACGTGTAAGATTTTACAAAAGAATGTTTCGTGTTTCTGAACAAAAAAATCCTAAATCTCAAAGTCGATCCATTATCACGAATCGCCTATTATTTTGCCAAACTTCACCAAGAGTGCTCGAACGGATAAAAATGAACACTTACCCGAAAAAAGAAATGTTTTATTAATAGCCCGTGCCGTGGATAAAAAGATAAGCACATGGTGGTTCGATAAGCAAAATTAACGAGTATCCTTTGAACGCCGTGTCCGGCCGGTGGGACGCGGCGCGAATTTCAATTGACCGTTGCGCTCGGTTCGCCTAACCGTTTCGTCATCGATGCGCGCCGAAATACGGGCTATCGCGCTTCCGTTTGTTCTGATAAGCCGAGGCACTCGAATGCATTCGAGATGCGCGTCGTGAGGGGGCGGCTCGTACGCGTTTCGACTCGTTAGCGATCGAACGAAGGTCATGAACGCCTAATTCGACGCAGGCCCAGTGAATCCATTTCAGGTAAATGCTAGAGAGTCAGCTTCGAGATCACCTTACGAGAATCCTCGGCTGCGATCGAAGCGCAATCTGAGGCTGCGTTTACAGGAAATAGTAGAGAAATTTTATGGATTCTAAAGCTACTAAGAGTTTTGTATCAAACTCCTTTTTGAAGTCAGTCAATTATTAATTCTACAGCAAAAGATACTCTATAAGTAGATCAAACATAGCTAAAATTCAAATGCATTATTCTAAAGAGGACTTAATCTATAAGCTTCCTTATTGCACTCGACATGAGCTGAGTTGATGCACATGAGTTTCTACAAGCTCTTCGACACCGATAGCAAAATTAACTATCGTTCGGGCAAAGCTCAGTCAGCTTACACCATGTTTCATCTCTCTCCATGTTTCACGTTAACATCTTTTCCGGTATCTTTTACGTATCACGCGTTTCCTTGTACAATGTCCTCCACGTAAATGAAAAGACCGGTGCACCATTGTTTTGACCATCAGTACCGAGGTGTGGGAAGGGTGAGAAATAAATCTCAGAAAGAGGTAACGAGCCAAAGAAGCTTGCGGAACAACACTAGCGCAATACACACCCGACGTGGACGAGTACTCCAAGAGACGCTCGTCCACGTTTCGACCAGGATCTTCTTCGCACATGCGTACAGGGCTCGCGAAGCTCCTGCACGCGCACTCCAGCGATCGCGGAAGTGTAAGTAAGAAAGCGGAATCGCCGCGAGTTTGTTCGGCAGTACCGCAGTCGCGTTCGGCGCGTCGTACGAGCAAGTACGTTCTCGTTCGTTCTGATCACGTTTTCCGATCCTCCTCTACTTTTATCTCGAAATCCCTTCGGTCCTGTCACGCCTCGGCGACACCCTGCTCCCATTCAGCCAATCGACATTTGCATAAACGGACGAAAACGGCGCGATTCGAAAGAACAACTGAATTATGTACCGAATTTAAAAATCGACACGAGGATTCTCGTCGAAGGTGAACAAGCCACCCGTGACCATTTCCTCGTGTTTTCCACGATAGTTCACGCTTGCATAATGAATAGCTTGTCGTGTGGTTTCATTTCGCTTTCTTTTTATGTTTATTTTTGGAATATCGCCATGTCTTGGGAATATCTCTCTGCCAGTGATTAATTAACGAGTATAATCTGAAAAGAATTCTCTGGGCAAGGGTTGACAAAAAAAAAATTAGGTTGACAATTCGGTAGTTTAGTGTCAGGGTGTACTCCCTCAATCGGTGACTTTAAAAGATTGATATATGTACATTTTGCTTGTCGATAAATATTTGTACTTTATGAAAAGAATTTCTTTTTCCTAAATGGATAGCATGAATTCAGAGGTTAATTGACACAGGGCATACCTTTGTTAGCAATGATCCTACGAGTCAACTCTTTGATTGATTCATCGGCAGTGGATTTTAATGTAATACAAACGTTTTCGACCCGTTCTGGTCTCTTTCAATAATTTCATAATAAAACGAAGACCTGGAAAGATCAAAGATGAAGAGGCTTGGAATGACTACATTTAAGTTAATTTTCGAACGATCCACAAGTCGAATTCGATGATATTTAAAAGTCACTGTGATTTAACGATTGTGTGATACGAGTGACAGTGACTTAATTTCCAAGTGTCTTCTGTCGTGTCAGATCGACGAACCTACAGACAAGATATTTCGAAGGATACTCTATTGTGTAATAATATAATTACATTGTGCAGTTAAGGATGCTTTAATATACAATGTTATTTGGAGAAACCTGACATTTCGAATAAAAATAAAAACCAGAGTAGTCTCAACATCGACGACAGTGTTCGATGAATACACTTAACGCTAAACCATCGACCTGAAAGAGCAAACAGAAATCAAGAAACTCGAATCTACGGTTTCTTGGATTACAGAGGTTCGTTCTCGATATTGCTGTGAGTTGGAAGTTCTCCATCGTGACGAAAGTAGCCCGACGTGTAGAACGTGTACTGTCGAAACAGTTTCTACTCGAATCCGAACCGAATTCAATCCACTAAATAGGAAATGCAATATGGTTACGTCGATACAGTCCTCTCGAAATAGATCCAGTCGTCGAAAAGGTATAAGACCGTAACCTGTTGCGTGACGAGAAGTGATCGTCGACGTGTCGGTGCTTCTTGCGATTGGAAGAAACGCATCGTTCGTTTCGAGTCGTCGAGCTTAAATATTAAGCTCCGTTTAGTTCGTCAAGACGACCTTTGAGAAGATAAATAATGCCCTGAGTGTCATTCTAACAAGCATTACTATTCATCTGCTTATCACTTAGACAATGGATCAATAAGTTTTTCTAGCAGCAAAGAAAATATTCGCATATTTACTATCGTGCAGTATTTCCACTTCCTCAAACTGAAGTATTGGCTTAATTCAAAGAGATTTCCCGTCCAAAAAATTGAAATCAGAAATCTCCTGCGTTCTTAATTCTCTTATTCCTCGCGTTTAACTCGACGGAAATAATTCATTCATTGTGTGTCGAAAGCGTTTCGCGAATGGAGAAAGGGTGCTTTCGTTGACGAAGAATCTATCGCGTATCGATCGATCGGGATAGTAAATCCAACAGGAATTGAACGCGATGGACTCGCAAAGAGAGCAATGGGGAAATGTGTGACAGAACCATGAATTAAGCTTCCAAATAGGAGACGCGAAAAGGCAGCTCAGAAATAGAAATGGGAAATAATACCTGGAAACGTTTCGCTCGATCTTCTTTGTCGAGGTTCGTTTTCCAACGGATCTGTCTGATCCAGTTCATTTTCCGCGTTCCGATTCCATTCTCTCCTCGACTGTTGGATAACAATCAGTCGATCTGATTTTGGCCACTACTCAAAATCCATTACAACGGCTATGAACTTTCAATTATCTCGCGTTCCTGATTCTATAGTCGGCGACACGCGGTTCCACTTTGACCCCGTTATTGCTTGCGTGCCCGTCAATCCCAGAGTTTAATACTAATTCGCGATAATGACAGTATAGTTTGGACCGCTGGAGAAATATATTTCGAACAATAGGACGCTCGAACCACGGTGGTTCGGATGACGGAGTTTACGCTGCGTATTGTGATAATTACGGGAAAATACAAATTTAATACTGTACATTAATTTAAAAGTGATGATAATCCAAGCGGTAACTTGTCTGGGATAATTAGCTTGGATTCAAAAAATAAAAGAGATAACGAACACGAGGCTGAACTAACGTATTCAAGGCTTTCGTAATTGGAATTCATTTTATAACGATACGCGGAAAATGGAGTGGAAAGAGGACTTGCTAATACAATATTTTAATGAGAATTTATTTGGTTATCGACTATTAAATAGAGTGTAATATTGACGGCATTCGAGATTTCAGATGAACCTTAATACCCATCACTATTACTGCACGCGAGCTCAAAGGGTTAATATTTCGAACGCGTATTTGCACCCTGAAAATATAAAGTACAAATCGTACGTTTATCTATTGATGCGATTGAAACGTTCCGTGATAATAACGAACCGATTTTTAGAAATCGTAACATGTTAAATCCCTGTCATCTCCGAACAAAGATACGCAGACCATAATTAATATTTCATTCTACGACAAAGATTCGCGCGACAAAAGCGAGACATGAATTTTAGTTCTTTAAATCTTTGCTCAACCTTTGTTCGTTGAAGTTTATATTTCTGAGGTTAAAATAAAAAAGTATATATATATATATATGTGGGTCAGTAAATGGGTGGAGAAAATATCGTCCCATGCTAGAAGAGTAAAAGAATTTTCTAGCAATTAAGCTCCCGTTAAATTTCGATCTTTAGTTTCGAGATTATCCTTAGAAATACGTCACCGAGTGTCTTCGTTCTCTGTCCACGCGCATCTACTTCTCGGATATTTCACAAAGGTACGAGAAATATAGAGCCGCTATAACGAAACTCTGCCACGTACCGAGGAAACGTTATTCCTGGTGGAACGGGTTCTCCTTTTCCGCAAATCCTGATTTTTACGAGTTCCATTTGCAACTGGTCACGTCCTTACATTTTCTGCGCGTCTAGCCGTCAACATTGTTACATACCCTCAATGGCATCGTCACGATACCTTGTCTAAGCTCCGTCGACGTCCGATTATCAGTGTCCAGAGCGAAAAGTTTGATTGTTCGGTAATTGGCAGCCTCGTCCGTTCATCGGAATCGATCCTTTCGACCCAATAACGCGTCAATTCTCTAGTGCGCGGGCTTTTCAAGCTTCGTCTCCCCACGGTCGCCTTAAACAAAAGGAAAATATCGGTTAAATTAGAATTAAAGTTTCCTAAAGATTTCACTAAAGTAAAATAAAATTGTCTCTTAAACTTGTAACTACGTTTCATATTTTTGGAACTTCATCTTTAAAGTATTGCCACTAAAATAATAATAAAAGATTCCTTTTGAAATTGTGTAATAACATTTTCAGATAATAGCATTGAATTACATAAATTGAATCCAATTAAAATTAGTTTGTTTCAAAATGAAATTTCGTTATTTCTTGATGGACGCGCACTTGACCACGCCTCGTCTAATGCGTCAGACTAATACTCGTTATTTCTACTTGCGTTTGTTTGTAAATATTAACGGTGACACGATGCGATATCTGTTACGTCAATTATACTAGCTTCTATCTAATCAGAGACACTCGAAACGAACGACGCTGTACCACGATCGAAGTTTATGAACTCTAGCACAAGTAGAAATAGCCAGTAATGGACAGACACGATACCCGAGTAATGCTCTCGCCCATTATCGCGCAACGAATTATCAAAATTCATCTTCCTTTCTTTTCCAAGGTTTTTTATCGAAAGCTATATAAACGTTACAACTTTCAAGTTTAATTAAGCAACGCATAATTACCTAAATGAATATGTATTTTATTAATATCATGATTTCGTATAAGTAATGCACATTACTAATTGTATAATTTTGGATCATTGTCGCGCATTATAATTTTGCGCAATGTATAATTAATGTATACACGAACGAGAAAACGGAAGACAATTATGAATCGGAAAAAAGTGATTGACTAACGAAGTATGTTTTAAAATAATCCACTTCAAAGAAGAATCGTTGGTCTAAATATTTCTAACGATAAACTGTAGGAGTTACGCATATTTTTATTTCGTTTTGGAAGAGTTTCATTGAAACTTCGAATTTAATGGAAAATTTGAATTTTAGTAAAATTGTGTCGTTTCACGTCCGATTGTCAACAGTATCGAGGATCAAAGTTTTCAGTGAATGTTTTGATTACACACTGATTGAAATCCTCGTCCCTCGTTGCCAAATCCAACGATATTTCCATTCGATGCTTTCAATAGAATCTCAGCAAGGTTTCCCGTTTTGTTGTCTGTACTGTGACGGCGTAATAAAAGAATGGACGATACCAATCCTTCTTCAATTTTACAGATTATCATTATGGAAACGTCGCCTTTGAAGTTCTAAATGCCATTATACTCCAGTATCCTGCTTAGCTTTACTAATTCACACAGTCAAAGTAACTCCTGTCGAAACGCATACTTAAGGATCTCCTTTATAACAGCGAATTATTTCACATCATGTTCTTATTAAGAATTCTCTTCGTTCTCTCTCGATGCGAAAGATGCTGGGACTCGGATTGAATAAAATTAAAAACATTTTAAGATGCTTCGAATCGGGGATAGAAAGTTGGAAGATCTTAAACCATTCTGTACGGGACTTTTCAGTCGAACGTCTTCATAATTCTGCACAGTCTGGATTATAAACTGTATCGAAAGTAATGATTCATGTTGAACGTTTCGAAACATCTTAAATTCTTACGGAAGTATCAGAGGTCAATGGCGTAAACTGATAATTTCTAAATTCCTAAATCTCTATTAAACGATACGTGAACAATCATTTCTCTGTTCGTTAGTCACGAAGAGCTAAGAAATCACGCGATCTGTTCTCGCTGATCATTCAAGTCACCCCTAAAAAGGATCCTTGAAACTTTATCAGCTTGGTCCTTCAGCCCCGAATAAAATTGCTAATACACTCGCGCAGATCGGGACTCGGAGGTGGCAAAACGATGCGTCAAGATCCCCCGCGTGGACTGTAACCGGAAGTGGTGAGAAAACAAACGAGAAATCGAGGACAACATGAAGTCGTCCGACGCTTAGCCGCCGGTTTTCATCTCGAAGACGATGTATTTTACGCGATGAGGTGTGCGAACACTCGTGTGAGAACTTGATTCGGCGGGGCTGCGTTCGAGACGAGTGGACGACAGTGCTGAGACGCTTTTGTGGACGACATGTCCGCGGAAGGAGACAAGGAGGAATGGGGAACAACCGAACCGAACCGAACCAACCTGGACGAACAGTGCTGCGGGAATCGAACCGAGGATCTCCTTCCGGATTTCAATGCCACCCTGCTCGACGTAAACGCGACGCCGACGGCCGAGATCGACTCGTTCTACTTTTACGAGGTGAGTTTAACCAGTCAGTTCTCTCTCCCTCCCTCTCTTTCTCTCTCTCTCTCTTTAAAACTCTTACTAAATCATTGGGAAAATTTGAAAAGTATGAAGTAAAAATAAAAGATACCGAGCCACACAACCCAAAGTTGGGAATGAAAATAATGTCTACGTAGATGTACTAAGACGTACCTTTAAGCTGCTTTTCTCCCGTGTTTCAACATCTGTCCGCGATACACGCGATGTTATGGCATATTCGCATCGCTTAAAAGGTGAAGAGCACCGGAAAATCTGAACACAAGAGAAGGGTCAGGGATAGGGGATAAACCTTCTACCTCTTCGCAAAGAACGGTTTGAATAGATTTCTGAGCTCGATGTTTCCTTTCGAAAGCCACTTTCGACTCTCTTCGACGAACTTAGAGAATCGGAGAAAGCTATGGAGCGTGAGCGCGGGGGTAAGAGGTGATAATTCTTCGCGATAAAACTGCGAAAAATCCCATCCGCCCGCTACGTCACCTTCAACTCGCCGTATAAATCCTTAACGTCTGATATTTCGGCGAGAAGTTCGCGGAGTCTTAAAACAGATGAATCGTTAATCGCGCCTGATCCTCTACACAATTCCCCGGTTGTCAGAGGGGGAATAACTCCGGAAATTATTTCGTTCAACGGTTTGACGTTTCGACGTGACGTTGAACAAGCGAGGAAGCCGAAGAGTCGCATACGAATGAATCTTTCGCGTGTCCTGTGCACGATGGGAGCCAAACGGAAGCTGAGGGTGGTCGCTAACAAAACGTTCGTTCGTTTCACGATTCGCGCATGAAACCGCCACGCGCTGATTCCGATGAGTCTTTGACGAATCGCAAAAGTTACCGTACTTCTTGTATATTTTTCTTGTTTCTTTAACCATTCGCCTTACGATTTACTTTCCAATAATGCGTGTCATAAACGATAACAGGGTCGGTCACACGCGTTGAGACATTCACGTTTCTGACACGACATTGTAAGCTAAGGTGTTGACTGTATTTATCGTATTAAAAACAAAAATGCAAGGACAAGAGTATCTCATTATATGCAGGTGAAAGGAAAGAAGTAATGCGAGTATTCGAAAAGAAACTTATGATAAATAACGTTGGAAGTTTAAAAAGAATGTTTACGAAGCATCTCGGATACCCATCGAAGAAACAGCGATCGAGTTCTGGTCGAAGGAATCCATTAAAAGTTTTCCTTTAAAAGAATCCATTAAAAGAATTGGAGGGAGGCGAAGTTCGAGAAATAATGAAATTTATCCACGTTAAACTGGCGACTAAAGCGAGTATTCTTGTAACGTCCGTGGACTCATTTTTCGTAATTCTGGAGTCACGCCACTCGTCAATCGAGGGGGCCCAATTATGTCCTTGGAAACGATTCGACGAGAACATGGCAGAGCGCGGTTCGTCGATGTCTCGAATCACCTGGCCGCTGTCAGGTAACACAGCGCGTTTCCCTTCGTAATTGGATCGGTCTATAGGAATTGATCCCCAACGTTTGTCCATCAATTAATGGAACGCGATGCAACTATGCGTCAGTAACGGAGAGCAGCTGGGAACGTAAACAGTGGCCGCGATAACCAGGAATCATCCATTCGGAGCTGCGACGGGAATAATATTAAATAAAATTTGTTTGCCGGTTTTATAACGAGCGTGCGGGAAACATTGCGCGCAAAAGCGCACGCAGTTTCAACCTTTTCGAAATCAGATAGCAACGTGTATAGGAAACGAATTGGAATTGCGCTAACGCTTTGATATTTCATACGTTCGAGAATACAGTTTCACAAATCGAAATCGAGATCTCTAAGCGCATCAATCGTGGAGGGAACGGTCGAACGGGACAGTGTTTGCGTCAACGTTTTCATTCCGCTGGTGACGGGTCCGATGCATTTTTCTAACGTTTCTTGCAACCGATATCGTATTAATAATGACATCGGAATAACACAAATAATTTCTGGATAGGAGAATAAATGTATGAACGCTATTGATTCGGAAGTAAGCAGCGCCAAAATGAAACGAATCGTTTTTAAATGTCTCACTCCGCTTTGATTATTTTGTAACTGGCCGGGTGAAAGGCGTCGCTGTTTACTTGGAATAAATACAGGTGAGGTTTCGTAGCGATATTTCTTTTCTTTTATTGCTTCCAGTGCAATCCAGGGGGTGGCTGCGTCGAAAGAAAGTTTAAACACCCCTGAAGGAACGTATTTATGGTACAGCACGGAGAAACATAATGGAAAACTGTGATAACGTGGGATCTGCGTTCTCCTTACGACCACGTAAGGTTTCTTTCATTTCGTCGCGATCTCGGCCAACATAAATTTTCTTGCAAACATCTCCCGTTATTCAGGATAAAAAGGCGATATTTCAAAGTGGCCGCCGCGTTCCAACGAATCGAACGCGATCGAACGAACCGAGATCGCCCAACTTCACAATTTAATAATAGTCTGGTCCTGTGCTTTACGCGACTGTGATACTTGGAAAGACTTTTGAGGCGTTGCAAAAATATAAATAATGAATACGTAGCGTTAATTTATTTTTTGCTGGTGTTACGTAATATATCTCCTCGAGAAGACACAGTAAAAAACCTAACGTACGTTAACAATTAAATAACGTTTTTATGACGATTATACGAGTCACGGTTAGAAAAATAATAAACTCTGTGCTTTTTTTGACTCTACTGTTTTTAAGAATTCGTAGTGCTCGCGTTATGTTCTGGATCGTGTTTTCTAACGTCACATAATCTGTGTGATGAACTAGACTGTGTGGCAGCGAGCATGCTAAACGTCAGGTCATAAATTAGCTTCAAAAATAGTAACGATTTAGTCTTTACGATGATTGTATATAAAATAAATGGAAAATATTCCAGCATGAAACTCGCTCGAAGAATCAGATTTAAAAATGTTTAAGTTTCTCGACTCGACGCGTTTACTCGTCTCGTGTTTATTCCTTGCTCGGTTGAAACGCTCTCATAGATGCCGTGCAATTCGATTTCAGCCAATCGAATCTCGCTCAGCAGGTATTTCCAAAGCTTGTCGAGCTATCCTCGACGAGCGTTAAAGTGAAATTTATGAATGGTTAAGTTCCAGCGGAGATCGCTCTGTCTTTGACGTTCGGAAATCGTTTATCTCCGTCGCTCTATTCCCAGCGATGCGCGATGTGTCGAAAGAGGATCACCGTTGATCGATTATTAAACGCGTAGAGCGACGTTTCCCAAAACTTTCCCAGTCGCGGAACCGCTCGTCTCGTAATATATTTACGGAACACTTGCATTCTTTGCCGGCTGTTTGCGTTTAAAAATGGAAAACGGGTAAAACGGGTTGCGCCTTTAGAGACGAGAGCGAAACGGATACGATGAAATCTGTCGGAAATTCGGGTCATACTCCGCTTGAGAACGGTTATAGAAATACTGGATAAACTATTATTTAATAAAAAAAAAGAAACAATTATTCTATGTGGTTATTTCCTCGTAGATCTTCGTTAACCAATGTGGAGGCAACAATGCATAGAATTCATTATGTACTGGATCTGTTTGATTATTATTAATAACTTACTACAAGCATACTATAACAATGTTGTCTTCTTGAATATTAATCGTGATCTTTCGTGGAACGTTGGAAGTTTGGGAAGCGCTCTCGTGAAGCATAACGAAAGACAGTTGCCTAGCCAAAACACGACGCAACACGACTGGTATCGAATTAAACAGGCGCCTGTACGGTGACTATGGCAATTCGTCAGCCGTGGACGCCCAGCGTCACGTCACCTGTTCCTTTTTTACCAGCTACCGTGACACGTGTCACGCACGCGCCCGAAAAGAATCACACGCGCCCCATTTAACACTAAACGACGCACGGTGAACACAAACCACGCTCCTCGTATCGAAAACGAAGAACTTTTCAATGGAATGGGATAATCTAAAAATGCTCATCGGACCTTGTAGGCGAATGCTTCTAGAACGAGAAGAAAATATGAGAAACAAGACGTTTTCCCACCTGGGAAATCAGTAAACAGTCGATGTTCAGTTCCGGTGAAATTTTTTAATTCTACACCGTAAATATACGATGGAAGCAACAGTTTTTTTTTTAGATATCTATGAAATCTACATCTGTAGGGATGGCAATTATCCCTACGATACTTTTATACGTAATACGATAATAACAACAGAATTATAAAATTATTTGCAACGACTTAGGAAATGTATATGTAAACGGGCTTTAGAAGAATTTTTCTCCAGCCAAATCCAAAGTGAACGGACTATAGCAATGAATCTCGTTTCATGACGTAAGGCTGCACGATGAAGCGTTCGCTGAGAAAACTGGCACTCGTGGGACGTCGCGTCCTGGAAAATATGATAGTAAATAAGCCGGAGAGTTAACGATATAAAATTACACCCTGCTTCGCGAGCAATTTTAATTTTTCTCTGAACGAAACTTGTGACTTCTGTTGCAGGGAATTTTAATTAAAAGTTCATCGAGGCATTTCTTGGTGCACGTTAGCCGCGTCTTGGAACTGCTATGTGGATTCGTCGATACGTATCCCTTCGACAAACGCTACCTATTATAGTATGTTCTCGAGTGACGCTGATTGGCGATCTGATGAGAGGAAGAAGTTTCTCGTATTGAAAACAAAATTGTTCCTATTCCAACTCCTCTGTATTAACACGTTCGCTGCCAAAACTCGAGAAAATTTCTGCGAAGTTTTGATCATTTTGATCATTTCGATCATTTTGTCGTAACATTTAATTTTCTAACGTCGCTAAATTCACGAATTCTATCCAGATCTATTTTCATTGTTATCTCACTCTTGGGATTAATTTTTTTAATCGTTTAATTAACGCGTGAGATCCGTGGTACAGAATTTGAGTCGAAGATGAAAAACACGAGTCAGGCACGTCACATGAAAGAACGCAAGGAATTTCATACTTAATTATGGCACCCACGATCTTACAGTAAATCGTAGGTCAAAGGATTAAAAGTTCTATCACTCATTTCTGTGTAACATAGCGAGCAACGTATTAAACAAGCGTCAGATCAAAGTAGACCCTACAAAAGCAAATTTTTCTTCATAAATAAACCATCTTCGGAACTCCACGTCAAAAGGTCGCTACTGTTCGAGTGTTAATCCCGCAGAGTGGAGGGACGGAAATTCTGTTTCTCGAAATATTTCTCCGTTTCGGTTATTTCCTCGAGAAACGGGAACGGAAATTCGTGAAAAATTCTCGACAACTCTCGAGAAGAGATTCTCGATGCACAATTACCGATCGCCGGGGATGTCAGGCGAACGTCTGGATCCCGAAGGGACGCGATCGATTTAAAGGGGCCGGTTCTCACTGTCTACAGCGGTTGTCCTGGCTGTCAGCAAGCTCGTCCTGTCACCTACTCGTTTCTTGCTCGGTTTTCTCTACGGACAACCCATTGGCGGGGCGCGCATGGATCCAGAACCCGAGTCGCGCACTTTGCAAAACCATCGTGACGAGTTCCCTCCATCTCGCGCCGCCAACGTCCCGTCTGCTGATTGCAGAAACCCAGGCCAACAGGGAACTCGCTTATTTTTACTAGGAATGCGCGTTCGCGAGAAAAAGGGGAGTTGGAAGAACGGAACGACGGAAAACAAAACCAGAATGAGAACGGTGGCACGGCGGAGGGATGGAAGGGGGGGCATTGACGCGATGCTGGAAACAGGCGAGTGATAAAATTAAGCCGCAAGACGATGTCCCTTCGCGAAATGGAAAATACTCGTTCCATGCTTTCCACCAGACGAGACCGTGGACCCGGCTGCGCCGAATTAACGTCGAATATGAACTATTCGGTGGACGTTTACCGTTGCGACGAAATAATTAATTACGATGTAGGATAATCAAGCATGAAGTTTCGTTGGAGTATGCCATCGTTGTAAATAGATCTCTTGTAAGAGAAAGATCCACCGAATTTATTAACATGATTGAACATAAAATGTCGGTGATAATTCACGTCTTTCATTTATTATGAGAATCAAAATGACGAAATTCAGAGAGAACTTTTCCTTTTTGGGGATTTCATTAGTGAAATGACACCCCACGAAATTCGGGTGGTTTTCGTGGAAACGTCCCGTCATATCGGCGTCGAGTGGCTCCGGTGGCTTCCAGTTCTGATTACGAGTCGAAATTAAAATAATTTCGCGCCCGGAATGATGAATTTTCATCGAGTTTTATCGATTTTTCGACGCGCTCCACTGGTTCGGTAAACCTGAAAAGTTCCTGCGAGTTTGTGGAACAGGCTGATTATTCGCGAAATGATTAGATTTATTGCACCCCTAGTTAGTTTGGAATGGTAATCCTCTTAGTTTGAATCCATTTCGTGTATGCGAAGATTAGCGGGATAGACTGGCAAGGGAGTGTAAGACTTTGACCTAAAAATTTGATAAGAATTTCGTTCGTATGGCTTCGAGGAACACGAAGGAGCTGAAGAAGACCACGAAAAACTCGTCTGCAAATTAATTTGTGTTATTCGAATTCAAACGAACCGACGAATGAATTTTTTAATTCCTTTTAACGTCTAGTTTTCACGTCGACAAAGTGTATAAACCTCTTCCACGTCACGCATGAACGTTTCCTGTTCATGTATACGGCGTTAATTATCGTTGCCTCAGAATTCTAAAGTTTGTTTGAAACGATAGGATAATTTGTCGCGATATGAACGCCGTTGCGATAACGGCGTACACCTTGCAAAAAGTAATAACAAGGCGAGTACAGTATCATTTGCGCGTCTACAAAGAAAACGCTTTGTAAAACATGTGCGATACATTCCATGATAAACAGTCGCGTCGACGGAGAGTTCCATTAGTTAGAAAATAATAAGGTATGAAGGCTCGTGATAGGCGATAATAACATTAATATTTTCTTTGCACGAGCGCATACGTTTCGAATACGTTCCGAACCTGCGTTCGGCGTACGCTTTTCATATCGGATAAAAGCCGCAGTCTAGCCGTTGCGCTCCATCGCTCGCGACGAGTTTCCCTGTCATAAATCGCGGTTGCGATTCCGACCGCGAAACTGTTTTCGCTCTTTCGTTTTCCTCGACCAGATTACCTCAACCATCGCATCAATCGTCGGATCAGCGACACGGGATTCAATTAAACGACGTATGATTCGTTTCACCCGGGCTGGAATCGCTGGCGTCGCGTTGTTTCCCATGCTCGGTCAAATAGATTCCAGAAATGAATTTTTCTGTCGGACAAAATAGCGTCGGAAAGCACTTGAAATTAGACACAATACGAGATACCTACTACATTTTCATTCCTGGCTTTAAGGAACGCAAAGGAGCTGAGAAAAACTACGGAGTACTCGTTTGCAAATTAATTTGTATTTTAAATGAATCGATGAATGAATTTTTTCATTTCGTTAGCGTCAAGGTTTCACATCGACGAAGTATATAAACCTCTTCCACGTTACATTCTTTCCGGACTACTCGAGTGCTACCTAGCAAAAATATCGTAAGAAGAAAAAAGTCGAAACGATCCGTATGAAATTTCGTTCGGCGCGAATGTTTTTCGAATGTTTAACGAATGTTCTTTCATACCTCAACCGAATCTCGGATCGTAAAGTATCGGGAGAGCGGTATCGGTCGGGCTGTGGACAAATTGCGGAGCAAACGTTTGCCCAGTCAAGAAAGTTACACGAACGCGATGATGTACACGTTGCACCGAAAACTTTCTTAATTACACGAAACTCCAATACACTCCGATAAGTGCATTGTTCACCAGGGTACATTATTCTCGGGCTAACAGGGTGCTAAATATTTCCCTAAACGATTATTATAATTCGACACCGAGGAGATAATTCACGTATCGCCTTCCGTGTTTATTTTCTTTCATTTCGCGACCTTAGTTTCTTTCATATTAATGGGTGAATAGACGGCGAGTTTACGCGAGTCACCCTGTACTTGATTTTCTGACGCGAACAAATAAGTAAAGAAGGAAACGGTGCTCGAGGACGTTATATAAACTAACCTAGCAGAATCACGTGAAACGACTGTTGAAGTCGGAGGAATATCGACGCAGCGAGGAGGACACGGTTCCCTGCGGTATCTATTGATAGTTGCAAAGGAATCCCATAAAGCTAGGTCCCGATGCATCGAAACCGCGGAAACGGAGGCCAGGCAAAGGTTTTTTACGGGTTCGTATTGCGTCCACGGTATCTCGGTGATCTCGAAGATAGAAGACCGCGATGGAGTTGTTTACGGTCGCTCAGAGAGAATGAACTTCCGAGATCTCCGCGTTGCTCGAGACGCGATGGGGGAAAAAAAACGTAAAAGAGCAGAGACGAGTCCTTTGTCTCGGTCATATATCTTCCCAAGGCTGTTCCTATCCCTTATCAGCAGGGTCGATTACGCGACGGCTGACTCCTGACTTTACTGGCTTTCGAAAAATTCACGTCGAGGCTGCTCGAACAATTAAGGAATTATTTTGAACTTATTAAGTTGGCATAGAGAAGCAAAAACACGTTCACCCATTAACGATTGTTGTCCAAGCGATTTTTTGTAAGTCGAGCATGGCGTTAATCGAAATTCGCGTAGATAAAGAAACTTGTTTGGTGAGAGCTTATTCAAAGTTTAACGAGTCGTTGCTTCGTTTATACGACAAACTAATGAACGTGAATTATTCAAAGACCGACGCGACGTTGTCCGTATTTTTAATGCGGCGAAGCGAAGTAGTCACATTCGTTCCTCGCCGAATAATTAAATTTTAATTTTGAATTTTAGGAAACTACTCGTAAGCAGAGCACGTGTTTTGAGAGCACGCATAGGTGAAAGTAAATCTTCGTGATACCGCAGCTTTAAAGTGATGCATTTCTCTGTTCCTCTCGCAGGGGATTTATGCTGAATATTGTGTTATCCGCTTCAGTTATCGTTAATGAAACCGTCGTTTGCGACCAAAACGCAACGAGCCAAATATTCGATGGCTTCGCATTTCACCTGCGACTGTGTAAACGCCAGTCTCTGTAAACTCGGTAATTAAATGCAAACTCGCAACCTAGATGGTTAAATTAAACTTGATTCTTGATTGAGTTGGCCCGAACTTTTAATTTTAAACATAGAACATTTTCAACCTCACCGTGATTGCATTTCTACGAAATTAACAACTTTTCTCCTGCTCTATGCGACGATTCATACTACTCGACGTGGTGTAATAATTGTCCTATTCGGAAAAGCTTCGTTTAATCGAATCGTTCGTTGGCAACGAGATAGAATTTCATTTATGTTGTTTTCGAAATAAGAAACATTATTTCTTCGTCGATAGCACCTTTACGAACGCGGATTCATTTTGTATCGCGTCGACTTTTATTCGACGTTCTTCTCCGTTATTTAACCGTTCGGTGATCACTGCCATACTTGTTACATTTATCGAACTTTATCTCCGCGTATTTCATTTCTGCTTTCTTGCACGTCTGCTTTGATTTTCTTTCTATTTCCGTTCCAACTGTATCTCTCCTTGCCCCAAAGGGTTTGTCACATATAAATAGATCAAAATAAATGTTACCCAACGACGTTATTTTCTTGACAACCCAATATTTCTGCACGATATCACCCTCGAAACCGCGTTCACATTTTACGAT
Source organism: Hylaeus anthracinus (assembly GCF_026225885.1). Classification (NCBI taxonomy): domain Eukaryota; kingdom Metazoa; phylum Arthropoda; class Insecta; order Hymenoptera; family Colletidae; genus Hylaeus; species Hylaeus anthracinus. The sequence continues at coordinate 5,881,132 of NW_026534341.1, read as the reverse complement.
ATAAAATCCTGTATACTTTTCCCCGGCGTTATTTACGCACCGTAACCGTTCCGATGCTGACACTATGGAATTTCGGTTACCTTCTGCCCGTGTAACATCATGACAAGCATTCCGCAACAGATGCCGTCAACTTCCATTGTCGATTAATGTAACAGTTCCTATGCCACTAAGTGCTCTGTCGCGGTAGCACGGTGTTCATATATCGGCAACCATTCCCGTCGATACACGCTCGTAGTATTTATCAAATTATACCAGAATGCAACGGCTCGCGCGAAATAATCGTGTGATTATAGATGACTGTAATTCGTTCAGCCATCGTTTCACAATTTCACAATCGACTCTGATTGGACCAGCTTTCGAGCCCAGACAGTTTCGACATTCGCATGCTTATTAGTCTGGGCTTGAAAAAATACAGGCATGGAAATCGTTCGAGAACAAGTGAGTTCCTTTAAAACAGTCTTCCGAATGTAAGGACACCAGCTGCGACGACTGACGTTGTCAGGGAAGGGTAGCGATTTCTTTCCAGGAATATCTCGACCACGGTATCATCGATCGATTAGCTATCCCAGTAAAAATGTAATCAGATGTACAGATTTACATAAGAAAAATACGTTTAAATTTAGAAAATATTGCAGACGTGATGAGATATTAATGAAAGAAGTGTCAAGTTAGATTAGGATGGACCATCTCTCCTGTAAAAGATAGCGGTAGCGCCACGTTATACAGGGTGGCTGTATAATTTTTCATGAACTTGGCGTCGAGACGCTACCGCGTCGTCTAGATATCGTTTCCAAAGTGTCATTGCTGGGTGAAAACCACGGGAAGCCGGTGAGTCCATTTTAACGAAATGCTCACGAGTCAGCAAGATAAACGTTTATCCGAACGCCAACGAGAATCGACAAGAAGTTACAGAAAATCGAAGTGACGAACAATGCGCGTAAAAAGCGTCGTCGCTCGATAAAACGGGCTTTACAAAGCTAATGGCACGATGTTAGAACAACTTTACAAGCTCACGGACGCGGATAACTTTCGACGAACCATTAACGTTTTAAATTCGCCGTTAAATTTCCAATAAGGCCACGAGTATATATTTCGGGCTATACGGGCCTCGACTTTACGACAGATTGTAATGTATTTCACCGGTGTCGAAGTTTACAGCCCGGACGACGAAACTGAACCAGGCGTCTCTTATGATTGCATCCGAAACAAAATGCTTGAGCTGCGACTAAAAGGAACGCGTTTTATTTTCTATATATTCAATTACTCTCAAAGTCTTTTTTTTTTTTTTGTTTTTCCTTCGAGTAAAGTACCGCGACGCAATCGTCTACGTTGATTCTCTAATTGCAACACGACCCAATTCCACGGCTACGTATATTTAGATAACATCCAACGCGTAGATACCGAAATTCCTGGTTGTTTGCGAAATTAGCTCCAGCCGAGGAAAAGAAAAATCACGATTGTGTCCCATTCGCCGCGATTAGAGGAACGACGATGTTTACGCTGGCTGATTAATCTGCTTCGGTGATACCATTTTTGGAGGCTTCGTAGAAGATCAAGGCGAGTCGATAATGTCAACGACGCGAATATATCTCCCAGGAATCTCGGTGAGATGTTGGCTCTCCTTCGTTTCACAAGACGACCCTCGCGACCGAGACCACTGACGTAATTATTCTCGAGGCGACGCGAGATAAACGTTCCCGAAACGAAAATTATATGGACACCGAAGAAACACGAAATTAAGCTGGGATAAATTCACAGTTTATCGCGGCCCAATCGAGGCCTCGATGCCGCGGCATCAATTAGAGATGTTTACGCGTTCGAGTCAGTTCTCTTGAATAGATATTTCGAACGAGAAATTTCAAAATGGACCATTCAACGTTTCATTTTATTTTTTGCCCGTATTCATAGAGCAATTCACCGTTGCAATCAATAAGCGCTTCGATCGAACGGAATTTTTCAGTTTAGTCTGTTCAGCGTCGGTCTGCATGCGAGATACGAATCTCGATTTACCCGAACTGATAATTAAAAGTTTGAGATAGTTTTTAAACTGCGCCGTAACAAGCTGAATTATTATTGTGCAAATGATTAAACTAGAACACGTACGAGGATAACCGAAAATGTAAAATGTGCAGTTAACCAGAAGTTTAAGTGGAAAAGGCTCGTGCTAGGTAAGACAGATATTGCTTCGGTGGCATTAGGTTTAACGTAGCCTCCGTAAAACACTTTTCGCCTGCTTTTAAGAATAACGTAACGAAGCTATTCTATGAAACGTTGGTTAAATGTTATTTAGAATGCGCTATTATCCGTTTCCCTACTTATTCCAGATATGAGGTAACGGAGAGGTAACGTTGGAGAGGGTGCAGCATAAATTTCTAGCATTTGCATCGTATAAATTACGTAACAGTTTGTTCTATTATGTTCGCGACTGCACTCCAATATTAAACAGGCTTATCGTGCCATTATCGGCGGATTGCAGGACGGAAGTAGATTTAATCTTCTATCTATGCTCGGTAACGGACAGATCGGATGTTCGGGCTTATCACAGTTTAAAAATAGAGTGTTACTTTCTGAAACTATGAGGACGTGAATACAGTTCTTCGCTTTAATATTTGAACGCTATAGTGCTTCTGAGATTTATTCTATATGTAGAAAAATATACCCACGTAGAAATTTATCTCATCTGTTTTCAGATCGGTAAAAAGTGTCTAATTTACAAGGTTTCAATTCCAAATAAATTGTTTGAGTGCATAGTATATCGCAACTCTTAATCACCCGCATTCGACCCGCAAAACAGGGATCGTTACGTACGGCGCGTTTCCATCAGCCCCATCAACTCCATTGATTCCGTCATTAGAACACTGCACGCTGTCGGTCAAACGGTCGCAGTCGAAACGATTGCGTATGTGCTCCGATAGCTGCCAGGTTATAACGAGCATCGTTAACGAAACTGTCGTTTGGCCAGTCACCGGCGATTACGGTGTCCGCGCATTATCTGGCCGCGATTTAACAATTCCCTCCAATACGTTTTAAACGTTATTACGAATGACCACCGTTCCGCATTGTTCTCTAATTACCTCATAAACGCCTCGACCGTCCACTTTCCTCGAACGAAATTTCCCGCCGTCGATGAGAAAACAGCACCGTGAAACGTTAAAATTGTTTACGAGGATCATTTGTAAGCTTTAAGTAGCTGCTATTTCTCCTTCGTTCGCTGGGGACCTGTGCATGAATTAATTAACGATGCTGCGTTTATTTAATAGAGAAAGCTCGCGATCTGAACAGTTTTTTCAAAGACATCGCTTAGGTCTAAGCGTGTCGATATAAAAACTTTGTTAGATCAACACTGCTTCTTGTGGAACATACAGATCTTCACGAGTATATTAATAAATTCTCCCATTCTGCAACGAGTCGATACTATTGGATGTTGTTCCTTCCAGACGGGGGTTCGTGAACAATCAACAACGATAAGTAAAACAGAGTTGCGAGGAGCTTACGTTCGGCATACAATTTGATCCACGGACCGTGAAGAATGCAACAACCCCGAGGGGGACAATGGTACAAAATAGTGTGCAATTTAATCGAAAGTTTCGTTCGACCGTATCAGCCATGGAATGTCCGGATTCGACGTTATTAAATTCCATGCTTCTCTGAATTTCGTTAGGAACGAGATGGAGGGTGGAACGTTCCCAGACACGCGTAGGAAAGTCGCCTAGTTTCGAGGAGTTCGCCAAAAAAGTGGCGATATGAAAAGGGAATACGTAATAAGGGGAACGAGGCGACACCTTTCCCGTGCCAACGTTGAATCACTGTAATTTCCAGCAACCCGATCGATGTATGCGCCATGTAATCTTAACGGCAGTGTGAAATATGAGGCCACTTTTCACCGAGGACAACCTGCTATTTTCAAGATTACAGGCGTCTCTTATTTCCCGTGCGTTCCAAGTGCCGTGAATAATATTCGATAAAATGTCTGCCAAAGACGAAGTAATTTCCCAGCGACACTGGAGGGTAGTATCTCAATAGGTGGGCATAGTGCTTTCATGCGGCACCGCGCGTCAAATCGATCAGCTTTGTACCTCGGCGGACGGATTTTGATCGTTAAACGAGACAAAGTATTGCAAACAACGGAACGAAATAAATTATTTCACGTACTTATTAAAATTTGCCCATGTCTGCTATTTATCGTGATTACAACAATGACAAGTGTCATCCTATATTAAATTCCTTACATCGATCCGAGTGTAAAAGACACGAGTCGATCTCATCGAACACTCGACATCCCATCTTCCCTTCTTCGTTACGTTGCAAACATTTTCTCCTCAGGCTCGATCGTTCACCATCCCCAATTTGAGCGATTCACCTTAATTTTTCTTCTCGAATCATTCAGTGCACATGTGTTTCCCATAGTACCCCTCCCAGATTAAACAGATCCCTGATTCGTTCAAAGTGTTACCTCTTAAACGAGAAACTACCGTTTTCTGCTACGTCTCTAAATCGTACGTCTAACACTCTCATCTGCTTTTGACGTAAACACGTCAACCGAACACGTAGTTCGTGTTTTATTAAACCGATACCCTGAAGAGGCGCAACTCCTCGATGCTAACTCCGTGTAACTTCCTCGAAGAGATCTTTCGCGTTGACTGATGGCGGAAGTAGCCTTCCGCAGGAAGGTGAACCGCCTCGCGGGCATCTCGTTTGACGCAGCTCACAAGAGACGACAAATTTAATCTCCTCGCGACGGGTCTTTCTCATCCCTCGTGTTAAATACTCCAACAGGTTCCAATCTCGGTTTTCTTCGTTGTTGTCCCTGTTCTTCCTCCGATGAACGCGCGCAGCGTTCGTCTGGAACAGTTGGTCCTCGATCCCATCCTTTCCCCTCCCCATGATTGCTGTTAGTAAAAATAATACTCAAAAGAATCGAGTTGGAAATGAAAATGAGATGGAATGGCGAGATTAATCGAAAATCGACCGTTGAGTAGTACTGGAACAATGGGAGCATTTGATGCCGCGTTTACTTCTGCTTTTCATTAAAATATTATTTGTTGGGAGCCAAGCTTGTACAAGATCAAAGGCTGGAGAAGTAGTCTTGAATTTGTACAAAGTCCTCCTTTTCCTGCCCTACTTCCGCTCTACAGCACGTATTTATACGCTCGAGAGGGAAAAGCTGCTGGAGGAGTTGCATTTTGCATTGTCTCGTCGATTCCATATATCCATTTTTCTTTTTTTTTTTTTTTAAATTGAACAGAAGCTCCAGAATTTTATTCTGATTAAATTTATTCGGCGCTCACATATATATCAATAATAACGCGCCCGTACATTCGTATCGACTTTTCGTACCTTTTGCGTACCAACGACGAATAATTAAGTTTTTACCTCAGCATGCTCTAAAATCCTTTGAAGGTACGCTCACGGAAATGGGGAATAACGACGAGTCACACGGCTAGCAAAAACTTGCTGGTATAGTTGACTATTGAACATGGAAAAGGTGGAATTTCATATGGACTCGGTAATTTTGAGCAATTCCGGCCTTTGTCGCGAACATGTGTGACGCAATAAACTCTTGCCAATGTGAAAGGGATACCGAAGCAAAATGTTCAAAAGGTACGGAATTTTAGTTACTCGATGTGAAACTATTTTCGAAGATTCAGCGTGATCTGGAAGTTGTTCCCCGTTTTAACGAATTGATAATATTTCCAAACCACGAGTTCTCCGCGAATTATTCATGGAAGAGCCAAGGGTGCTTTCAAAGACAATACGAGTCGTTTACACAAGTTGATTTTAATTACGGCGTTCTCGCTTTAAATTAAGATTCGTGGTAACTGCGGTCTCGATAACTCGATAACGTTCGTTTTCAACGACGCAACTCGTCTTTCTAGCTTCTCCTTGGGATTCGGCCCTAATCAAATTCTGTTGTGTTTTTCTTCGTGGAACGATCTCTGACGCTTGCGCGCGCACACACACACACGCGCGCGCGGCTAGAAGAAACCGCGAGGAATCCCGTTTGCAATTTATTGCTCCCGCGGGAACCGTACGGCCATCGATTTACGCTACGGCTGATACTTTTTTGATCGCGAACTGGCCTTCTGCAACACTTTCGAGATTGCGCTCGAACGGCACGGAATCCAATTTCATCGCGAAGTAGCTGTTACGACGGCCCGAGGAGAATGGGACGACGACGCGAACGGTCGCGATTGTCCTGCAATTTGCGTAGGATTTAATAGAAACCGTCGTCGCGTCACGTTTCTCTATGGCGTGTCAATTACCATGTCGTTAACCCTTTGCCACGTTTATCGATGCGATAATAAAGATTAATCTCCAAGTAAGTAATTGTATCGATCGAAATTAAACTGAGAATTTCATATGTTTATGACAGAAGTGAATATGTGCTAAACGTAATCAAAAGTACTCGTACAAAATGAATTATTAATATTATTATATTAACGCTTTAAGCTACGATTTAAGCTTCAACAGCCAAACCCAAAAATCATTTGTATATAAATTCATCGAAATTATATAAATGTATAGAGCTTCCATTAAGACTAAAATATGAATTTTGATGATGAATGGCACCTGTTAGTGTCCTCAACGAAGGGATGAAGCCACGAAAAACTGACGTAAGTCCACCCTGTTTTTGTTCCTTCTGCTACATCGTTGATTGATCGTTGCTACCGTCGTTACGAATCCTGTGCAAAAGCAGTGGCAGCGTGGGTAGGTCTGGAAAAAAGCGCGAAGGGAGAAATGGTCCCGACCAAGCCAGAGGCTAAGCCCAGTCGTATCTCCTCGTCGAACCGTGGCGAACTGTTTTTCGTTGCAAAAGTGCCTACAGCCCCCAATATCGCGTCACGCTCGTTTCTCCAGGCATTTTGCCCGCCCATTCCCTCCCGCGCGTCTGAAACCGGAAGTACGCGGAAACAGCCCGTGTCGAAGAACATGCAATAGCTTAACGTTAGGGGTAGATTTTTCATACATCGAGTCGACAAGTGGCCAATGTTTGAGATTTTCTTCTAAAGAACAGTATGCAACGTATCGATCTGAAATTTATCGTGAGGATCGACACACTTGCGAAGATGCTACGTGAATTTTTTTCGTGCGATTCGAAGTATTGCAAGTGGATTATTAATAATATTCTGTGGATATATTCGACGAAGACGATCCTTTATAGATGTCACTATGGGAATCGTTACGTCTTCCTACACGTCTCAGCCATAATTTCGTTATACCTCTTCGCGTTATAACCCATGTTCGACTGTAATTCGACGTACATCATTATACCGTCGTAGTAAATAGTCGAGAATACGAGCGTGAAGTAACAAGAAACCTTTGTCGAAAGCGAGCCACAACGAACAGCATAACCACAGCATAACATGCTCCGTAAATTATTGCTTATCCTCGTACACAATGGGCGATAACTCGCGTTAACGTAAATAATGTATCGCCGGTGGCAAGATTATACTTGCATAATTTTCTAACGTTCGAAACATTTGTTTATCCACTTGGAGTGATAGAAATTGGTAAATCGAATTTTTAATGAAAGCACGCGAAACGAAGCAGCTGATAAGAACGCGTCGGTGGATACTTATCATCCTGGAAGCTTAAAGCTCGAGCTACGTTTAATATCGTATCAAATTAAACGTGTTTCGACGATGAAAATTCCAAGGAGATTTAGATGGATACAAATTCAACGAAATTAACTTTCAATGTACGCTCGCGTACCACCGGATGTCTGCTTCGACGGTCGGAACACAATTTTAACGGACAAAGACTATAAACTTTTTTAAAAAGGCTTCCTGCGTGGTTGCCTCCAAATTTAATTAAAACGGTAGGAGTGGACGCAACTGTCAAAAACACAACCGCGTCATGGTTGGTTATTTTCAATTTGTTCACCCGTTACACCCAACAAAATAAGACAACGAAATTGCGAATATTGGATAGAAACGACTCAGACCGGCGCTCGGAAGCTAAACAAATTACTCGAGTAACTTTAAATATTTTTCGTTAAATTAATTACAGCCCTTTTCACATCAGCGCTTTTCCAAGACTCGCTTCTAATTCCCTATTTAGCCTGTTATTTTAATTTTTCAATATTCTTTTACTCTAAATTTTTCTTGGCAACGCTAACGATGTTTAACTACGTTTTAGTTTAAATACTGTGTTTACGGAAAGAATCTAGCTAGCTGGTACCAGTTATAAATAAACGGTTGTATTAATATGCTTGTTTATACTACACGTATTTTTGTTTCCCTTCTCACTTTGACAAGCGATAGATATCCCTCACGCAATATCGTTTCGCTCGACGCGGTTCTGCAAATAGCGTGAATGTTATTCAGACCCTTTCGCTGTCGAGACAGACGGACTGAGAAAGATAAATTTCGTCGGAGATCTCGGTGACTTTGCGCGCACTCGTCCCCCTCGCCCCATTATCCCGCGTTATTAATTAATTTTCGTCACTTGGCAAAGGCCTGACAAAGCAAAGAAAATGATTAAGTGGGTTCCGAGCGAGAAAGGCAACATTCGAATGCTCGGACGAATGGAAATAGGCGCTTCGTTATTCCGCAGAAGTAAACAGAAATCGTTTGGGTTACGTAACCGTGATTAAAAATACATTTTAATCAACGTTGAGAACCGATCAGGAAAATGCCGCTTATAAATATGTAGAAACACAATGCTTTCGGTGTGTTTGGTGGTCGAGAAATTAACTCGCCAACGATTTCCCAAAGCCTGGAGCCACAGCCACTGCGGGAATATATGGCGAGTGAAGTACGAAAAATATTGAATGCGGGCCAAAAAATACAGGCTGAATCGATGAATATGCACCTGGAAATAATAAATATTGAATAGAGAAAGGACGATTGTTACCCTCTCGTAACTGGAGGGACATTTCGTATGTCCCAGCCTACGGAAGAACGTTCAAGTTACTTTGGCGATTGTTAGCCACCCCCTAGAACTTTCAAAGTTCCACCTGTCGTGGATGCAAATGAGACTTGCCGAGATTTTAGTGAGGCAGTTAAAATTACTTCGCGTGGAGTGCGTTCCCCGCGAGTTTCATCCACTCTCGAGGTAACGTAAAGCTCCTCTAGTCCCGAGTATTAGTTTCAAGCAATTTCAGGGACCACGTTTCGTTTCGCTTTCTCGTTGTGGCCATCGAGGTATCGTCGCGTCTTATTTTACAGCCTTTTAGCATTTTATTGCGTCACCGACGACACGAGCTGCCTAGATAAGATCGGAAGACTGCGCACGACTGACATGAAAAGCTCCGCTGCTCTACGAAGTGGTGCTCTTGTTTCGCTCACCCCTCTGCCATTTTCCCTTCCACAGGGATGTCTATTACTTTGTTCTACGTGTAAAGGACGTGCCCCAATTCGCACACCTCTTCGCTGTTGAATTACTCGGCGCTCAGATTAAATTTAATATAATTTTCAACGAATATCTATCGTAGCTACTCGCACAACTATTCAAATCACATGCGATACGTGTTATACGCGAGAAGAGGATGTCGTGCGCTGTTTAAACGAGTATCGCGCGTGAAAGAAGCCAAGAAAGAATTTGCCCTGTTTGAATTTGAGGAAATATTTCTTCAATGTCGATCGGAAGCACGATTTTGGGACAGGTGAACTCCGAGCGCCGCTCAGGGAAGCATAAATCCGTGTTTTGCACTTTAACGGCCCGCAGGAAAATAAAAAGGACGGGCACGTAAGTTTCCACGAACGATTCCCAAGTTCAGGTAGAGAGACGCGTCAGGAGATATACACCTGCGAACGAAGAAACTCCTCCGTTTCCGCACACGTTCTTTTTAGTGCATCCCTTTACTGCGCGCCCGAGCGCGTAACCGTTTCGCGGCTTGAGGAAAAAAGAACCCCTAAATCTTTATGACCCGGCCGAGGCGCGGGCATCAAATGAGATCAAAGAAACTTCTTATTGCCCCCTCGATCATTAGAACCACAATTTTAAGAGCGGGGCCCGACAGTTGGCGCGCAAAAAGCACTTGTTGCGATTTGTAATTTGCGGTCGGAAAAATAAACGTACTCGGAAAAAAGAGTCGAGCAAGAAATGAACGAAACGAATCGAAGGGTAGACTAGCTAGCTAAATTATGATATTTTGCATTGGACGTATCTGTAATCTCGTTGTACCGGAGATCAAGTGAATTTTTTGGGGAGATTTTCACCTGCGAAGAATATAAAATCATTTTTTTCTTTCGTTTTCTATTTCTCTCTTTAACGCGCTTTATGCGTATATAAATAGCTACACCTCGCAACAACGAATAATTAAACGAATACATGAACATTTATCTCGAACAATTTTCACTGAAATCGATGCTTCGGGAGTTATCGGAGCGGATCAAATTACGTGTGCCGTCAGATATAAATCGACTGTTTATCCCAAATCCCAAAAATATTACGGATTTTAATCACTTTGCCTTCCAGAGTTATCGCTAAATCACCTATCGAATCGAGCTATATTAATATATCGAAAAGCTCCATTCGTGGTGATTATAACCACGCGTCTTGCATTTGCTCGAATTTTCGATAATGGTTTCATTTATGTTTACGTAAATCGAGTTGCGGAAAGATAAAGGTTATTATCTTTCCCTTATTCATACTCCAGTGAAAAGATTGATTGTTCATTTGGACGACTGGTTGTAAGCTTAAAGGAGAATTCAAGTCTTTAAGGGAGAAAACATTTATTTACCTCTGCTCGTTAAGGATAACAGAGGTAATTATTTCTCAAGTAAGCGCAGACAACGGGCCACGGTACCGATAGGAATCATCATCCGTGTCTTTCGTGGAATGAATACAACAGGATTTGCAAACGACGTTCGAGCTTGTTTTACAAAATGCAGAAGTAACAGCGCCGGTATAAATCTCTGAGTTCTCCACTCGTAAAAATTTTCTCGGGCACAACGGTGCGCAATCTCTGTTGTCCTTTGCTTCATACGCTGAAGAATGCTCGCAGAATGCAGGTTTGTCTTTCGAGAGATGTTGAAACGGGTCGCGAGCATTCGGAGCGTGCACGGAGAACAAGGAACGAGAATCGCGGAGATCTAATTCAATTTATGAGATACAGACCAGGGAAGAGGAAAGAAATGGAAGTCCCACGGTGAAGGTTGATTTCTATGCAACAACTTCTTTACTCGATCCGGATCCCCCTAACATGACATTTCCCTCTGCGAGCGAATTCAGGGATGGTTTCCAGCCCTTGCCACCATTCACCCTCGCGACAATTCCGCGTTGGCGATACGAGTCGCAAAAATAGAATTCCTGGTCCGAGAAGAAATCGTTTCGCCTTTGACAATTTACACGATACCGTGGAAAGCGTAAGAAAGGAAAGCGTGGAGTCAGCCAGTTGACGAGGGGGGATGGAAGTTTCAATTAAATGATAGGTATGATGTTTCCAAATAAATTGTGTAATGTTTATTCATGCACATATTTATAATGAAACATTTATTTGGAAACATCAACCCTTAAAATATTAACCTTAAAATATATATGTGTGATATTTATTCATGTACATATTTATAATGAAACATTTATTTGGAAACATCAAACCTATCACTTAATTGAGACGTATTCTGGTAGCAGACACAGAGGGTACGAATATCAATGGGACTGACTGTAGATAGATAGTTGGATTGTGGTTTATTGAAATTAACGACCGATAGTGTATGTGCTCTGAGACGAATCTCCCAAGAGCCAATCTCCCTACCAGCGTATCGCACCGACGCAACCGTGGAACTAGAGTGGAATCGTCGCCTATGGAAACAATTTGCTATTGATAGAGCTTAGAGACGTCGACGATCTTTAACTCTCGGAGCAAGCTTGTCCCACTCGAAAGTAAAAAGCATCGTTTACACTCCATAAAATTCTTGATTCATATTTTCTATGATTTCCTAAAGCGACCGTTCCGATAATTGGAGTCCCTCCGACAAAATTACTATGGTCATTTGCTATTCTAGAGTGCAAGGAGAAATGAACTTGTCAATTTATGGGAAACGATAGAAGAAGCAAGATGGGACTCATTTGGAATACGACGAACTGGATTCTTGGACTCCTCGAGAGGAAGTACGGCGCCAGACGCGTGCCGGACACACCATTAGCGATCAGATCGCTTTGATCTCGCCGCAGCTGCGATCGGCTTACAATATACGATGACAAAGAAACGTCGAGGTCCTGCTAACGCAACGAGTCCTGACAACCCACGCTACGGCTAAAATTCACGTATTCGTGACAGCCGTGTGCACGTGAAAGCGGCAGACAGGCGGAAAGGCGGAAACGTCGGAAATTGCGAGTGCACTTTACGAACTCTCCCCAGCGGAGAAATGCATGCATATTAAGGGAGTATTCTGGTCCAGACGAACATTTACAAGGCGATCTTTGCGAATTAATCGAGCCTTGTGCTCTGGAATCTTGAGACATAGCTTTCTGAATTTTATGCCTGGAACTCTATCGATAATAATTTTCGATAGCAAGTAGGAGCGAGTCCTACTTAAGGTTCGAGTAATGGAAAATCGTCGAGCAGACGAGTCCTGGCGACGAAAGTTTCCTTCCTCCCAAGGACGGGTCAACGTCCGACTTTTCATCTCAATTTCACTCGATGGGAACGAGCCAGGGGCATTCTCGTCTCATCAGATTTTTCGCGGCGACCCTCCACGAAGCACTTTCCCCCGTTAAGGTCGTCGTCGCGAGTACAGTCGATGGAACTTAAATTTTCTCCGTCCTGGCGACCCTGAGGACACCTTTCACCCTACATTTATCCTTTCGTTTGGATGAAAATTTCACTTTCCACCGACTGCTGCGGGGGACGCGTTTCCCCTAAAATTTTCGTCGCGGTTGAAGCTCTTGAATACGCTTTAAAAATCCTTAACCATGAGGAAGGACTATAAATAAATTCAAAGAAGGGGAGAACACTCTTGACCGACCCAAAAGGAAAACTGAATAATTGGGAACAATGTGTCTGTAGATCGAATAATAAAGCTTCATTTTTGGAAACGAAAATCTGTTTATTTACTCTAGGTGTATTTATCAATCCCCGGAAATTTGCATTTTCTTTATTATCGCGCGCAAACGATACGCCGCGAGTAAATTCGAAACATGTTTATTTTCATTTACCACGGTGGCTCGCCATTGTCTCGATAAGAATGGATAACGCGATTAGAAAATTCGAGATCTACTTTATAGAATAGCACATTCTACCGATGAGGATTGAAGTAAAAAGCTAGAAAGAATTCTTCTTCATTCGTGACTGGACTACCGTACCAGACTAGCAAAATAAAAGAAGGGGTTTCATTGATAATAGATTCTCCACGAGCGCACCGACACCGACACACCCTGCGCGCAATTGAATTTCGTTCGCCACGAAGAGCAGAGACTGCAAGCTTGGAGCAAGGTTATCGCGACAGCTCGTTTTGCGTAAGGGGGGACGAGAAAATCGCAGAGGTGCGATTGGGATCTCCCTTTTCGACGATACTTGTCTCGGGTTTCTTTCGCGATCGGCGTTACGTGTACGCCAGAGTTAATTCCGAACTCTCCGTTATCGCTTTACAAACGATTCCGATAAGGAAGAGTACGTATCGCGCGAGGTGTGGGCGATGGAATCGAGTTCACCTTTTCACGGCACACCCAGGCCTCGTAATATAAATCTCGTCCACCATCGAGGAAACTCCTCCCGACAAATGTCCTCGCGAAAGCCCCGCCGGATATCAACTTCCCGTCCTAAACACTGTCCCCGGCCGCGTGGGTCGAGTAAAACTCCCACGCTCGTACACCACCGAGTCAATAAAATTCTTATCCGTCTGCGTAGCGAGTCGAGAGAACGATAACACGGGGAGAAACTCCGTTGATCGATTCGCCGCTTTCCGGATTGATCCTGAGGGGGAACAGGACATACCCCCGTGGCAGGACGAGGACGAGGAGGAGGAGGAGGAGGAGAAGGAGGATGAAGGGTCCAATGGAAATGTGCACGTTTAAATCGCGATATACTACTTGCCATTTTTTTTTTGGCGAGCTTCTTTCCATTGCGTCTCGAAGACAATCTCGCGTGGGCGTTCTAGGGGAAGAAAAACTTTTAACTGGTGTACTTTCTACGTAACGCCGCTCTTTTCTTCGGGATTAATTTTTTATCGTTTTCGTGGTAAGATCCTCGGTATGAACAAGTATTTATTCTCACTTCGTGGCCGTAACGGGTTTGCTTGTTACGCGGATTACTTTTTACCTCGTAATTGGACCGCGGATATTTATGCATTTATGACAAGTGGAAATACGCAAATATACGCGAGAACGTCTGCTAATGTATAGAACACGAAAAATAAAATGTACAAATGCGCAGGGTGTACTTTTGCAACGCGCGGTTTCGCTATTGCCATAATTTACAATCTAATCTAATGACACCTCCGCTTCTCGCCACGAAACGCATAGAACTGATTTCCCATTCGTGCATAGTCAGCACCGCTCTATTACTGTGAATAGGGTAATTAATGAAATCAAGTTCATTCGATCCTCGTTCAGAATACTCATCTGGAACTCATTACTTATTCCGTTCGTCGCCGTGCCTGCAACGTTTGTACGAATCGTTATTACTGGATAATAATTCTTCCTCGGGATTTCAATGCTTCGAAATTCTGTTTTTCTTTAAACGCGGTTTTAATCTGTTCGTGACCGCTCTTAATTACAGTGGATATTATTTCTTCTATTTTTTAATCGCGTCGGCTTCAAGTAGGATAGATTTGATACGATTCGAAGGGATTGAACAATTTCGAATCGGTCCCTTCGACAAACGCTATCGATCTATCGGATAAAGAACAGCCGGTTTCCACGAGCGCTTACGCTTGTCGATTTACTAACCTCGATAACGAAACACCGCGTTACAACAATTGTTATCGCTGTGTAGACGTTACAACTCGCAGTCGTTCGTTCGAACGCATCTCAAAGGGTTTCCTAAATTTGTGAAAATTGGCAATTTTACACTTGAAGACTACAACACTATTGCGAAATAAAAGAACAATTGGACTGCCTGTGTTGAATAAGCTTCTGTATCTCGATGTCGCAAAAATGTTCGTTTGCCAAAAATTGCGATGTTCCATACTTCAATTCCGTGGCGTGTTGTCGTTGTAAACAACCATCTGCCTTCGAAAGCGATTAAAAACCTGGCTGCGTTAGAAAAGTAAAGAAAACGTAAACAACGAGCGTGTCGCGAATGTAAATTTTAGAGAACATCCGATTACTCGATTAAATATTTGAAGAAGTTCCCTTTGGTAGACGATTGAGCAATCCTATCTACGAAGCAGCATACGCTCGAATTTCACGCATGTTTGATTCGTTCGCGCTTCAATCATGCATACAGAATATTTGTTAAAGAGAATTGCAAGTGGATATACAATAACGAATAAAGGAATTCATTTATTCTTTGAAAAAGGAAAAACGTGAGAAGCATTGAGAACAATTCTCGTTCTACTACAATGAATTATTAATTATTCCTACTTTAATGATAATGAACACTTTTGCGCAGCACTCGAAGTATTAAGCGACGTTACCTCCGATAAGAAAATAATTGCACAAAATTACCAAGATTTCGTCACGTCATAAATAACTCATAATTTCAACTATGGCCTCCGCAACTATCTGCAATTTAACTATCTTCAGCGCGTTGTTTCCCTTTTTGGCGCGAAAATGATATTAAAACACGTTTGTAGATTGTCAAATACCACTAGAAGATATTCAACGCAAAGGAGAACTGGTGTTTCGGAGACATCTTAACGAAATTATCGTAGTCGTCTTCCCTCGACGTCAACGTATTTAACATCGAAAGTATCGAATCGGAGAAATTGTCAGAAATTTACTAGAAATTTGTCAACGACCAATTCGGGAATAATTGTAACACACAAAGAATATTCGTTTACATGTTCGCGAAAAAAAAAAATATCACACATAATTTGATATAAAACTCGTTTACTAAACGAAATAGCTATTCTTGAACTATGCACGTCGGAATATTTGTCCTGAACGAGGCAATTAAAAAGGAAAATACACAACATGGTCGAGTTCGAAGCGGAACCGCGACCACCGCGACGGTCAAAGAGTCCCCTTCCTCTGCCAGTGATCGCTAACCAGAGGAAAGGAAATTAATGATAACCCGCGATTACGTGTAACAGATTTTTACGATTATACATTGTGCCTGTTCGCGATGGATTAAGTGGGTTAATGTCACCTCTAAACCACGGCCAGACTTTCTTTTAACGCGGTGCCACTGCTGCGCCAGCACGTACCGCCGCGAAACGAGACACTAAATCAGCGTCTGTTTTTTTTACGAGCCGCGAAATTACAGGGTAATAGGAGCGACCGAGTCATAAACCATTCAGAACCCCAAAATCGCTAACTCTTTTGCGACTCAGTCGTTTTTGATAATGAAAGGATCCCGTTTAGGGGGACAGTTTGTCATCGCCATCGTTCCTACTAATCATCGTTGCTCGAAATAATTAAGGATTTTTATTTGTCATTTGAAGAGTTTATACCGCAAAAACAGAAATGAAACGTGAGTGAAAACGTGGAAGTTTCGTAATCTCGTCACCTTTCAAGTGATCTCGACGACCACATTCGTCCCCAGTGTTTTTTTTCCACTGTCGGAAACAGTTCTGAAACTCTTTCACGAGAATACTTTTTATGGCCTTCGGCGATTTTTTTGTTTCACTTCGTACGCATCAACGAATTGGTTACCTTTCGTGGTTTTTGTTCACACATAGGAATAAAAAAAAAATTGGTCGCAACGAGATTGAACGAATAGAGAGAGAGAGAGAGAGAGAGAGAGAGAGCGCGTAACAAGCACCATGTTGTTTTGCGTCAAAAACGTCGCGTCGGACAAACATGGCCGTGTCGATGCGCGTGTGTTAAAAAGCATGCCAATTTGCATCGATCGCGAGAAATCCATCCAACGG
This sequence comes from Hylaeus anthracinus, assembly GCF_026225885.1. Taxonomy (NCBI): domain Eukaryota; kingdom Metazoa; phylum Arthropoda; class Insecta; order Hymenoptera; family Colletidae; genus Hylaeus; species Hylaeus anthracinus. Next base: position 5,864,210 of record NW_026534341.1, on the reverse strand, counting down.
TCCCAGCGCTGCAATAAAATATTTATTCTCGATTTTCTATATTTTAACGCGTATCGTGTTATCGTAACCGCAGTCGTTGACCTCTGTTTTGCTTTTTACGAAAACGGACAATTCTAAATCCCGACCAAGTATCGTGCAATTCTATACGTCGGAGACTCTGTTTCAACTGTTGCGCTCGCGCGTGTCAAGGTAACGGGTGATTTCCAATCGCGAGCGAATAATAGCTGAACCTGAGACACACGAACTAATGAGCCGACCGAGGATCGGTCGAACGCTGAGGACACAGAACAACCGAATCACGCTAACGATCGCAGCTATCGATTTCGACCCCTTTCACGGTTTTTCCCCAGCAGAGGGTTGGCGGTGAGGTCGATCGTTCGACTGCTCGAATCGAACGATGCCATTGACTGGACTTTCCCGTGAAAAAAAGAACAGAAAATGTATTGACAAGTTCGCGAGGCCGAAGTGCTCCTCGAGGCTTCAACTTGTTTCCCCAATCCTGACAATGCCGGAGCATCCCTCGAGATTTCAACTAGTTTCTTCGATCCTCGCCCGTGCCTCGACGTAAGAGGTAATAAAATGCCGTGAAAGGTACTTTTAGGTAACCTTTGAAGGATGCTTGGGGATCAACGCAACGATAGCCTTTGACGCTTCTGATGCTCTATCCCGCGTACCTTTTCTTCGTTTAATGGAGCGTTGCCTCGCGTTGAAAAAAGTCTACCAATACTTCAACTTCTTTTTCTGTCGCGAAACGACATTTAAAGAATGGGAAATAAATTCCTAGACTTGGAGAACTTAACAAACGAATATTCGATACGTGCAAAGTATAATTACGTCCTATAAATTCTCTATCTTAATTATCTAAGAATTTGCAATTCGATATACGGTACATTATATCTACCGTGTCTGTCCATTGCTCGTTACTTGCGCGGGTGTTCGTACAAAGTGGTGCGGTATTATCTGCATCAACTAGTTCCAACTACTTGCAAGTAGTTGTAAGATACTAACATGGACGGGAAACAGATAATAGCACCGTCGATATCTTCAAACACCGACGCTCAAGTAGAATCAGTGAGTAATAGACAGACGCGTTAGCCAAGTCGTGCCGAATACACGACTGCTTTCGAAACTCGCAGCTTCCTATGAAAAGATTCCGAAATATCACACGCGAGAGTTGTCTATGGCGAGATTTTTGTAAAATTTTCAAGCTCGACGTCCGGCCTTTTCTGTGAAAAAATTCGAATGGAAATTTCGAATTTGGATTTTATTGTTAGCGCGCAGCGTGCACGGCGAACGATAGAGGAGAGCTCGTTGAGCAGTGTGCATGGCGATACTGCGATATTGCGTGGCGCCGCCATAAAGGCATCGAATCCAGCGAGTTAATCGAAAGCATAAAATTGCGTCAGCCTGTGTGACTGGCGTAAAAAGACATGGATTTTCTCGACGTCTTCGCACGGCTGTCCGAAAATAGCTACGCGTCAGGAGATTCGAACACTCGAACTTGTCCAATAGTTCTGTGTCACGCGCACGATGACGTTGAAAGCATAAATTCGGTGCTGAACGAAGGAGGGAAGAAAAAAAGGAGAAGGCCAATGTGGCAGTTACGCGGGAACCATGGTTTCCGTCGACTCGGCGATATTTTCTCGCCGATGGCTCCAAGGTAATTTGCCGTTCGGGAAGAAGTACCCGGACTAGAAGAAGCTACCCCTCGCTGTCCACCCACAACCCCCCGAACGAGTAATCCGTGGATCAGCGACGTACCCGAGAAATCACCCCTAGGCAAATGTATTCCGAAAAACTGGCCAAATCCAGTGCGTGGGAAGATTATTGCCGGCCGGCGCCAACTTCTCCACTTTCGAAATTCGTTCCATCTTCTTGGACAAACGAAGACTCGTGACGACGATGGCTACGCTGTTTTCTCCTCTCCTTCGATAGCTTATCCGTTATTTGTATGATAGGAAAGGATTACCTCGCCTCTAACGACGTCTCGAAGTTGGAAATACTACGATCCTCAACCCCCAGGGTTTCTATTCCGTAACTATTCGGACATTTAGAATTCTTAGAGACTATCGCATGAGCTAAATTTGATGCCACCACTTTATCGGAATGTCGAACCTAGAGAAAATAACCCAAACCTACCTCCAATTATTTTATCTAACCTAAACGGCCGATCTCGTGTTATCCAGTCGAGATTCGACACCTTTCCAATGAGGTAATACGCGTCGTTTCACTTCCAAAAGCAACGCGGATCCCAATTCACGCTCTACTTGTGCGAAAGGAGCTCGTATTTTAATCTAACCAGATGCAGAGTACGATCTATGCGGTTAGATAGCACCCTTTGAAGTCGCAGTAATATTCATTTCGGTTCCCTAAGGACCATGGTTAGAGAACCACGAGACCTCGATACCGCTGGTGACGTTCCGGGCTTACTAAATTTGACCTCTATTCCATTGCAAGATTACTTGACAATCTCTGTTGAGTTCTTTTCGAAAATTAATTGCACGGAAACCGTTCCTTTTGCCCATGCTCTATCCACGCTACAATTCGATTAATTTCAAAGTATATTAGTTTACCCACTCGTGCATTAATGCCTTTATTATTCGTATACCGCTAACAATCGAAACTTCAAAATAAAGCATCGTACCTGGCCGAGTATCGCGTGCAGTCTTCGATGAACCAAACCAAACGCTGTTCGACTCGAATGTATTTCCAGTATCTAATTCTCCGAGTGCGTTTTACGTTCGTGCAACGTCAAAGCGAGTTTATTCTGAATCGAAAAATGGTGTTACGAGGAGATCCCTAGGGACACCTGTTTCAGCCTTGAGTTACCGAGTCCTCCAGCAATCCGACGTCGTTCTCTGCGGGAAATTAAACGAAAACGGTGGGTGGTTACGTAAACCAAGATGGCGCGCGGTTCTAAAACGATCGAACCGGAGTCCCGAAGAGAAACGCATCCGTGTAAGGTGAAAAGCTAACGCCAGTCTCCACGGAGCCACACGCGAGTCTCCACCTGCGAAAGGCGTGGATAACGTTGCACATGCAACTTTTCTCGGCCAATTGGCTCACGCACGAAACACCGCCATTCCGTTCGAGAAACGATCTTATTATCGCTCGATGAAAATACGGCGTTGCGAGGATTTCGCGACCGTGTTAACTTTCGTTAACGCTACCTGCTAAGTGGCTTTGAACCGGTGGCTTTGTTCGGATGCTTATTGGAGCAGTACGGATTCCAGCGCCCTTTGTTTCGATCCGTGTAGGCTGCCTCGAGAGTTTGTAAACGCCCTGGTCTCTCGAGGGGTTGTATCCAGCTGGATATTCGAAGATAAACCTCGATTTTATGAGTGGCTTTAGGTGAACTGTTAACCCTCCTCTGGGTTGAATCTGGTCGAGTCTAACTTTCAATATTATCGAATTACACCGCGGAGACTTGGGAAACCATCCACAAATTTTGATATATTCAAAAAGAAATAGGCCAATCTGTACGTGATGTTCGAGTTTTCAAAAATGTATCGTGTCCTCTTTATTCATTTACCAGTCGAAAAATTCCTGTGGAAAAACGTCCATTCCAATTTGAGAGGTTCCCAGGTCGTTTTCACGTCACAGCGGTCCAATGTTGTAGCTTAATGAATTTTCAATATTTTTTGGTGATACTTTTCCATCTGTGTTTCGAAACTGTACTTTTCACCGATGTAAAAGTACCAGATAGTGAATAGTAAAGGTACTACTATCAAAGAATTCATAAACTCGAGACATCATTTCGAATATAAAATTGTACGTAGTCCTTTGAACTGGTGCGTCGGAATACATAATGGCAAATAGACCACCGAATGGCAAGGAGAATTAGATATTAACTCGGATCACAGACTAGGACGTCCGATGGAGAATTACCTGATCAATCGATACGTCTGTGTCATAGCTTCCATATTGGACGTAGTTGTACAGTCGAGTTCGACACAGTATGGATTGTTAGGGGAGAATATGCATCGGTTGCGGTAAACTTGTAAGTTTTATAAGATCAGAAATTCTGTAATTGGAAACATAACGGAACGTATAATCAAGTTTTAATGTCATAATGACAATACTCGGTTGAACCAATTTCCGCGAATAATCGTAAAATTCAACCGTGGGATGGACATATAAATCGAGTCGTTAGTCGGATAGTCGCATCGATATGCATTGCGGAGTCCTGTATGGACGATCTGACCATATGGCAAATCCCAATGAGAACCTCAGCTGTGCCATTTCCATCGGATGTAAACTCGGTTCATCAACGGTCCATGGAGAACGTCGAGGATGCATCAGCTGTTTCTAATCTATTTCAATTCAGTTGTCTCGCAGGTGAAACAATTATCCGTATCCTTCATTTCGTGCTATTGAAACGTGCTGCTTTTAAATCGCGAACAAGCGGATTCAGTGCTCGCAGTTAGAGCGAATGAACTAACCGAAAAATCCTGGAAACATTGCATCATGACAAGTCAATTATTGTTGTGTTGTTTCAGTGAAAGGAAATATTTTCATGAAATAATAGTTTGAATCCATAGGGATGGTGAATCTTCTCTGAACGATTCCCTCTCTAAAAGGCGCGTGATAATCCCCACTGCAATTTTAGAACTGCCACAAGAGCGCCAACGCTATAAAGTTTGTTGTAACATTTTTTTTTTTTTTTTAGAAATAAGAATTCATTTCGGTGAGACATACAGTGCAGCCACGACAGAAATCGTAAATATAGGCTGCGATTTGACGCCACCGTGATAACAGATTACATAGCTTAATAGACTATCGAAACCTTGATTAGTTAATTAAACACTTCCGTATCGGCATGTGCGACGAAAACGTGATCCGAATTCCAATCGGGATTGATTAATGATCTATAATCGGCACAGAGCTTGCGGAATTAGCGAAATAACGATATCCCACTAATCGAGCTCGCACGTTGGCGAGCCCATTGAATTGATTGCGACGAGAGACGTGTGTAAAACTACTCCACGAGGTTGGCTGCTGGTGTCACTTTCATAGATATCAGATATTTCATAGTTAGTTAGTCGCTTCCTTGTTTCCATTATTACGATGCGGTTTGTAGCCCTTGTTCCAGCACGCGATAGCTACTATTGACAATTCAACGCGTAATTGTTCGGTGATTTCCTTGTTTAATTATTGTTTGAACTCTACTGTTCATCGAATTTTAAATTCACGTCTTAATTATTCCCAACAGGTGTGAAAAATTCGAGCATATTATTCCTCTGCTGCGACGTTCTAACTGAACAGCAGAGATAAATTCCCAGCCTTTGCTGGCTCCTCTGCGCGATCCTCGACGCAAAGTCTTCTAATTACTTGTTTAATCTACTCCCTCCTTCAATGTAAGCACTTCTTAGTACGTCTTCAATGCTTTGACGTCAAATGGCTCCTACATCCATCATCGTTTGCTTTTTCGTGTAAAATTCATATGCGCATCGTCGTCGCTATTGTCACAGAAAAGCCACTCTATTGTATTACTTCGTATTTTTATCTCGACGTATTCGCGTTAAGTTTCGACGCGAATAAATTTCGCATCAGTAACATTAAGAGAGTTTTGTCGCCAGGAATCGAGGGAACGTTTAATTATTGCCGACATCGCTGTTCCGCTAATTAATTTTCGTTATTATCTTTACCATTTGCCTCATTGGAATTAATTAAACGATGAGCTGACTCGATCGGAAGTGTAACAGCCACGCTGTAATCCCGGATCACGACGCAGCTGCGACGCTTCGATTGTCGCGAAATTCGCCGATAATTGGACCGTTTACTTTACATTTAAATAAATAAACACGATACCGTTACTCGAGAATGACGGAGCAATCGAGTCTACTCTGGTGTAATTGCTTTAGTTTCTGTTACAAGACCGAAACGCGTGACTATTCCCCGACCGATCGAATAGGTTTGGTTCGAGAATAGTCCGAGTGTATTTCGCGTTTAGATCTCGCGGGCTCGCAACGAAAGCGATGCGTGTGCGTGGACGTTGCAGGTGGTTCGCTGCGAAACCTGCGGCGATAAATTTCTCTCTTAACGAGATCCCACCCACTTCACGAGAAGGCACTGGCACCGTGTATCGAAATGGAAACTAATAATCCGCCGTTGAGTCGAAAAGGGCAGGTCGACGACTTCCGAGGCTGCAAAGGACGCATGGAGCATCGGCCGCGAGCATTGATTTTCCATAAATGACCGATGTCGTCAAATCCGCTGGAAATACCATTCAACCGAGTCTCGAGCATCGAACTTCTCCTATTTTGCGGTTGACGTGCTCCACGATTTACGAGCCACCGGTTTCGCGTCTGCCTTCGAGAACTTTTTAACTAAGCCCGCGGTATCCCAAATGCAAAACGAACTGACGCAGGGCCGACTTTTAATCTCATTTTCGTCAATCAAGCAACCGTGTTTTCTTCGTCCTGGTCACGTAATCGAACATCTGTGTACGTAAATTAACTATTTACACGTGCCATTATTGTCTTTGTTATTTTTTCAAAGCTAGATTCCGTATAAACTTTTTTCGCAAGATCCGATAAACTCGTCTAATCTAACGAACTCGTCTAATAACGAAACTAAAACATCGACAAAAATTAAATACATATTTTCGAGATTTTTCGTGATCGAATAAGGATCCTCGACATTTTTCCATATACGTAATTCCCGAAGAATAATTAAACGTTCCATTTCCACGAAGGCATTCTGAACATGTTGTACAACCCCCCGCTAACGTTTCGTCGATAACGGACCCTCGACTTTTCTGTCGTATCGTTTTCCCATTATTGGTCACGGGGCCGCACAGTCGTTGAATCTAAATTCCATTCTGTTTCCCGTATGTTCGCCTGGCTCGTTACAAATTGCTCGTTTGCCCGCTTTAATAATCCTGTCACGGAGGGAATTTCTCGCAGAACATCGACTCGTTCTAGATCTCCCCGATCAGGGAGACGGGGAGCATTAACGAAGCACCGATCGCGAGCGACCGATCGCCTCGGTGACGTTCCAGTTCCTCGTAATTATCCTGTTAATAAGTACTCTTCGTCCGATAAACGTTGATATGCGAGGAAACGTCGAATAAGGTACCATGGATCGCCATGGCGACCAGAAACGTAGAAGCAGCCACCCAAGCAAAATCACTTCTATATATATTTTTCTATATATTTTTTATATTTTTCTATAAATATACTTCTATTGCATTCTCCTCTGCAGCCCGTCCAGGCAGAATCTGCGAATAAACGCGCCCCTAAACGATCCTATATTCTCGGTAACGATAGTAATCTGGCCAAAGCTCTCGAATGTGAGAATCGTTCGCCAAAGAACGCGTTTGTCACCCGCCCACGCGAACAAGTCAATTACCAGAAAGCTCGTGTTTCCGGGCCAGCAAACGGGACCCGTTGAAGGTATTTTAAATTAATGGAAACCGGTCCGCGGGCCAATTGTCTTTCAAAGTCCCGCCCTCCTCCTTCGCAGCAATCGTTCTTGCCTCGGATTTCTTACCAGGTCACGCCGTCCCTTCTTCTGTTACAGACAGAACAATTCACGGTTCTGTGGCTGCTGTTCGCCATGATTGTCGTGGGCAATGTCGCGGTGCTGATTGGCCTCTTATGGGGTAAACGACGGAAAACACGAATGGACTTTTTCATCAAGCAACTGGCGCTCGCAGGTAAGTTCCTTTAATTAGTTAATCGAATGTCTGGTTTACGAAATACCTGAGAAGATGTAAAATATCAAAAATTCTGAGTACTGCTAATCATCGTACTGTGTAATTTCATTTCGGCAAATATTTCTGTGAAACTTATAGTGTCGAAGATATCCGAGGTGATAAGAGTTATTACCCAGTAGGACGATGCATTTTTATTACATTCGAAATTTTGTCAAACTGATTGATAAAAGTCGTACTCGCATTTCCCAAAAGAATGGATGACTAAAAAATCAAAAAAATAAGACACTGGGCATACAAGAATCGCTAAGAAATCGAGCGTCCCTTGTTGCTGCATACAATTCAATCAACGATTACCTTGCTCCCGTCTCGAGAGCTCGTAAACCCGGTCGATTATCGAATGCAGCTCTCGACGCGATGTTACAGCGAATTTCCTCGACGGTTTGTCGAGCAGCGTGTTTACGCGACGTGGCTTAAACCGAGCGCGAGAGAACACGGAAACAGAAGCAGGGTTATGTCAGCGGGTAAGGACAGTATGCATAAAGTAACATCGTCGTAAGATGTCAAACGCGTCGTAAAACGACGAAGTTTATTTTTGACTCGATACTAACTTCGTCGTCAAAGCTACTACTAAAGGATTGGCGTCTCGGGCGCAAGTTCAAGGAAGCCCCCGATTCCGCGACGACTTTCAGCTTCGATTCCAGTTCTGCGTCGAACAATCCAGCGAGTTTAACGCGGCAAAAACAATCCACCGATTGTGGAAGCTCCTGAGATGGACAAAAGTCAAGTTATGGAGCTATAAAGATTTATAAGCGTACTTTACGCTACCGTTCGAAGGATAGTAGGTTGTTTTTGGCAGAGATATCGATGTTGGTTCGACGACAAAGTTGAGCGAAGCGGAATGAATCAGTTTTCGGTGAATAATGACTTTATCTAGCTTTATAACATCGTAGCTTTTGCAAGTTTACACGATTTATAAAGAATTAAAGAAATTGCCATTTAAAAAGAGAGTGCAAAGTTTCAAAACTGTCGAGCAGTTTTCGTTATACGTCTTTTAACGATTCCACCGCGATGTTTCTCAAATTTCAAAAAGCCTGCGCGATACCTATAGCCGCGCATCGCGTTCGTTAAAAAAGTGAACAAATTTATGGAAATCTAATATACAGAGAAACTTTTTTGCTCGTTACAGCCTTCGCTACAGGTCTCGTTATACTCGTGCTCGTTACGAAGGAGATCGATTGTAAGGATGGAAGTAATCTGTACGAGTACATATTTCATGTCTCGACGTCTAGACCGCACTGGTGGAATGGTTGAATACTCGTTGAAATGAAGCAATTATCTAAAATAACCGAGTATCTAATAAAAGATACATGCTTACATCGAAAGAGTTAGTGAAAGCCTAATGTGCTCGTAATTTTTTTCTCCTTTAATTTCTAAAAGTTTCCGATCGAATTTCATCCAAAATCTTCTCGAAACGCTTCTTCGACTTCGACGCTACTTGATGTCGCTACTAGTTTCGAAAATAAACATGATTAGCAGGGTGCGTCAAAAGTAATTTATCGCACCGTGTCGTTCACGATCTACAAGTCAAAACAAGGGAAAAGTTCAGACAAACATTGGCCCGAAAGTAGGTCCTCCAACTGGTCTTATGTTTTTTTCCTACTGCAAGCATTCTGTATTGATCTGTGAGACGACCCGCTTCGAGTGGAAATAGTGTCTGCGAGTGCAAAAAATGCGCCGAAATATAAACGACGTTTTACAGACCGTGTAAAATCGACGGACGTAAACCCGGTTGGCCGTCCAATGACAATGGCCGGCTGCCACCCGTAAAACCTATCGAACGACGCGTAAACGTGACCCTGTATCGGAAAACGAGTATCGAAGCTCGAGTTCCCGCTTTTCGAGAGAACCGCTCGCCTAAGTGAGGAGACATTTCCAGCGAGAAGGAAAACGAGCCAAAGGTGAAACCGTTCGCGCATTGCTCTGGCTGTAACAGCGACTTCCGCTTTATCGCACCCGAGGGAGGCGCATTTATTTTTCACCGGATGGGTGAGAAGATCAAACGGGGAAACATTCGACGTCCCACGCCTGAGATATAATTTTATTTATTTTTGGCGATAGAGTAAATAATCGCAGCAGCGAGTGCGAGAGGAATAGTTCCTTTCAGGCGCCTTCAAACATAAAATTCGTTGAATTAACCAACGACTGCGTTTTATTTTGAATAAAAACTGACTAGAGGAACTTCAACTGATCTCCAAGGATGCGAACAAACGCTACAAACACTCGTCAACAGTACGAAACATGGGAAGATATTGCCGCGTTGCGACAAGTCAATTGGTTTGGCCTTCGCGCAATAAATCCCAGAGCGAAACGAGAGGAAGAATATCCACGAAGATCATCCTAACCTGGCCGAGCATCGGATGGGACACTGCACGCGAACGCGAAGACAACCAAGCAGCCAAGAATCAACCAAGAGTCGACGAAATCTGGAAACGTCCGCGCACGTTTACGAGCGAGTAACGACCTGGCTCGATCCGCTTTAAAAGAAACGCGAACAGCGGTCCCACGAGTGCGTCATAAAATTCAAATTTGCGAACGTTCCAGCAAGATCGTTGCCCCCCGAGGGCGATAAATTACACCGAATATGAAGGCGTAAAATTTGAATCGGCTGTCGAGAACGTATTGCGATCGAAACGAACGCTAAAACCAAAGCGTAGTCAACGCGATCGATTAATTCTTTCATCGACGCTCGACACGAGGATCGCCCGGCCATAATCTGCGTTATTACGGGGCGGACAAGTTCGAATCGAATTTCAATATCGAAGAGAATATATGACTCGGGACGGAGGCCCTTAGGGTGAAATCTTACTCTCGAGGGTTTTTTTTTTTTACGGCAGTCAGAATGGCACATCCCGACTCGCAACACTCGATGAAATATCCTTTAAACCTCGTCTTTATAGGCATCCTCTCGCCACGCGGCGAATCAAACGGATCGTAAACTAAACGAGTCGTTCCTGGATGCTTTTACTCGTCAAAACTACGCGAACATTGTGTGACGCGTTCCATTAACGCTTGGGATTCATTCTTTGCTCAACCTCGATACAACTGTCCAAGAAGATCGTTCTATCCAGAAAGGGAGATAGATGAAATTTAATTGTTATTTAAATAAGGATACTGAGGTGAAATATGTAATAAAAATGGAGAAATTAAAATATGAACAACGCAGGTAAAAATATATTAATTTAATTGAAAGTAATGTTACTACATACATGGGCGTCAGTGCTTTTCACTGAAGAACTAACAAAATTAATTCTAAATGTTAACCGTCAAAGGAAATAAATTTAAATAAAATTCGTGAATTTTAATGATGTTACAAAAATAAATACCATGACGTTCGATTATGTAGTATCTCCAATAGTCTAAATAACATTTACTCCTAGCAGAAATTTTCACGAATATTTGTCTAGCAGTTGAATTGTGCTTCTGTCTCTTTAATTCAGTCTACGTTGCCCGAAATAGAGCTGAGTTGTGGAGCATATTACGGCGTCGGTTCGAGAAGATAATGAGTACGCGACTACGGAGTCACGCCGTCTAATAGAGGGTTAATTGCGCCGAGATCTTTTCGGCGGCATTTCGAGAGTGGAATTCGCCGTTAACGAACTCGTCGCTTTTTCCAAACAGGTCCCGTTTCAGTACCGCGCGTTCATTCATTCGTAAATTAAGTGTACGCGGAGCGGAGGCTGTTTAATAATAGCGTCACGATGAATCACCTCTCCGCGTTGCATATCTTGTTGCAGATTTATTGGTCGGCTTGATATCCGTCCTTACGGATATAATTTGGAGAGCGACGGTGACCTGGCACGCGGGCAACATTGCCTGCAAACTGATAAGGTTCATGCAAACCGTTGTCACGTATAGCTCCACGTACGTGCTCGTCGCACTGTCAATCGACAGATACGACGCCATCACGCGACCCATGAACTTCACTGGCAGATGTGAGTACGCAAATTTCTTCATTATTATTTCTCATCTATACTATAGGTAGCTTCTCCGGGAGCTTCTCTTCTATTTTTTTTTCTATGCTCTTTTCTATATTGCAATCGTTTCTGTTGCGGTACGAAGCATCGCAGCGAGGTCTCTGGACCATTGTATTATATTCAGCTCTAAAAATCAATACCAATTCGCTACCAGAATATTCTCTGAGCAGCTTTCAACAACTCTCAGCTGCTTGAAAATCTAAACGAGTTGACAATTTCGTACCAGAGTCGATCCACCCTGGACTCAAATTTTCAAGTTCGAATGGAAATAATTGCTGTATATTCGGCTAAAAAATCTAGAAAAACTTCACCTCTGATTCCCCGAGCAACATTCCTTCAGCGCTGTTCTCGCGTCATCGATGGCGAGGATCATCGTTAACGATGCTTCGGTTGTCCGCGCTTTATTTCGCCATGGTTTTTCACCTTTCGACCCGGCTTGTCGCGTTTCTTACGGTACACAGAGGAGCGTTATGACCCGATGGAATAAAATGAAAATAAAACCGTTACGCTCGCGGTAGTCCGACGGTTGAAAGCGATTTCTTGGCTAGCAGTAAATACGAGCACGCTCGAGATGTGCGCGAAGGAGGAAGAGAAATCTCTGAAGAGATCTCTGAATCACTGTTTGCCCGTGATGGCGTTGAAACGTCGTCGAGTCTGCGGTTGACGCTCCGCAATTCCTTAATACGCTTGGGAACGAGTCGAAGATAAGGTGAAGTCCAGCCCTTCTATACCGCCAACGCGATTCCCCCGGATTTTCGCTCGCGAAAGAAAGAAAATGGGAAATCGTGAAACCGTTGTATCGTTCGCTCGATGGCGGAGGCAGAAATTGCAAAACCGCGCGGAACGTCGTAATTCTGGCATAACTTTACGATCCTGCAGACGCCATAGTTACTAGGATTTATATTTGCGCGATAATCCGTCTTGTGGAAGTGGTCATTCCTCGAGAAGGGGGGCTTCCCTGAGTGTTTGGGAAACATGACTTTTGTCTATAAACAAGAGTCGAAGCTTTCAGCTGTGCCTTTATTTACTCTACCATCTCCTATAATTTCATTTCATACGTTTATTGCACTTTTCACTCCTTTCTGTATCACCTTTCCTCTCGCTTCGTAACAAGCGCGTCAAAGATTTCTATTTTTAAATAAAGTAAACAGAAACGCAGTCTACAAAGACACGTACAAACGTTTAATTAACGCCGTTTAGAGCAACTTTATAACGAGGTGGTCCAGAAACGGAATCAATCGAAACGTTCGAAGCCCGTGACGAAGAACAATTAATCCCTATCGCAAAGAAAAATGCCCCTGAACGGATTCAACCGTCAACGTGGCGATTAATTCCTTCGTCGACAATCGAAATTGCGTTTCCAGCAGTGCGCGATACTGCAGTTAATTCAGCGTCGATTTAACCGTAATCGCGACAAGCTGTGTCAAAGGATGTCATTCCACGGGATCTCATTAATATTCATGACAGCCGAGTTTCCACTTGAAATTTCGCCTGTCGTCATCGCGACAGCTTATTTCCCGTTGCGTACTTAAAAGGATCCCTAACGAACCGTGCTAATAACGATCATGTTAATAATACCGAGATAAAAGTGCTCATCGCGTTAAAGTCGACAAACAGCTTCGCGGAAGTTTCTTTATTACGGCGGCACGCGTAGTTACGGTCACCATTTTTTTCTTTTCTTTTTTTCCTTATTTTCCGTCATTACTCGGCAGCTGGTGGCGAAAGTTTCGCGACCACGGAAACTTGGCCGCGCACACCGAAACTTTTGAAATCCACAGACCCACATCTGTTCGTTCACCTCGCGGCACTGGATGCACCGACGAACATTCAAGTCGTTTATAAAATTGCCTTCGCATTTTCGGGGCTTTTATCCGCCGTTCGCGCAATATCCGTTGAGGTTAAATCGGAGTCACGCAAATATAAACAACATTTCAACTTTTTAATAACAGGGTGGAGAGCCAGAGCGTTGGTGGTAGCCGCCTGGAGCCTGTCGGCGCTGTTCAGTCTCCCGATCATTTTCCTCTACGAGGAGAGAGCTATACAGGTAGCGGATCTCATACCGTATATCGTAATATATGTATTCCGCGGAAAATCGAGTTTTCTTTTAGTAAGGACGATGTTTGCCAAGTTAGATTGTGTATTAAGATTCGATACGAGACGAGTGTTTACACGGATCGTAGAGAGTTGTTCTGTCTCTTTTATTTTAAATTGCTTACATTTACGCTTTGCCTGGAATTTGAAGAAAAGTAGAGGCGAAGGAATGCTTACACTTTTCCTCGTCGCTTGATCGCGTATTCTCTATGAATCGGTTGTACTACGAGCGTAATCGGGCAGGATGGTTTGCCAGGGGAAGACTCAATGTTGGATAGAACTGGGCTCCCCGACGCTGTGGAAGATCTACATGAGCCTGGTCAGCGTTACCATCTTTATAGCTCCTGCGCTGATAATAGGAGGGTGTTATGCTGTGATCGTAGCTACTATATGGTCGCAAGGAGGAGCGTTACGTCAGGGGCCCACCAGGGACACCAGAAGAGCGTCCTCCAGAGGACTTATTCCCCGAGCGAAAGTCAAGACGGTCAAGATGACCCTCGTCATAGTGTTCGGTGAGTAAACGATCGCGAACGAGAGTCATCTCTGACCTTTTTCATTCGTTCTATCTTAAACGAACTCGTTTCTTTGCCGAACAAGTTCGAAAAAACAAATTCCACTCTTTCTATGTAGTATCGCTCCGAATGTTGTTTGTAAGCAATTAAATTTTTTTATTGCGATTCCCTTCAAAAAGCGATCGTCATATTTTTCGCGAAGAACTCGTACCGCTGATTACAAGATTTTTATATTTACACGATGTTCACCGGGGCGGCGTAAAAGTCCACCTCTAAGGGATAGAGCGATAAATAATTGCAGCTGCACGAAACAGAATAACCGTTAGCCGCGCAAACGGAAGATATAAAAATTTAACGAACGCGAGTAGTTGAACCTCTTAGCAATGACCAAAGTTACCGAACGATTGAAACTGCGTTTATGGAGGGCAATAAAACGTAACAACGACCCTTCCCATCCCTATTCGACTCTTTCGCGCGATTATATTTGCACGACGTAAAAAGCTACGCGTCGAGGAGATAAGCGAAAACGGTCTTCGAGGCTTCTCGAACCCCTCGCGCGGATCGCTGCGTCGCGAACGAAGGAAACTCGAGTCGATCGGGAGGGTAACTCATTGTCGGTCTTCCATTGCAAGCAATTCTGGAAAACCCGCTCCACTAATTGGAAAATATTCTACATTTCATTCGACGACTTGAAGGAAGAAGACATCTTCTAAGAGAAGAATAGATTAAATACAGAATTCATTCTTGTTACCATTGCTCTCGCTATTTACCCTATTACATTCTTGCAAAGTAAAACAAGAATCGAGTACAATTCGTTTCCATTGAATAATGATTTTCAACGTTTTACGAGGCTGGTGTGAGGAATTGAACACGAAGCCAGAAGGGTATCGCGGTTTGCGATAAAGTGGGCGAAAGTTATCTCAGGCGTTCAATATTAGCTAATAACGTTAGCAATCGAGCGGAATTATTTGCACTGGAACTAACCTCGGGACATTCCGGAAGATGACGACGCCAACGATATTTGTCAAACACCGTGCAAAAGTCTCCAGTCCTTGTCGTTCAAAGGACCATCGACTTTCCCTTTATTCCACAAGGGAACGGTTTCACGTGCAACAGAAATTGCTTGGTCTAATCAGATTCGCTTCACGACGATACCACCCTATGAAATTCCTTCTTATTTTCAACTGACTGAGAACTTTCCGTCTGAAACGTATCAAAGGACGCAGATCTGTAAGAACAGGTCTCCCCGGTGGTCTCTTTGAGACGGGAAAAATTGCCATTAATATTACTTACCAAGAGTGTATTGTAAAAGTTTATTCAATCGTTGCAACGAAGGCTATGTTAAGATCCGCGTACAACGATGATTATTACATGTAGTCAGACTTTAGTAAATCAAACCTGAAACAAAATAAAAGATAGCATCTGAGAAAATTGAATACAGTTACAGGATCGTCGAAATTAAAAACGACGATTTCTATTCTATTCGAGTTTAAAGTCATTTCGAAGGTGACTATTAGAAGCTAGTTATCTTGCCTTGTTTGGATTTCTGAATCGAATTAAATCAATTGAGAACAAGAGAATGAGAAAGATTTCCAATTATAGTGGTCAGTTCCTACAAATTCAACTTGCGAACGCCAAGTAGCTCTCTCTCTCCCTCCTCTCTGTCTATTGGGCTGAATTGATAACACAGACTTGCTGGCGATCTGCTTTTTCGCAATGTTTACAGTGGAAAGTAGCCTTCTAAGTGTCCATCGCGACAGGAATTTAGTAACGTTGCCGAAATATGCGCAACGTGCGCGGGTTCGACGAACCCTCGAGACTTGTGCGCGTCCATCACCTCTTCCCAAACAACAATAAACGCGTTCATCGATTACGCGGAGAACTCGTCGTACAATCCACTCGTTCATGTAAGTCATTCTCGAGCTTCTACGTGTTCTGTCCGGCCATTAGCCGCCCGTGCAGTCACTATCCAGACAAGAGATCATTAAGAAGGCCTGTTCGGATCTCGTTTCGTCCACAAGAGATCGTAAACTCGGACGAGACTTTTTTCTCCGCGATTCTGTTTATGATCAGGACTACGTAAAACGTGTATCATTTTTACGCGGTAATCCTCTTGATTAAGTGTTTAAACGTGACGAATATCCTGCTTCGAAATTGCTTGCCTTGTTCGAGGATCCGCCAACGTCAATTATTTATGTGAATACGTACATTTCTTAGGAAATCGGTAGTAATTTCTAAATCTATCATTTCTATACGGCGTTAAAGTCTCGCGTTCATCCAACGAATTTTTAAGTTCGTTGACCATTAGAAGGATTCCTCGAACCAGCGAACGAGAGGAAAAGTCGTAAGGTCGCCAAGTTCGCAGACAAAAGAGCCTCAATTCTCGTAAAGTGTACGGTCTGATAGCAAATTCTTCCAGTAATTCCTCTTTCGCTCGGTCGAGTAGCTTTCCGAGAAGATGAAAGTCCGAGACACAGCGTCTGCGTCGTTATCCGCAACTGCTTCCGGTTATTCCACCGCCGCCACCTTACGTCGGAGGACCGATGATAAACTTTTATCCGATTCTCCGGCGTCCTGTTTAATCAGTCGTTTTATGGCACTTCTGTCCGTTCGAGGGTGAAATAGCAGGTGGCGCGAGTTCTAAAATTCCGTGTAGCAACGCTCGTCCCGCGTTCCTCGCGATTGATATTTAACGCTTGCCATTTTTACGCGCCTCGACGGAAAAGAGAATAGTTCCCCTCGATTATGAATATTCCACAGGGCGAATAAATCGTTATGTTTTTTAGTTGGAAGAAACTTCCGCCGAGTAATTTATTTAACTCGATTCATCTGCTCCTTTTTATCGCCACGAAAGAAGGAAGAAAACCGCGCGTTCCTCCATCGTTACGGAGGGAAATTAATTTACAAGACTGCTCGTCGTCGTAGATTTCTATTTAAGTTCGAGCATCCACCAAATACCCCCTCGTTCGCACTTTTCTCCATTTTCTCGGAAGCGATGTTTATCCAGGTTCGAGAAAGACGGTAACGGTCGAGAATGAGGAAACGTAAACATATTTCACTCTTCGTGCGAGATAGAAACGAGTTCGTTTCGGGAGTTGCAACCTCCTGTAACCGAAATCGAGCTCGAGACCGAGTTGTTTAAACCGTTGTTCACGCTGTTTTAGTATTCATCCTCTGCTGGAGCCCGTACATACTGTTCGACCTCCTTCAGGTTTACGGGTACGTGCCGAGAACGCAGACCAACATCGCCGTGGCTACCTTCATCCAGAGCTTAACGCCCTTGAACTCCGCTGCCAATCCGATCATATACTGTCTCTTCAGCACGTCGTTCTGTAAAACTGTGCGGTGAGTACTCGTTACGCTCAAGTGTTCTTCGTAGGTAACATTTTTCGAGCGTTACATCTCCACTTCCGTTGTTGATCGTCGTAAGTTTCACTAGGTAGTTTCGCTAGGTACGCTCCTCGACCTTGTTCCTTCTTCCCAACGTTTCGATGAGAATCTACCTCGTTTCACTCACAGACAGTCCACGGAATGGATCGTCTGCGCGCAAATATAGCGATCGTTACTCAATAGGAACATGCAGGCGATCGCGTGGGTTTCCGGATGGTGCGCAACGAATCCTCATCACTGTTTCGGCACCGGTGGTCCAAACAGTAGCACCAGGACGACAGTGACGACATCGTTGACTGCTCACTCCTCGCGTAGAAGCGCCCACATCGCGATGCTGCACTCCACCGCCAGGAAACGCGTCATGGTATCTCTGGTATAAAAGGTGGACAATCTACACGGCGCTCTGGCATCTAGGACACCGTCCTCGGATCGACGTACGACTCTCCTGCCGAACGGCTCCTCGGGAGACCGCAAGTATTACGCGCCTCCGAGATTACGTTCCTTCGATTGATAGCTCGTGGTAACGCGAGATTCCCGATTACCGGCTCGCTTTTTTATATCGAAACCTGAAAATATTACGAGGATACGTCCAGATCTGCGACTGGTTCTCTACTCCCTCCTCCTCGAAAAGGAGTAGCTGGTTCCAACCCCATTCGTTGTATCTTGTACATTATTCGCTCTGCATAAAGTGCGTTAAGATAGCTTCGAACAAAGAAACAGTAACATATATTGCTCCGGAAACACTTTATCGACGTAAAATAATGCACGTAACGCGCACAAGTGGGGTGTAAATATGGATTTCACGTCTCCGTCCGAAAATACCCCGATATGGAAAATTCGACCCAGTTGCGAGGGACGTCTCGACGTTTCCTCGCAGAAATTGTACCGAAGATTTCAAGAAATACGAGCGGGAGGGGTGGGGGGGGGGGGGGCAATGTTGAAACGCGAAGCGCGATCCGCGCGGCGTGACAGGCATCAAGGAACATAACTCGCGAGACGTCGATCGAACGTGTGAATGAAACCAGTTTCGTTTTTGTATTCCCGCATTTATGTGATCAGTATTCTAGGTCTGATCGTGAGTCTCGAGTATCTTTCATCTTCTGTCGCGTCCAGTTCGATATTCTAATTCGACTCGAACGTTGCAGTTTCGTCAGAGAATCGACAGCATCGTGGGACGAAAGGAAGGGAGATAGCAAAACGAACAGACATACGATTCCGTCGAGTAAATTCCCTGGCGAAGCAGTGCATTAGACGTTTATAAAAATTCAGAAGGATGAAAGGTGCATTAGCGCGGTGATCGATCAGCCTACGTGGAAAATGATACGCTCAAAGTGTACATGTACATATATACATAGCGAATGAACGGCAGCTTCGTGTATATACTTACGTATAACCATAAATGTGTAATATATTAATGTATTCCATCCGTTGCGATCGTCGCGAATTAGTTCGTCCACGGGTGCGCGATCGACGGGATGATGAATCGATACTGACGCTGGAATTAGCGATGGGATCCAACTCTCGATTAGCGTCCAGTAAAACCCGTGAAAATTTGTCCAAAGGCGATTCGGAATTTTCAATTATTTGCTGCTCGAGCTTTCAACTTTTGTACCGGTACTAGAAACCGAAATGAAATTCTCTAAAACAGAAACCAGCGCACGTATGCAGTAGGGTGTAACGGGTGCGAGTACTCAACCAAATTCCTGGGAACGCGATGGTAGAAGTTTGCATGATCGTTTAGACCACGATAGACAAAGCTGTATTCGTAACTCGTCTATTTATTATTTATTGTACTCTGTTAAGGGGGAACGACCTATGGGGATATTTGTATTTTCATTGGTAAGATATATAATTTGTACATATTGTCGAATAAACTCGTCCACAATGCACTACGAGTCCGCCGTTCATTCTGATATCTCTTTCGTGTTTCGAATTACGGAAACGTTTGCACGGAATGGTCCTAATCATCGTCACTTTACTTAAAAGGAATCGACACCGCGCAATAATCAAGGTTCTACCGGTATCCATCTTCTTTTACACGTACACGTGTACATTTTTCACTTGTCCAAAGGTCAGAGACTCAAGTAGGAGCGTTTCAAAGAGTCTAGAAAGCGCTAATCTAGATTCGAAATCAGTTGTGACCGGAGTTTGGTTGAAAAATTCCATAATTGCGCATTTTGGCCACGTTTCGAGGCTTTTGTCCCGCCGCGTCGCGCGCGTAATTAGATAAACCATGGTGCGGTGAATCGAGATGGGACGTGACCCTCTGACGGGCCACGCTTTCCATTCTGTTTTATATAATTCGGTCCGGTGGCTGTGAGCGTTTCCGAGCTCGTAAAGAATTTACGAGCTCACGGGGCCACGCACACGCTAAACGAATCACGCGGAAAGAGCGGGACGCGTTCCGTCCGACGAAACGAAATAAAATTTCGTCGCGTTCCACCATTTCCTTTTACGGCCGACGCTGTGCCGGCTGTAAAATTCAGCGGCGCGGCGGCGCCGTGATAAGTCGGATGCCGCTGGAACGATCGTTTCGTCCTTTTCATTGTCGCTTATTTACTCCCTAAACGGCCGGAACGATCCGTCACGACGACGAACAGCCTCGGTATTAATTTTAATCCGTCTCTGCGTCCCCTGAAGGACTTTTCCCCCGGCTGTTTTTATTTTGTCGGCGATAAATCTACCAGAGATCCATTTGGGGACGATCAGGAACCTGTGACCTTCCCCCCGCAACAGCGAACGGACGCTGGGTAATCTTATTTTGGAAAACAAAAGCCGTACAAGACTAGAGGTGGACAGAATTTTACTGAAATCGTGGATGATGTACTGCGATTTTTGTTCAGAAAAATAATTTTAGGGGGATGATTCGTTCCATGCAAAATGTAATTTCATTCTGTAGGCATGATAAAGAGGAAGAATATGTTTGGCAGAATAAATGTGTTATACTATCAGTATAAGGTAACATGAAAAGTATGATTGGGATTGAAAGTTAGTCAGCAGAAAAGTCAGATGGTAAAGGTTGCATTACGTTTCACTTCATTTCATATATAATATATATATTTTTTTTTAACGTGATAACATTATTAAAACCTGCCTGAACATCTACCATTCGTTCTAGTTCGCGATCCTCTGAAATTACATTCCCGTTGATGCCATTATTAGAGAGACCGATGATATTCAATTCTGAGTTTCGCTCATATCCTGAGGAAATTATAATGAACCCTACCCACTCTTCAGCATACGTTTCAAAGTTAGCATTTCATTAAACTTTTGATTAATCTGTGTTTGCATTCGAGTTACTCTACGATCAATTATACAAGGCAAGTTAATATTTTATTATTATCGTTACATGACTATTCGTACGTGGTACATAATTTTCTACCAAAAACTGTTGAAGAAAAGACCTTGAAGGAAACAGAGGATCGATGACGAACGATTGCTCGAGATCACAGCGAGAATTTCAGGTCGATGGTAGCGTGACTGTCGCGTAGGGAGCCTTTTATTCATTTAAAAGCCCATTATCGATATTATGTGAGGATTCTAAGGGTGTGGGGGAATTTCTCGTGGTCCAAACCACAGGGAAGCCGTCGATCCCTAGTCGAGAAGCGATTGGAGAAATTTCTTGCGTTCCGTCGAGGAGAAATTCTCTTGGAAGATGTCGTGCGTGCACTATCAGTCAACGGAACCCTCGAGGGAGAGGCACTACTACGAGGGCCAGTACAACCATTACGCATCGCCGACCTACACCCCGAGAATTCGAGCACAGGAGGCTTATCAAAACGGTACGCAATCCGATTAAGTTCCCCGTTAACGATGAATACGGAATATCGGTCGAGCAACCCTGTGTCGTCGCAATGGCGCGGCCAGGAGGGCATACGTGGCAATTGAATCGTCTCTCATCGTTAAATTAATTCCGCCACGAAAAATGAATCGTGTTATTTCTGTTTACTTTGACTTACAGGGTACCATGCCAGCTGGAGACCACTAGAGTTCCAAGGGATCAACGCTGAGCACCCGACAGCAGGTAAATTAACATTTTTCGAAATCAAAGGTGTCTCCCTCCTCAATCCTAGTCGCTGTCAGATAAAGGTGTGAAACGAGAACTAACCACCCAGAACTATTACTCCTAGTGAGAGGCGATCCATTATTCCCAGATCCTCGAATGCAACCTGGAAGGATGACGCCTTGCAAACAGGAGGCGATAAAACACGTGGACGCTCTCGTTTTCGAGAAAATGCAAACGAGAATGAAGCTTCTCGAGGACAGTAATACCGTGATGCAGTCGCGTAATCAGAACCTCGTCACCGAGAACAAAGCCCTATCGTCCCGGTAAGTATTGACGCGGGAACAATGGGCCTTAATCGATATTCCTTTCGGAGATCAAAGCGCCATGAAAAATTTGATCGAGTAACGAAGAACGCAGGGCGAAACTTTTTCCCCAGCGAATGCAAATTTCTGTGTGAACCAGAATGCCGCGAATTAGGCTGGTCGTTCAGCGCTAGTTTAACTCGATCGCGGGGCATATTGATACGCTCGTGTGTGACGTTCATATCGATACGCTTTCGTGATTGTTTCGCTAAATTTGCGGGTTTATTTATAAAAAAAAAAAAGCACCGCTGAAACGAATTTCGAACATACAGTCGATGATTTTCATGAATAGTTTGTCGATATTCGCGTTCGAGAGGGTTTCCGCGTATTTTTGATCATTTCTTTTCTTGTTTGTCGCAAACAAAGCGTCATCGAATAATATAACTTTCTGCAATTGTAAGTTTGGAGGAGGAACGAAACGAGGTGAAGACGCTCGAGAAGAGGGTGGCGTTTCTGCGAGAGGAACTCGATAACGAGAAGTCGAAGCTGGCAGAGATGATTAAAGCGGCGGAACAAGTCGGTGTACTAACGTTCGCTAGCTAGCTCGCATTAAAAATGAAGTTTCGTTGGTATTTCAGAGGAAGAACTTATCGAAGGTCGCGGATATTGGAACATCAACGATGAACGTCCTCTCTAGACACGATCGAGGAGTGCAAGTTTGGGCAGTGTGCTTGGGGTGTCAGAGGAAGTTGGAGAGTTGCGAGAAACAGCCAGCCACAGTCATCATTACCAAGTAAATGTTCCTCTTTAGCCTTCTTCTCCACCTTTCAAAGTAAAAGAGCAGTTATTTAATAAATAAATAAATAAATAATAAAAGATTTTCAGTTACGTTCTTATATCAAATAAACATGAAATAGAGCTACAGTCAGTCCCCTAAATATTCATTCGGTAATATCATAACTATTATTTATTAGGTTGTCCAGAAAGTTCGTGCCAATTTCCAAGAAAAATTCAAAAACACGTTTGAATTTGAATATATATTTATTGAATTACATAGGTGCCATTTTGTTCCACAACCTTTCCACCCTTTAAGGGATGTATACATGTTATTTGTTTTCAACCACTTCTATATATTCAGACCTGTACCACCTACCAAAAATTCACATGGACTTTCCAGACAACCCAATAATTTAGTCAAATTTATTCAATAGACATAGAGGGTACGAATATTTATGGGATTGGGTCACTCTGTTTCGGTGAATTGTACCTCCGATAAAACACCTTGAACTAATCGGTACAAGTAGGTAACAAATCTTTTGAACCGAGTCATTCGCGTGGAAGTATTCTATTAAATAGAATCCTTTGATCACCCCTGCTTGCATCGCGAAAGGTCGGAACTGGAGGTGCTGGAGAAGGACATGCAGACACTTCGAGATACCATAATTGCTAGAGAGGAGGCGTGGGACAGGGCGATGGAACGCGAACAGAATTATAGACACCAGTTAACTCGATTGACCACGGAGACCATCACGGCTCGGCATCTTTCGGAAACGCGTCAAGAGGAGCTCCAAGCTATAACGAAAACACTTTCGGTAACTTTAACGGGGAGCCTATTTATAGCCTTTTGGTAGTCACTTAAAGCTGACACATAAGTATTTGTAAATCGTTAGAGAACCTTAAATCTATAATATACACGAGTTAACCCTTTATAGCTCACTGGTACTCATTGCTACCACTAAGGAAGCGGCGGGAATTCTGTATTTTTAAATTTCTACGCTCATGCACCAAAACAAAAGTGCAAAAATGGCCAGGGAGTTGTGCCCTATAAAGGGTTAATTTATCATTTTGCTGCCTGAATCTAACGTGATAGAGCTCGTTGAAACGACGAAGAGGTCTTTCATTGTACAAGTACTTATGAGCGGCTATCTGCTCGGCCAAGCAGGACATTAAAATAGCCTTGATACCCTTGCAGGAGAAAGAATCGGAATTGAAGTCGCTTCAAAAGGACAACCTGTACATGAACAAGCTAATAGCAAAGCTGTACAACGGTCATCAAAGGTAAAGGAATCGATCCTCTTCCTATAATTAAATCCTTTCAACGCAACAGCGCGAAACGAGAATAAAAAAAGGAAAGAATGACTCTTCTATGTCAAACAACAATATAAAGTAATCTCCGCGCAAAAGTGAGACGTGCACGGCGCAGTTCTTAAAGCTAGCTGCGATTATCTCTCTTGAACGAAGAATTATGTCCGAGAAGATCTCTGGCGTTGGGTACAATTTTTCCAGAGCTTCGCGCAGCTGATCAAAGTTTCCACTTGAAAACTTTCCCTGTTATCGGTAATTAGATCTGGACAGCGCGCGATTACGCAGGACTAAGCCGGCGCTTGTTTCGACTTTAAAGGCCGCCAAGGATCCTCCTACCGTTTCATCGAGCTGCGCGATTACGGATTAAACAAAATTGTGTGGAATAACGACCTAAAGTCCTTGATGAGTTTACAGCGAGTCGATTTTAATCAGTCCGGGAATTGCTTCGAAAACGATGCTTCCATTAACACGAAAGAATATCAAAGGTGTTAACGATCTGAAACAGTAGACGAGTCGAGTCGATTTCGATCAACCTGAAAATTGCTTTGTACCTAAAATGGTGTACCGAAGCCAAAAGAATTAGGTAAAACTTGGTCGAGAACAAACTAAGAGAACAATTATAGGGGAAAGAGTCGAAAACGTTTGAAATTTCAAACAATTTGAAAGAAGATATATTCGAAACGATCCCGTGTTTAATCCCGCGAAAGATGAGACGATAAGGTTAAGGAAAAGGGAAAAGTGTGCGCGAAGAAACTAGCCAAGAAACGTAAGATAAATCAGCAGGCGTATTCATTAGGGTCTGCGAGGCGAAACGTAGCCAAACGGAAAGAAAAAGCGTCGCGGAAATCGTTGGATCGCAGCGTAGCGTTCTCACTTTTTGCCCAGGACAACGTCACCAACCCCTATCGCTTAAACCGGGGCTACACTCTCCGCATTTTAGTCGTTTCATTAGCGAAACGCCAGGCGTAATGTACCGCCGAGAATGCCGCTTCAAATTTCACGTAACGAGACGCGAGCTTGCGAGCTTCCTACTCGTTTAACGTACCTAGGGATTCCTGCTTTCCCCTATTCCTTTCTTCTCGGTGGGGAAGACGTTAAGTACGTCGGAAATTCCATTTTTATGGACTTCGTGGCAGGCCCTTCCATTTCACTTTCCACCTAACGAAAAAAAAAATGCGAAATGAATTTCTGAACCATTCCGAGTGTGGGTATTAACACTTTACCGACTAATAGTCTGTCAGGCTTTTTGCTGGGATAACCAATACTTTGTTATCTATTATTGATATGAAATTTTATGCTTTCATATATAAATTATGATATATTATGTGAATATTAATCGAAAAATAATTGAAACAGATAAAATATATATCAAAATAATCATAAATATATCAGTCGGTAAAGTAAATATCATTACGATAAATTACGTGACTCCAATGGTAAACTATTTAATGCGACTCCTGTTTGAACATTTCGCCACGAGATGGCGCTGAGTGTAAAGGTTTAATATACTCACGAGGAGACATCACATCTATAGCGTCGTGGACAATTAATATTATAAAAACTAAAGCCCAATGGCACAAAAGCTTCGAAGTTTATGATGTTTGATATCTATAGAATGAACGTCTAAATCGTCATGCAAATCTACAACATCATAGATCTGTTATCCCCTTGTCAGACCTGTTGTACTCACGTTGTAATGTACGTGGACTTTAAGATTAATTTTTTATCCAAAATAATTGATCTCTAAAATATGAAATGTTATGTCAAGCGATGCGTATGGTATACTAACTTTATCTTGTCCTATCGATGATCCAAGTAATAATCGCAAAACTAATGTGTCCAGGTCTCGCCTCTTAATCGATCTCGAAGTCTTGATTGATCTTGATTGATCTTGAAATCTTGATCACTTAGCTTGTAGTCACGTCGATAGAGATCCACGTTTACTTTAAATGTACATAAAATTTTGCAAAAATCAGTAGATTAGTATCACAATCTTCGGAGACACTAGCACGACTTCAAAGTTGTACTCGCGCCATTTACGAATTTCGTGTGAACATTCCCTCAACAATTTCCATAACTACGCTAGTTTTAGAGGTGTCGATATAATAATTTTAAAATATATTTTTAGGACTTGAAAAAGTTTCTTTGTAAAAGTTTAAGTTTGAAGGACTCCTTGAGATACTGTGGAATTAATGAAATTATGATTTAATTTGTAGTCGCAAAGAACAAGAAAATAGTCAAAGGAGCAACTTAATGTCTGACATGAACGAGAAGGAACAAAGATTTATCGAAGAAATCGTTCGGCGATCATTAAATACTAAAAACAAACAAAAACCGAAGCCAAAGAGCGCCTGTTTAGAGAAAACACCTAATTCTGGCTTTTATCAAACCAGTCCTCGTGATAAGTGCTCGAGAACGACGAAAGAAGCGAATTCTTTCAGAGAATCTAAACGTTAAATCAAAAAATGATTTTCTAGGGAGGTCGGGAAGCTTAAGGCGCGGCAATTTTTAAATTAATTTACAAACTGTCTACAAATCGTATTCGAAACATGTGTATAATGTCTTAATAATATACACTTATTGATTTATTTATACTTAATCGATGTAAATTCCGATCAATTCTTGTCAAATAAATGTTCCTTCAAATAATTTATTTAAGACATGTATACAATTTCTTTGACACGTATCTGTTGTTGTTACACCTTTCACGCAATATATTTTTAATCAGAATAAACATTTAAGACACTTTAACAATTTGTTGATTGTTTTCTATTGCGGTATCCTGTCTCGAAGATATGCAAGGATCTCTTCTGTAGATTTGGCCAATATTGCTTGTCTTGGTTGTTTGAAAGAATTTCCAGATAAAGATAACATCCTGCAAATGTATACTTTTATAACTTTTTAAAGAAAGTCGATATTCCGACTCACCTTAGATTCTTTAAATTGCCGAGTTCTGGTGGTATATGTCCAATGTTATTGTTAGCAAGATTCAATATTGCAAGTTTCCTCAATTTTTGCAAGGATGATACGTCGATTTCAGATATTAAATTATCATTTGCTATAAATATTTCCAACGATTCAACGTCATATACAGATTCTGGTATTTCTTTGTATCTGTACAATATGCAAAATAAAACATAACAAAATAAAAGTACAAATATTGCAACTGTTTACATACAATGCTTATAAAGTACCTGTTAAATGAGATATTAATTTCTCGTAAATATTTCAATAAACCAAGACTAGAAGGAAGTGATAATAAATTGTTTTTACTTAAATCCAAAGCTTGCAAAAATTGATACTTTTCACCTATCCATTCTGGTATATGTGTTAGGTGGTTAGACGTTAGTTTCAAATCGCTAACTCTTGCAATTATTGACAACTTTTCAGGTAAAACAGATAACTTATTCCTACTTAAATCCACTGTGCCTACATCTGCTTTACATGCATCTTCTAAAACTTCTTGTGGTAATTCGACAAGATTTTGGCCAGCCAAACTGAGCAACTTTGTACTTTGCATAGTATATCTGAAATATTACGAACAATTTAAAAAATATTTACTACGAATACTTTACAAATACATACTTATCTGGATAAATATTTGTATCTCCATCAGATATCGAATACTCTGTTGTATTTACATTTGTACTGTTAACATTTTGACGTATGTGTTTTAAAATACGATACGTGCCGCATCGTATTATATCGTGTCTTATATTCTGTACATCATTTCCATCGATTGTTAATTGTTTTATATTTGGCATTATACCAATATAACTTGGTATTCTATAAAATTAATAGTATTATCTTTAAAATGGTTTTTTTACATGTAACGCCGATATATGTGAAATAACATACTTAGTTACATTGTTGCACGACAAATCAAAAATTTCCAGATTTACTAATTTTATTATTTCCTCTGGTATCGTAGTAATTTTATTACTTCCTAATGTCAATGTTCTCAATTGTCCAACACCTTCCAAACAAGACATATCAATTTCCTAAACACAATGTATCTATTACACATAATATTACAATAATATACATTGTTTCTACATAGAAATATAATAGATATACATACAGTAATTTCATTAGCAGTCAAGTGTAGTACTTTTAATAATATACACCCAGACATGTTAGGAAATGTTTTTAACTTGTTTCCTTGCAACATTACTGTTTCTACCTTCCTTAATTCACCCAGGGGTGGTAGGATTTCCAACTCATTATAACTTGCATCTAGCTTTTGTAACACTATTTGCAAAAGAGTATTTCCAATATTTATAAAATTTCCATATTACAGAGGAAGAAACAATGTGAAACTGTCTCTTCTTTTCAAATTACTAGTAGTAAACTATACCTCTCATACTTGTTAAATCAGATGGCAATTCTTTTAACATGTTGTGGCTTACATCCAAAGAAATCAATCGTACTAAAAATCCCATTCCCAATGGTAGTTCAGACAAATTATTACATGACAAATCCTATGTATAGAAAATACTTCAAAATTTGGATACATGAAAGTATATTAATATACATAAAAATTGTATTATAAGTTACCAAATGAGATAACATAATTAAATCGCCAATTGCAGAATCAAGTTCTCTTAAACAATTATTCTTTAAATATAATTGATGTAATTCGTTCAACTTGTAAAATTGATGTGGTAGGTTCTCTAATTTGTTGTTAGATACATTTAGTACTTTTAATGTACTTAAATTTCCAATCTCTGGAGGTAAGTCCTCTAATAAGTTATTGTGTAACTATGAAAATTACATAATTTTATTATATTTTATTACAATTTTCTGTAAGTAAATATTAGATCAAATTGAACACATACTAGCAATGTTGTCAATTCTGTTAAACATTGTATTTTTGGATCAATTCTAGTTAAACTATTACAACTCAAATCTAATATCTTAAGTGGTTCCTGCTCCCACCAACGTTCATTTTTGTGCACATAATCAAGCTCAATGTGTAGCTCCTTTACTTCTTCTTCTGTTAATTCATTTATACTCCATACTCTATTGGGTACTGTAACAGATTGTATTAGTTTTCATATGTGATACGCTTTATACAAATAATTTATATAATATTCTGAACATAATTTTACATTACATGTACAAACTCTGTAACTAATAATAACTTACCTTAATGTATGCTTTTGGTGATCTTGTATGATATTATTGAAAATATTGCTTGTTCTATCGCATGATTCACTGTCTAACATGCAAAGCTATCTATGAATAAAAATAAAAATAAAAAAAAATTGATTTCATGATCATAAAGTAACTAAAGATATTGTATACTATATTTATTTGATTCTTTAAACAGGATGGATGGGTGCAATAATACAAAAAATGATATGTAATGCAATGATATATTTGTAATAATTTTAATTTTTCAATACAATGAAACAATAAGAAATGAAATGCCATTGAGAAGCATGAAGCAGGTAGTGCAAATTTTACTAGGCTACAGCTGTTTCCTAACCACAGACAATTCATGTTTATAAATGTACTATTACCAAACGAATATAGATAAGAAATTTTGTAGATCATATAATGCAATTTTGTCACTACAAAACAACGAAACAATCACTTGTTACATTCAGAATAATAATATGCATGGAGTCCACATAATTAGTGCTACTTGTAAGATACACGTTGCATACAACAAATTTTATTTTATAATATTATTTTCATTCGAGACTTCTCCGTTAAAAACATCGAAACGGTGTACATTAAAACCATCAAAATAACAATGTAATATAAATACGAACGGTGGCATGCACATTCATTTCATTTACGAGTGCACATCTGAGTATCAAGCATTCGAATGATTTTAAATGTGTCTAAAAATATATCTGAACAACATTTATGTCATTTTCAAACGTTGAAAATACCCGTGTATAAACCTCTCGACGAGAGATTCAAATTTCCGGTCTTTCTCGCAGATATAATGAGAACTTCCGATAATTCAGCGTTATCATCATGTTTTGTTCGTCGTTTAAACACCGCTCTATGATTGATTTTTTTCTTAACACCACTCATTCTGTACTTATAGCGAACATTGTTGACGGATTAATATCCGCGATACAGAATGATTTAATGATGAACCTCCCCTACTTTTGACATGACGCATCACGTAAAATAAGTAGATAGTATATCGTGCGTTTTGTCCATAGACGTATACTTAGGACAGTCTCTATGAACGGAGAAATATGACTACCATGGTACTCGCTATTTGAAATAAATAGTATATAATATCGTAACGAGTATATTGAAAATTATATTCTGCTTTGAACGATATACAATAAACGTAATTATTTAGAAAGTTACTAAATTGCTGTACGAGACTAGATTTCAGGAATTTTATAGCGAAATGTTGCCTCCAGTGCGTGTTGCGATA
The DNA here is from genome assembly GCF_026225885.1 of Hylaeus anthracinus. NCBI lineage: Eukaryota > Metazoa > Arthropoda > Insecta > Hymenoptera > Colletidae > Hylaeus > Hylaeus anthracinus. The sequence continues at coordinate 5,833,721 of NW_026534341.1, read as the reverse complement.
TGGGGGGCGGAATCGTATCGATCATTTGATGTCCCGGGGGCCGAACGGCCAAAACCCAAAACCAACCGACCAACCATCGATCCATTTATGTGGGAGCCTGGAAGACAGTGTGATTCTATCTCCGACAGCGATATATTTACTCGAAATACTTAAAATACCCAGTCAATCATTTATTATTCGTTAAAATGACTACGCATTCTATGTGTTCTAACATGTTAAAAAGACATATCTTTTTGTTTATATTTATGCTAAGCCAAGTTAACAGTGAAGAAGAAGATAAAGTACACACAGTACAGTACAACAAAGACAATTTTTTGTCAGAGATTAAGAAGAAAAATCATTTTGTCATGTTTTATGCACCATGGTACATGTATAATTTGTTTGTATTTACTGTGTCAAAAAAAAAATTATTATTGAAGCATGTTTATAATCTAAATGATCTATTAAAAAATTGAAGTTGGATTAGAAAACTTATATATAATATTTGTATATGATACAATGATATATTTTTATTTTTGTTAGGTGTGGACATTGCCAAGGACTTGAACCCACTTGGGAACAGTTAGCAGAGATGTCAAACAAAGAATACCATAATTTAAAGATTGCTAAGGTTGATTGTACTACAGACAGTAGCTTATGCACCGAACATGATGTTACTGGATATCCTACGTGCGTATAGAATCAGCTTATTGTATATAATAATGGAAACAATACAAATTATACATACATTTATATATAAAGAAATAAACTTTAGTCTTAATAATTTTGCAGGCTGAAGTTGTTTAAAGCTGGGGAAACTAAAGGCATTAAATTTAGAGGTACAAGGGATTTGCCTTCGCTAATTTCTTTCCTTGTTGATCAACTAGGCACTACTCTTGAGGTAATTATTAGCAGAATACTTTTATTGCATTACAACATGAAGAAATCCATTTTTTTAATCTGAAATTGAACAAATTAGGTTGCAGACGTTGTACCATCACCTCCCGAAGCGGTAAATGGTTTAATAGAACTAACAGAGGATACATTTGATAAGCATGTATCCACTGGTTACCATTTTGTAAAGTTTTATGCACCTTGGTGTGGTCATTGCCAGAAATTAGCTCCTACATGGGAAGAATTAGCTAACAGTCTACGTAACAGTAATTATGTTACCATTTCTAAAGTAGATTGTACACAACATCGTGGTGTTTGTAGTCAATTTGATATAAAGGGATATCCAACATTGCTCTGGATCGAAGATGGAAAGAAGGTAATGTATGAATATTACCTTAATTTTTATTATTTTAATTTTTCCTGAAAAATTCTGGTAACCCTTGACCATGAACTTATAGGTGGATAAATATTCAGGTCAACGAACTCACGAAGAGTTAAAAGCTTATGTATCAAAAATGCTTGAAAAGAGCAATGACCAAACAAATGTTAATACTTGTCATTCCGACAATACATTACATACAGTGCTCAGTTTAACCGGCGAGAGCTTTAAACATGGCATTGAAAAAGGCGTCTCGTTTGTTAAGTTTTTTGCACCTTGGTGTGGACACTGTAAACGTTTAGCTCCTATTTGGGAAGACCTCGGGAAAAAGTTCTTCACAAATGAGAACGTGAACATAATCAAAGTAGACTGTACGCTTGATGCAAGCAAAGAATTGTGCAATGAACAAGAAGTAGATGGATTTCCAACGTTATATTTATATCGTGATGGACACAAAGTGTCTGAATACAGTGGTGCTCGTAGTCTCGACGATTTATATGAATTTGTAGCCAGTTATGTGCAACCGCACGACGAACTATAAACTAATTCCGAAAAGATAGCATAATTTAAGGTGTTTTTAAACTTAAATGTGTAATACTTAATTTAATTATATATGAATGTACGATAGCGTCATACAAAGAAACTCCAAGACATCCAGGCCCTATATTTTCCATTTTTTTATAAAATATCAAAAAAATACTATAAAACAATTATACATAAATCCTAAGACTACTATATTTTTGTGTGACTAAGTCGTGTACTTCCAAAATACATTTACAGAACTAACCGTATTTAACATGTCTCTATCATATGTTTTTATATCGTATAAAATCGAAAATTTCTTTTTTAATACTTGATATTTTAAATTAAGATACCGCGATATAGTTATTAAAAACCAGAAAGAGCTGTAGCCGAAGGATAAAACGAGCGTAGTAGTTGACCACGTTGTTTATCTATATACAGTGTTTTACGTTTCACGATTATTTCTCGTTCAAGGTCACTCCTTGCTTTAACAAGACCAGCTTGCGTCTCTTCGGCTCGTTTCAATTCTGCTAGCATTGCCGACGTGCGTTCATTTAACATTTTTACTTCCTCGACGAGACTAATTGTAAGCGAAGCATAAACACATATTTAGTTAATATCAGTTAACACAAGGGAAAAATATGGAAAAAAAGAACACGCAATTTTCCATCCTGGACAATCGTTGAATAATCGAACAAAAAATTTGTAATTTTGTGAGAAATCTTGTACCTCTTACAGAATAAATATCATTTCTTTTGTAGATTTTAAGAAAATCACGATTACATTTATTATAAATGGCTTACGTTTCTTCCAGGATAGACACTTCCCTTTCTCTATATTTTTCCCAAATTCTATAAATACTTGCTTACAAACACCTGCTCGAACGCACAATCTATTTCACTCACAAGGGCAGAACACGACGTTCGGATCACGGATATTCTTCAAACTTTGTACACTTTTAGTAGTTCATTAGGACAAAATAATCTCCAAATATTAAGGCGTACTACTTTGACGTTTTCGAGAAAATTGTTAGAGAAGTTATGTAATGGCAGCGGTCGAATGTTTAGCGTTCAAGCTCGATTTCGATGATTTTTAAATATGTTGTAGAAATCAACATTTTGAACAACTTTTTCCTATACATATAACCGTCGCTCGGCCTTAGTTTCCGAGATATTTGCAAAATACCATTACTACTACTACAATGAATATTGCGTATAGCAACGCGTCCGTAACAGCGTGTGTGTAACCGTTGAGTCCTCGATTGTTTAAGCTCGGAATACACGTCCGCGTCTGTGAATCTGTATGCGTTAGCTATCATTCGTCGGTCGGCTTGTGTTTCAATCTGTTTCGAACTCATTCATACATATGAAGTACCGCATGATCTTTATTCGTACAGTAAAAAAATGGGGGTCCGGGGGCTAGCTACCGGTCGTGAGTTTGGGGGCTTCGCCCCCAACAACAAGTACTGCAGCGCACCACGCAGGTGTGTACATGGTTAGCCTGGGGGATGTTTATAGTTTAGCGGGGGGTCGAGGGGGCGCAGCCTCCCAGCATGCACATAGTTTTGAATTGAAGCTGAAAACTTTTTACAAAATTTAAAAAGCATACATCTCAAAACAATATGCATGATGGGGGGCTGCGCCCCCTAAACCCCTTGCCTAACGGGGGGCTGCGCCTCCTCGACCCCCCCATTTTTTTACTGTACGAATAAAGATCATGCGCTACTTCATATGTATGAATGAGTTCGAAACAGATTGAAACACAAGCCGACCGACGAATGATAGCTAACGCATACAGATTCACAGACGCGGACGTGTATTCCGAGCCTAAACAATCGAGGACTCAACGGTTACACACACGCTGTTACGGACGCGTTGCTATACGCAATATTCATTTTAGTAGTAGTAATGGTATTTTGCAAATATCTCGGAAACTAAGGCCGAGCGACGGTTATATGTATAGGAAAAAGTTGTTCAAAATGTTGATTTCTACAACATATTTAAAAATCATCGAAATCGGTGAGGATGTACCTGTTCTCCATAATTACCAAAATGAGTTATACATAAACACAACCAAACTTCTTCTTATTGTTTGTTTTCGATTTGTTTGCATATAATTTTGTTGGATTAAATAAAGCTTTAATTTTTATAACGCAAATGTATTACGCGTTTTCTTAGCAAAACCTTGAAATAATAAATATATTTAGTAGATATGTAGATCTGCCTATAGGCAGATAACATTGGAAATTCAATAAATATTCATGCAAGTAAATGCACGTTTTCATTATATTATCTTTGAATTGTAATGTTCAAGAAAAAATATGACCAGTGTGACAAGAAAGAAAACCACGAGCGAAACTCGACACCTGATCCAGAGATTACGGAGCTTGAACGTTGAGCATCCGACCGCTGCCATTTTATACTTATACTCGCAACGCACCGATACATATTCGGAACGTAAAAACTTCTCTAACAATTTTCTCGAAAACGCCAAATTAGTACGCCTTAATATTTGCACATTATCTTGTCTTAATGGACTACTAAAAGTGTCCTGCCCTTATCAGTTACGCTATCATCAATGCTTATTTTTACAACGTTTACGCGATTAGATAGAACACTTACGCAAATTGAGATACATCACGACAGCTTTCAACGTTACGACGTTGTAATCTGTTCGCCAATCGGGTTTGCGCCACTTTCATTGCACAATCCAAGCCCCTCGTTGAATGACGAAGCTCATCAATTGCTTTTTCAGTATTTGCTAACTCATGCAAGCACTGAAAGAAGATTGTTCTTTTTCATTCGAATGAAGTAATCATAATAAGCGAACACCACAGATACAATTGAACTCACGCGAAGCAATTCTTTCTCTAATTGTAGACGGACTTCTTCCGTAAGCTTAATCTTTTCTCCTAATACGAGTTCCACGCGGGTAGCTTGATCGCGAAGATCTTTAATTGAATTCGTGTATATTGCGCTCAAAGTGGACCTCAGGTTCGCCGATTTTTGCTTTGCAGACTCCGCGTCGCTTAAACTTTCTCGCGTGTAATGCTCGTAACTCGCAGGTGTCGATTGTCTATGGAAAACAAAGAAATCGTTTATAAAAAAAATAATTCTTTTGGTTCATCGTTTGCTCTGGGCTTAATTTTGATGCATACTCCGCCGGAAATCTTGTAGCACCGGGTGCCCACAGTATAACCGGAGAATTGTTTTTTAATTGTAAAGCGTGGGCATCAATGCTGTAAGCGTCTGTCTTATCAGTCCAATCGACTTCCATTCTTGTTTTCGCTGCCTTCAGTTCGATCAGTTGCATTTCTATTTGTTCTCGAGTTCTACCGAGCAGGTCGCGTATTTCATAGCAAAGAGCTACTTCCTGCAAAAATGAACTCGAACATACCAATAATAGATGCATTCATAAACACATAAGAAGCTAAAAATACTATCAGTATTAACTTTCGTTAACTCCTCCTCGACTTCGTCTCGGATAAGGTCGGATTCGAGGCGTTTAGAACGCAATTGTAAAAATTCCCCAGCGATCGACTCGGGAATCGTGAGAACCGATAAGGAGTGTTTGACACGTCGTCGTTCAGCCTCCAATAATTCAATCTCTTTGGTAATGTCAAGTATGAAGTGTTCTAATTCGGTTTTCCACTGATGCACGTCTCTTGCTCGATCCTTCAAATGATCCGTCGATTCCAATTGTTTCTTGTCCGCCTCTCTGTACGATTTATCAACGCATCGTTTCGCATTGTTTATAGCAAGCCTAAAAATATATGACGTGGAATTACTTATACGCGATGGAAAAAAAACAGATATGCAAATCAATTGTAAAGGTTAAAGCGTAAATATTTGCCAACGTACTGGGCGTCTCGTATCTTTTCATTCGATTGTTCGAAAAACTTTTGATTGTGGGCTCTCCATTGAGGTGCTCCAAATTGAGTTACAGAATATCGATCGACAACTGGTCTCACTCCTGTTAAACCATCTTTAGGGTTGAACGTTACGCGACCCGTGGCCCATGGACCGATCGGTTCCATGGATCCTTCCGGTTGTACCGGAAATTCGTCTCCTGGTTGAGTAAAGTAAGGAGGTGGCTTGTCTCCCGTTTCACCTTTGGTAGGTTCCATCATGGGACAGGGCATAACAGGCTAGAAAAGTATTCATTTTGAACACGCATAAGTTGTAAGGGTGTACAAAGCCGACGTGAGTATCGGACCCCGAAGTTTGCCGACATGTTTGTCGCGTTTCCTTCTTTGAAAAATATTCAATGTCTGATCGAGTTATGAGCTGGTCGTGGCAATCGGGCTGCCCGAAAGTTCCCATGTTTCGCTGGAATTTCTAATGGGCCGACTTGAGCTCGAATGTCAAGCGGCTCGCATATCCCTAATAAGTTATCTTTTTGAAAAGATTTGGGCATCAATATGCAAATCTGTATCTGTTATCTCCATTACGCATCAAGTTGGCCTTGATATCAGCTGATAACCGTTATAAATATCACGATTTAGAGCGCCATAAATATCAATATAAAAAAGAAAAATCAATCTCTGAATCGTCAACATATGTAACGTAAATGTAATGGATATTTTTTCAATTAATCATGAAGGAAAACAGGTCCGATTACATTATCGCCAAGTGTTCCAGACTATTAATACTGAATTATTAATGGCTTAATCGTAAAACAGTACGTGCATTTTGCATTTTATTGAACTACGTACAACGTCGTTGATTTTCTCTAATAGAGATGGAATTCAATAAATTATTACGTTGAAATTAATTAATTTACCGCATCACCGGTTCCGTTGTATGGAAGCTGCTGGAATGCTTCTCTCGAGGAATCTTGTTTAACATCCATGTCAAATACTTGTTCGGATTAACAAGAATTAAATTCGAAAAGATGATAACAATGTCTGCGATTGCGGACAATCTTCTGATGTAATTAACGATACAATTTAATTTCGACGAATTATTTCCGAATGATGGCTTCTTCAGGGAACAGTATTGAGATTTATCGATTTAATAGCCCCCAGCAACTGAATGTTATTTTCATCGAAGAGAGTTTTAAATAAACTTAATAAAAATCTGTTCAATGTAGTTTCATTAATTTCAATAACTTGGAAGAGTCAAAACCTGATAATATTGTATTATAAGTTGATAAATCAATTAACTTGCAATCAATTACATGTTCAGCCATGCATTTATATACGTAAGATAAAAGCAGATAAAAGTAGTATTCGCTCTTATCACGTTTCCTAATTTATCGTAACCTCATATCAACCAGAGATGTGGCCCGTGTGGCATAATTTGTTACCCGACGTTCGAATGTTTATTACCTAAACATAGCGAAGGTGAAACCACCATTTAAATGCAATAAGCGTAAAGCACGAAAAAGACAATTGTATTTTTGTTTTTCTTTCTAATATGAGATTTATATTCTGAAATGAGCACTTGTGGCTTCGGTAAGATTCATATCTGCAAACTCATTCCAAAACATATATGTGATATTACTTTTATCTGAAGGTTAACAATATATATATATTTAAGTTGATTCAGAGTGAATTGCCTGTTATACACAAACAAACCGTCGAAGAAAGCAGACAGAAAGATGACACGTATATTGCCAGATATCAAGTACACACAGGTAAATAATTTACTTTTACGTTATTAGAAAATAAAAATAAAAAATAAACTATTGCGTTAATGGTAACTAACTGAAAACCAGAAAATTGTACAGGACAAATAATAGCTTAAAATGAATTTGTTTATATAAATTACAGAGAAATCATGCGTAGCCTAGAATTTTTATTAATAGCATATTCGTTTTCAGTTGTTTATTAACAATGAGTTTGTGGATGCACAAAGTGGTAAAAAATTTCCCACTATAAATCCAGCTGATGGCACTGTCATTGTCGAAGTCTCTGAGGGTGACAAGGTAAATTATACTCAGAGTTACACTTGTATTTTATAAGTTATGTAACGTTAAATCAATTTCTGTGCAGCACACTGTTTTATATACATTTATATTATATTGTACAGGCGGATGTAGACAAGGCAGTTGCAGCTGCAAAGAAAGCATTCAGCAGAGGATCAAAATGGCGAAAGATGGATGCATCCGAAAGAGGGAGGCTTATGAACACAGTACAATGCCTATTATATAACTTTAAATTATTTTTATGACCCAGTCCTTTAATACTGTATTATCATATTGTCTCTGTCTAGTTTGCAGATCTCATCGAACGCGATTTAGATTATATTGCCACTCTTGAAACTCTGGATAATGGAAAAGCATATAGCAATGCAGTTTTGGATGTAAACGCGAGCATAGCAACAATTCGTTATTATGCCGGATGGTGCGATAAAATCCTTGGCGACACTATTCCATCAGGTATATTAACTTTTATAAGAAATTGTTTACTCCGGAGAAGACACTAACACCATTTATTGTTTAGATGGAAATTTTGTTACGTTTACGCGAAAGGAACCAGTCGGTGTAGTGGGTCAAATTATTCCTTGGAATTATCCTCTTTTTATGCTGGCATGGAAATGGGGTCCAGCATTGGCTACTGGATGTACTATTGTCTTGAAACCAGCTGAACAGACTCCATTATCTGCTCTTTACTGTGCAGCACTTGCTAGGGAAGCTGGATTTCCTCCAGGTGTTGTAAATGTTATTACAGGATATGGCCCAACAGCTGGTGCAGCTATCGCGGAACATCCCGATATTCGTAAAGTCGCATTCACTGGATCCACAGATGTACGTAATTATTGATCTAACAATTAAAAATGATTTAATACCAATTAATTCGTAGATTGGCCATATAATAATGGCAGCTTCCGCTAAAACAAATCTCAAACGCGTTAGTCTTGAATTAGGAGGCAAGAGTCCCTTGGTCATTTTTGATGACGTCGATGGTACGTTGATAATACGTTTCACGAAGTGTTATATATTTATGCTATAGAGTGCGGTATATTAACTGGAAACTATTTATAGTTAAAGAAGCTGCAAAAATTGCATACGATGCAGTATTTGCAAATCACGGACAAAATTGTTGCGCTGGCTCGCGTACTTTCGTACATTCGAAAATTTACGACGAATTTGTCAAACACGCGAAACAGTTGGCTTCTGAAACGAAAGTTGGCGATCCCTTCGATTCTAAAACTCAACAAGGACCGCAAATCGATCAAGCTATGTTCAATAAGGTCTTAGGATTAATTAAATCGGGAAAAGAAGAAGGTGCAGTAATTGAAACTGGTGGAGAACGTCAAGGCAACGTTGGCTACTTCATCAAGGTATAATTTCAACTTCAAATTTTTATCTGCTATTTGGATTATACTTTTTCATAATTATCTCCCATTTATTGTAAGCCTACTGTCTTTTCTAACGTGACCGACAACATGAGAATTGCTAAAGAAGAAATATTCGGTCCCGTTCAATCCATTTTGAAATTCGAAACGCTTGATGAAGTCATAGAACGCGCAAACAGTGTGGAACATGGCCTTGCCGCTGGTGTGATTAGCAAAGATATCGATAAAGCATTGGTATTTGCACAAGCAGTACAATCTGGTAGTGTTTGGTAAGAATTATAAACAATTATTTTTTGTTGGTTACGTGTAAATAAAATAAGAAATATATAAATTGTTTAAATATTAAATAGGGTGAATTGCTATGATGCCATTACACCTCAGACTCCATTTGGTGGATTTAAACAATCTGGCATTGGTCGTGAGCTGTAAGTTAAACATTGTGTCTAGAAAAATATTACAATGATAAAATATTATGCTTTCCTTTATGTTTTTAGAGGTGCAGATGGATTGGAGTTATATCTCGAAACCAAAACAGTGTCTATTAAGGTGCCAACATGTAATTAAAACTAATGTACATAAATATATATAATCCAAATTGTTACATCAAATTTATATAAATAAATTCATTATGTTTTGCATTTTTTGATCCTCCATCTTGGTTTATTTATTTATCAAACTTTATTATGAATGTTACTTATTAACACACTACAATTATACATAAAAAACAATACATTGTTTTAAATGACAACAATTTTAACAATTTACTAAAACAGATTATTTATTGAAACAGTATACAGAAGTTGAGTGTTTACCAATGTATTTGTTATTATCTTGAGTACTACGTTGGAAACTTTACTGAATGCAATTGTGGCTTTATATTTAACTCAGAACAGAGGATTTTATATTTATAAAGATAATGTACTTAGGTTATTTATTCATCATCCGGTGGGATTCCTAATTCTTCATCTGTCCAGTGCTCTGCAATTGGAGTTGGTATTTCACCCTACACATATAAAATATAAAAGTATAAAATTATGAAGATCATTTATGTATAGATCCTTCGTTTTTACGAAAAACCGCTTATAATATACATAATAATTAAAATAGTACTTGCCTTCAGAAGGATCTCCCAACCATAATAAAGATGCCATAGAACCCACCACCATGCAATTCCACCTGATACTTCTGCTGCTATTACATCAAGTCTCCCTGGCGGGGGTGGAGAACGATAACACCAGCTAATAAAGTAAAACCATATCATAATGTCTATTAGAAAAATTATGTAACAAATGCATAAACTTACTTCCCATGCGAAAAGCGAACAAATTTCAAATTTGTCGCTACACTTTTGGCCTGTTTATAGTGATATCCATTTTTTAAAATCGCTGCACCTCGTGAAATTAACATTTTTTCATTAATAAATGATTTAAATGATCGAGTTATCACTGGTTATGACCAGGTTATGACCAAATGACAACCTGGACCAAACCTGACCTCTGGCAACTCTATGTAGAAACAAGTTGATAATTTTCGGCATTTCGATTGATCGAATGTATAATCAACATTATACTTCTAACTTCACTTTATACACGTAAAAACATAATTTTATTGGTCAACAATTATCGAATAACACAAATTCGGAGTATAGGTAAGCAAATATTCTCGACAAAATTAATATTCGATAGATATCAAATGAACGGTATTATTGTAAGTTTGCATTGATGTTGATGTTGATAATACTAAATGTTTGTGTCAATTTCAAATTTAAATTACTACAATAAGTCGTAACATACGAAAAGAATATGTAATTAAATGCCACTGTGTTTCAAGTAGATGACACCATTTGTTGAATAAATTAAAATTAAGGTTCAAGGTTATTTCTGTGATCATTGGAGGTCGTTTCTCCCTGGAATTGGGCTTCACTTTTATTCGTAAAAGTATAGAAATGTACTCTAACTCCGATATACATATTGTATACACGTCTATGCTTTTACTCCTCTAACCTATAATATTGATTTCCGTACCGTCTCTCAGGTTTGTGTGAAACATTGATAAATGCGGTTAAACCGAGCCAAACACCTATCTATTAATTTTATATCGAAGCAATGATGCTTTCTTTGAAAAACATTCATCTTGTTTGAAACTTGTCATTCGATCTGATCATGTGATGTTACTTAACCTATTAAGAAGATGCAATAATTAATTTAATTATTGTACGTATACATATTACTTATTGTACACATAATAATATTCACACGTATACAAAATTATTTTACTGCAAGCTCTGTGTATTTCTTCGATATTATTTTATTCTCGAATAAATTTCATAAATCAATGAATTGTATAAAGATTTAATTCTGAGTTTTTTTAAATATTGTAATGCAACTGTGAAAACGTACAGAAGATATTGTAATACACACTAATAAAAAATAATGGCAAGCACAGAAGATACTGAAAGTATTCCAGCTTGGGAACCATTGAGATTGACTTATATCAAACCATCTTTCAATAATCAAGAATCAATTTTAGCAGCACGTCAAGATTTATGGCACAAATTCATTGTTTACAATATAAGACAATGTCAATTAAAGGAAATAATGAATAGGATCATTCTTGCTTGTGACCCTGAAGTCCTATTGCCTGTTAAATGTAAAGAGGAATCCTCGAATAAAAGTACTTTCTTGGTGAAAAGTGCTTCTGCTGCTATTCAAAATCTTGTGAATCAAGGTTTATGTCTAACTATGCTGAATGGAAATGAGATACGTATAGATATTGTATTAGGATTTTTACCGGTCACACAGTTACCATTGAATCCAAATAAAATTGTAGCACAAGCATTGTATTATAGATATGAACGTACAAAAAAGGTCTTAAATCTTGATGATTTTGAAAATGAGAAGTCTTTGTGCTCCATATATTGTCCCATATCTGTGCCCAGAGTACTACAGTTCGTTTTGAGATGCACCAAAGTAGGAATCAATCATGATACAACACTACCTGTCCGTGAATTAAGTTTAAAATATAATAAAATCACAGCCATTCTACTGTTTGAGAAATTTTTTAATTATCATTTGACCAAGTTAGATTTAAGATATAATAATATTGGAGATGTGGATTATTTACGCTATTTTAGTGAATTTAAAATAAGTGAACTCTGGCTGGATGGAAATCCACTGTGTGCAAAATATAGCAAGTGTCGGGACTATGTGCAAGCAGTAAAAAATGTTTTTCCTCATCTGCAAAAATTGGATGGAATTATAATAGATACAGAGCAAAAATTTGTTCCTATTCTCCAAAGTAACTTTTTAAGAGATGGTACAAAAACTTGCCTTATCAAACAATTTGTGAAGCATTACTTCACATTATATGATCAAGATGATAGACAAGTGATGAATGGATTATATGACAGAGATGCACTTTACTCTATGACACTGGGGCCTATTGTAAATTATGTTCATAAACAAGTAACTAAAACATTTATTATAAATAGGAATTTACTTAAATTTGTTGATTATGCCAAGTGTCAAGAATTCTTATTAAGAGGCCCAGAAAAAATCATGACTGCATTAAGAAGTCAACCACCTACAATACACAATTTTAAATCATTTCACGTCGATTTTTTGTACGAAGGCAAAACTGATCTTGCAATTTCTGTACAAGGATTGTTTTCATTCCGAGATGTTGCTTGTCCGCCGATGTTTTTCAGCAAAACTTTCATCATTATGCAAAAAGAAGATAACGAATATTGCATTACCAATGATCAGTATTATATCGATGGAACACCCGCCAACAGTAATGTGTCGAGTAGCAGTGAATCAAAATTTGATACAAAGACTTCACCAAAATTTGTACCAACTGTGTTTAGTGTTTCGGAAAAGGAACAACTACTATCGTTTCTGCATGAATTGACTACAATGAACATGAAATTCTGCCACCAGTACCTTGAGGAGGCCAATTGGGATATAAGGACGGCAATTACAACATTTATGAACATGTACACAGTAAATAACGTACCGCCCGAAGCTTTTCTTCTGTAATGTACAAGAATTCTGTTAACCATATAAATCGAGGACTTACTGTATTTATAAAATTATTTACATTGTATTTACAAGAAAATAATCATGTAATTTTCAGTAAAAATTTTTATGTACATATACATATAACAGAAGGAAGTAAAATAAATCCAACAACTTTTCTATAAAAAATTTACAATTTTATTTTATACAAAATAAAAAATTACAGTTTTGATAATATTAACAACCTTGCTGCATATTTAACAAAGCGATGGTTCTATTTATATACGGTGTAGTATTCACATTAGAATTTACACCTAATTCAAACACCTTTTGCATTAATGGTAGAGCATGTTCTGTAACAAAATTCCAATTTTCGTAATATAGATTTATTAAATTAAACAAAACAAACTAAGTAGCTTACCTTGCATGCACAATACGATCTCTGGCAATTTTTCTAAAGCCGACATTAGAATGTCAGCTCTAGGACTATCCAGACATCTCTGAAACGCGGATAGTATATTTGCATTTGATGCAGGTCGATGCTTCAGTGCCCTCGCCAATAAAGTATGAGCAAGAGACCTTATATTACTCTGTGGAGACACAAGTAATTCCGCTATACTGTCTGTTACAGACTCCAAAACTGTAGGTTTTCGAGATGTTAAATGTTCGATTTCTTGAAGAGCGTTAAACACGTCTGTAAATAATATTGTAATATTAAAATTTATTTGTTATTGGCTCCACAAAAATTTTTAACCGAAATTTAGCTATGTCGCATCGTCATACCTTCACCTTGCATCTTGGATAAAGTAGTTAATAACGACGGCCAATGCTGCGGAATAATGGATTCCGAAGGAGGCGGGGCAGGAGGTACAGTGATTAAAATCTCTTCTACATCTTCGCCTTCTCTTGGCATTGGAATGCCTGCTACAAGTGTTCTCAGTGTAACTAGATTTGGATAGTGTACCTGCAATTCACTACATGTAAGTGTAAGCTAATGTTTGGATTTTGCTAGAACAAATCAAAGGTATCACTTACTGAAGAATCTGAGCATGCTTTTGCAAATATTTCAATGCCCTTTGCGGATCATAAGAAATGTACGCTTGCAGTAATGAGATGAATCTGTTTAAGATTGGTATCAGTTCTTTTATCGGCCCGTAATTCTATAAATAAAAAGATCCGTAAATCGATGAAACTTAATTATATATATCTACACTTCGTAACACACCTGAAAACATTGAAAGTAATTTTCTAACGTGTTCTCCAGAGCAGTTTGATGCTCTTCGCTAAACAAGTGTGGCTGCAATAATTCCAGGAGTCCCATTACTTGTACAAAAAGATTCAAGTGATGACCTGATCTAAATTGGCTGAAGTCCAAATAACATCTTCCCATTAATGACGACGCTAACATTGGAAGTTGTCGTAACACTAAGATCGGATGTACGGCAGCCATTTTTCTAGCACACAATTCGAAGTCCTGAGACTTGGAATTCCACGATTTTTGTCTCGGTGTTGCAGCTAAGGCCGTTAGCAAGGAGTGACTCATACAATCCAATACAGAACCCGTCCATTCTGTGATCTTTGCTTCTCCGACAAATTTTTTAGTTTGGAAAGTATCTAAGTAACAAATTACTTTCGGCATCTTCATGTACATGTGTAATAAAAATTGATGCACCATATCGGAATCCACGTCTGAATCGTTCATCATACGATCAGCTAAGTATCTTACAACGCTAGATACCAAATGATCATCCGTGGACACGCAATGTAATAATAAGTCAAGACGAGAATCCATACGAGCAAGCGCGGTATTTCTACTTTGGCAATTGCATATAATAACAGCCTCCGCAACTACATATGCTACAAGCGTCAACAATTGTTTTTCATACAAAAGTAAGATATTTTCTGGAACATAATGCTTCGGCGTAAATTTGTCTCTGCCTTGCCAAAGTTTTGGATTGCATGTTAATGCCCACAAAAAATCTATAACAGCCGTTGGATCGTACCCATCGTCGTATTTGTCTAATAAATGCCCAACGCATTTGTACAAGGTCGCCCAACTTGCCCTGTGCGTTAACAACGTCAACAAGTAAGGTCTGAACGAGTGTGAACTGACGATATTATTGTCGATTTTCATTTGTATCTTCGTTTTCCCGAAGAGAAGTTTCATTTGTAGATTAGGGCACGTGCCAATCAATTCTGGCTCTACGGAAGCTAGCCAATCTATCAGCAAGCCTGTTCGCGGCCTTCGAATGCCCTCGTTACTATCGTTTACTAACAACCGTGCCATGGCTTCGATAAGAACATCATTCTTTTGTTGCTTATGACAAATGTCTAACAACTTGCGTCCCACTGACTCTAGATTAACAGGGTCTGTGCCCTCCAAGATAGATCCAGGGTCTCGATTTTGCATTAACATCGTCAACTCCATGCTCTTTGGTGTTTTTGTCAATTGCACGTTCGCAAAGTCTCTCAAGATCGAAAGTATCGGTGCTTTCACATCACCAATCAATTGTATTAAGTTTAAACACATATTACGCGCTAATTCGACCACCTGTTTCGTCGTGGACGACTTCTTCAAAGGTAGCAATATTATCCGCATCAAGGTACACGAATATTGTGGCATGTGAACAAGCGAGGCCAAAAACTGTTTAACTTGCATCGAGCTTAGCACGCTGCATATGTGTTGTATAGCTAATACAACAGCCCCGCTTTCTTTGGCAGACTTCTGTAAGTCTTTCGCTAGAGTTTTGTGCAATCGACGATAGGCGTCTACCTTTTGGTTCATTGGTATATTTTCGATGAACAATCTATTGATTAAATGTGGGACATCCGTTTTAACAGAACACTGTATGACAGACTGTTTTTGAACCATAGCGCTAGGTGGCAACGGTTCCTGTAACTGTCCAATGGTCACAGGATTTTCATCGGGTAACTGTGGCTCCATCAATTCCAAAACTTGCACGAAAACTAACCCTCCAGTAGCCCCTCTTCTATGTTGAACTTCGACTAATTGTGCCATATACGTTTTATCGAGCACCGCTTCGCCAACCGAATCCGGATCAATTTGCACACCAGTGTCCAAAGTATGAAGTAACTTGCTCATTGAAGGTACAGGAATACCGAAGCTCTGTATAAAAAGAACCAATTGCTGTGGCTCCAAGTCTTTCAAGGCTGCATCCACTAGACGTGGAACATTGCTTCTTATCATTCTCAGCTTCAACCAATCCGGTATGAGCAAAGCTTCCTCGCTCGTGTCGACCAGAAAAGCTTTCGGTGGTTCTGCGTTCAACGGGAACCACGTTTCGAGCAGAACATTGAACAACACGTCATCGTCGGACGAATCGTATGTTAAGAGAATGATCATAGCGTGAACAACTAGAATGTGCATAGTGCATTCTTCGCCTGTACTCCATTGGACCAATATCTGATCCTGGCTCTCGGACCAAGTGTATTCCTCTCCTCTTGGGGATCGAGCTTTCTCCAAGTAATTGCAGAAAATTGCCATAAAGGCGTGCAATGTTTGCTTGGCCTGAGGATTGTCACAGTCCGATTGCGGCAAAATTGCTGCTATGATCGTGCTCCGCTCGACCACTAGCTGAGATATCTCATTGGCTAGATCAGTCAATTCGGGGAGCTCGTCGTCGGTGGTATGAACAGCGAGATACGATATGTAAGCATGTACAAGATCCGGATTGTTCTCGACCTGACAAGCTCCACGGAGAGCAGTAGATACCAGAGAACGTACCGATAGGAAGTGGGGTATAGTCGGTAATTTCCTAAGTAGCCATATTTCTCTGTCATTGTCTCCGTCTATGTCCATAGGTTCATCCTCGGTAGGTATCGATTCAAGGACCATTTTTAGGCCAGTAATCGCTTGAAGGCGACTGTTAGTTTGTTGACTGCTCAGTCTTCTTAAAAAGTATTCCAACACTTCGTAAGCGTGTTGTCGATCTTGTTCGGGATCGGTTAACAACATTTGCAAATGAGCTAACAATTGTTGCTGTCTTGGTTGTTTTTCCACCGCTTGAGCGGTGGTAGATAATAAAAATTCGCAAAGGCATTGTACGGGTAATTGACTAAGAGACCCTTCGCTATTTTGTACAAGATCCGCTAACCAAGGCATGCTCTGGGATGAACTTTGCTGTTGTCTTTGTATTATATCTAACAAGAAGTCTGGTTTCCGAGATCGGCACAGTAAATGCCCTAACCTATGGGATACGTTCAATGATTGAATTTGTTCTAATATTGCTGGAGGCGGTCTCCTAGCGATACCGGTTGGTTCCATAGTGATTAATTGCGACAATAGCAAACTATTTTGTTCAGATATTTGTATTCTCGTCGATGCAGCAGCTAAATGCGACTCATACTCGAGTATTTCTTGTTTTTCGATAGCCTCGACTTGCAATTCCTTCGAACGTTCTTGTTCTATAATTTCGGGTAACGCCATCGTCGGTGGGGGATATGAGAAATGGTTGGTGATGCACATTTCCATAAGAGTCCTCAAAATAGGATATCTCTTCCATGCGATGGCACCGATGGCAGACGGATTGTGGGCAGCTAGTATCAATAACATTATCCATCCTTTCCAATAAAGATTCGATATTGCCAATGTTGGCGGTACGTAATTCGATGGTATGTTTATAGTTCCCGGTGGTTGATAGATGCAAAGGTTGAAAATTAACTCGATTATATCTAATTTATCTGCTTGTAAGGTTGGAAAGCTTTCCGTCGAATTAGCCGCTGCTCGTCGTATTAATTGATCCACCAAATCTAACGTTTCCGAATGAGTAATACCATTATCTTTCGAGTAACCAATTACTAACAGCCTCAACAATGTGTTTTGCAATAGGGGAACATCGGAAACAAGGCGCAAATAAAATACTCTGTCGGACTCGGGAGGCCAATTGTCCAGTTTATAGTATTGCTCCGGGGATTCGAGGAACAAAATTTTATGCAAAGCATGAAGGAGTTCATTTTTGCCAATGCCATACATTTGCGGTGCTAAATTTTGCAACCATAATACAGTTTCGAATTGTATTGTTGCCACCATGTTCTGAAATTGATGCAGCAAGGTTATGTCTTTTTTATCGCCTCTTTGTGCTAGGGCAGCGGCTTCCTTGACTTGTGGGCTGATAGCTAACAACATACACAGACATAATAGATCCGCAATGGAAATGAAGACTCGTTCTTTGAATTCAAAGTTGAGCAATTGTTGCGCTATATCTTGTCTTTCGGCCATCATTGTGCGCGCAAAAGTAATCAAATTAATGTCGTGTCGACATACGCGTACTATTTCTCGAAGCAAGGCACGGAGAGGTCTGAGATAGTCTTCTCGGTTCATTAATAAATCCTGGAATATTTCTGCGAGTAATTTGGCAGATTGCTCGGGTAAAGTTTGAAACATTACACCCACCATGGGCATATTGTTAGGATTTCGTGCATTCGATAACTCGTTATAAATCGTATGTTTCAAAATGGTGGACAAGTTTTCAGGATGTAAGCCGATCAACTCTTTCACACCGTTCAGGTACAGATTGATCACGGCTTTCGTTTTCAATCTCATCTTAACTAATTGACTTATAACTTCGATGTCCCTTTGCGTGTGAGAAGTGCAATTATAGCAAATGTAGCTTAGCAATTCTTGAGCTGGTCTCATCAGTTTAGGATTGTGTAACCCCATTTCTAATCGTGGAACAGCGATATTTCTGATCTCCACGAAACCACAGGCTGAAGACAATAGCCTTAAAAAGTTCTTGGTAATTGACTCTGGTTGCCGCCTATTCAGTTGCTCTTTTACGGCTTCCAATACAATAAATTCTATATTCTCTATACAATGAGCATATCTAGGAGTCACAGGGAATTCTATTTTTTCTTTATCTCCCGGAAATTGCATAGACGAAGCTCCTGGATCTTCGTCGTCTATGGTAGACGGACTGTGACAATCGCGTGGTGTCAGAACAGACAGTTCTGGTTGTAAAACGCTTTTTGGAGGATGCCTCGTGTTAAATCCTGTTAAAATGTTATCAACAAAACCTTTGCATTCTTCGTGATCGATCCATACTCTTTCACCTAAAGCATCTTCAATGTATAACTGTCAAAACAAAGGTAGAGATTAACTCTAAATTAAT
Organism: Hylaeus anthracinus; assembly: GCF_026225885.1. Classification (NCBI taxonomy): domain Eukaryota; kingdom Metazoa; phylum Arthropoda; class Insecta; order Hymenoptera; family Colletidae; genus Hylaeus; species Hylaeus anthracinus. The sequence goes on along the minus strand of NW_026534341.1, from coordinate 5,814,502 downwards.
AAAAATGAAATGTGTAAATATGTAAATGTAAATTACCTTTACAAAAATGTCTGGCCAATTTCTTTTATCGTGAAACCCTTTCATTAACAAATTAGCCGCGAGTACAGGGACCAATGGGTTTCCTTTAGCTTTATAATTGTGTGCTTGATCTCGTTTCAACAATGATGAGAGAGCATGTAATATACAATCATTTGAAAAAATAGATGGACGAATTTTCGCCAAGTACAATAGTCCCATATAAACCAATGCATCAGGCTTCCATTTTTGATTCTTAAGTGTCTTGATAGCACCACAAATAATGCCTATAACTTTATCACCCTCATCATTATCATTAGCTTCCAAAGTCATTGGTACAAAATCTGCCGGGTCACTATCTATGGCTACCAGTTCCCATGCTTCAGCACTCGAGAATGGTGGTCTTGGATGAGTTACATGAGTTGCAAGTTTAAGTTTCTTTTGTGGAATATATTGAAAAGGCTGAAGTGGTCCAGATGGTGATTCCTTTTTTCTGTCATTACCTACATAATTTCACAGAAATTAAACTTAGGTTTACAATTTTTGGAGGGAAATATTATCAGCATTCTGTTTACCAGAAGTTGAGGAGCTACTACTTGGTTTAGGATGAATAACACCTGGTCTCTTAACGTCAGAAGTTTCATTACGCGAACCTTTGGATCCAAGGGCAAATAGGTCAGCAGGATGTTGAGCAATCTTGCTTTTTGCTCCCCTACCAATTCCTGCCTTGCCACGATCCATTATAATACTTATATTTCCTAAATTCGAAAATACGTTATTAGTAATTATTTTAATCTTCAATACTTTACATAAAATATCGCACATAAATGTAACAATTTCAATCTTAAACGTATACTTTCTTTCCCAAAAATGTCCCAAAAGAGTAATTTATAAAATATAATAGTTCGAAAGAATGATTCTACAGTGCACTAACCTGTTCAACATTTATACAGTCGATTTCCAAAAAATGCTCTTCCAGAATGTGTTTGGAACATTGCACACTGATGATGACATAAGTTCTATAAATTAATCTACTGGGACCGAAAACCTATGTAGAACAATATTTCACTATGTCAACAAGTTAATGTTTTACAAACACAACGTTTCGCTCAACAGTAGCAGACATCACGATGATGTCTATCGATACCATCGATACTTCCTTGAAGAATCGATGAAGGAATGACGCCCAATGACGCCAACTGACGCAAACGATAGTCGATCATGTTAGTTCCTTTGTCATTTTGCTGTTCTCAGCTGTGATTGGCTCATTTTGTTACGCTGAAATTAATGAAACGTGAACTTATATTTTATTTAAAGTTATAAGTTACTTCCATTTGCTTCGATTTACTGTTATACATTTGCTATCATTTCAAACCGATTGTAAATTGTGTGTTAGGTTGAATTTTCAAATGTTACAGAAATTTAGTAATTTTTTAGATGCCTTGCGAGAATCTATTCCAATTCATAGCCCTCTATCGATGAAGTCGAAAAGTGTAGATCTTACATACATTAAATGCGATTATTTTCATTCTGATCACGTTCATGTTCGATTCAATGCATGCCTAAACGAGCCAATTGTGTCGCAGAAAATTTGAATTTAAATATTAGTCGAAGCAGTCGTCATTTTAAATGGCAGTTACGATATGTCCGACGGCATGTGACGAGGGTTTGAAGACGCAAAAACTAATTTAAGAACGAAGTGGATGATTGTTAAAAATTCCACCCTGCTTCGTTCAAAAAATCATCAGAGAAAAAATGTCGGACAGTGTTAAAGTGGGAATCAAATTAAAACCTCTGATCAAACGGGAGAACGATGAAAATTCGTCGATACGATGGATTGTACAAGGAAATTCCATTGTTTCTTTAGACCCGGTGACTAGAGAACCGGGAGATGTCGAATTTTCTTTTGGTACGTGTTAATAATCGTAATGCCACGTTGATTTTTGTTTTATCCTTCGTAAACATTTTATCGCGACAAAATCTAACCTACTTATCGGCTTTTATCATGTGACGTATCATCTACTAAACCGTAAATTAAAAGATTAAACATTCGGCATCCATTGCGGACAATCAATGTTTGATCAGAATGCAATTGTTTTCTGACGTATATGTCACGTTGAAAGTCGTTTACATATTAAACTGAATTATTGTGCAAACTATAATGCTGTCAATCTTTATATTTTGTTTACAGATCATATTTTTGATACAGATGCAACCAATTCTAATGTATTTAACAGTATTGTGAAACCTATCGTTGATGCTGCTGTAAAAGGCTTCAATGGGACAGTACTTTCATATGGTGAATCTAATTCTGGTAAAACTCATACAATGATAGGTACTTCAGAAGAACTAGGAATAATACCTCTTAGTATTCAATACATATTTAAGGCTATTTCTAACAGTATTGGACGTGAATTTCTGTTAAGGTTTGTACCTGTGAATGAATGCATTAGGAATTATTATACTTGGGACTACAAGTATAAAGGTATTTATGTTTTTCAGGGTGTCTTATTTAGAAATTCATAATGAGACAGTTAATGACCTTCTAAATAAAAGTGGACTTGACTTAACATTACATAAAGATGACGGCGATCAAATCATTGTTGACTCTAAAGAAGAAATTACAAACTCCTCAGATTACATGTTATCAATAATGAAAAAAGGGATTAAAAACCAGAAGATAAACAAGACTAATAAGAACGAATATATTAGTAATCACAGCATATTTCGAATTACAATTGAAAGTCAGGACAGTGGAGATTCTCAAAGCACTGTGCAAGTATCACAATTAAATTTGGTAGATCTAGGTGGTTTCAAAAAATCTTGTCAAATAAATGGCATTGAGGGACATCAAATGGACGTATCTCTTTCCACCTTTGAATCAGTAATTACGCAGCTAAGCGAATTGCAAAATGATCCAAAAGATATCAATTATCGTAACAGCAAATTAACAGAACTCTTGCAGTCGTCGTTGTGTGGTAACTCTTTGATAGCATTAGTGTGTAATGTGACTACTACTGCTTTAGAGGAAACATATTACACTCTATCGTTTGCAACTCGAGCCAAAAATGTGAATAGCCAACCGAAAAAGAATGAGGTGGTATCCGATGCGCCGCTCTTAACACGTTATGCAAAACAGTTGATAAAACTTCAAACGGAATTGCAGAGTATACGAAACGGAAGCGCATCTACAGAATGCGAAGATGAATCTAGATTGCAAGAGAAATTTCAAATTAATCGCGTGCTAGAAGAACGTATAAAGTTGCTAAAAACTCAAATTGTTTCTGGGTGTGCCGAAAATCACGTGGAATCATTTAAATGTAAATCTAGAAGAAGGCCGAATCGGTGTAATCCTGGAATCTTTAAACAATATCAGCCTCTTTGTCAAACGATAAATGGTTTACCAACAATAAAAGAAATGTCCCCTGAAAAACCATATAACAAAAGCAACGCGCAATTCAACATAAATAAGACGTGTCAGACACCTTTTACCGACTTCGAATTAAGCTTAATTGAATGCGAATCGTCTTGTGAAACCAAAGAAAATGGCATTAACTTCGAAGAGGAAGATATTAAATATCCACATAGTATATTAAGTATAAAATCGAAAAGCAATACTTCCTCTGTAACACCAGAAAAACAGGACTCGTTTGTACAAACTTCAAGCAATCAAGGTTCTCCTACGACGCCAAAGAATGTTTTACGCGGATATATTTCTTATTTAGCTAAAGATCTCATAGAACTTCGCGAATTTACAACCTTGGAAAAACAAGTAATGTGCGAGGAAAATCATTGTCGCGCAAAGCACCAACAAATAAAACAATCTGACTTGTTAAATTTCAAGGATAACGAAATCAACGAATATTCTTTAAATCCGATATTGCAGTTGGAGGAAGAAAAAGCTAAATTGGTGGAAGATCTTGAATTGAAAATTCAAGAATTGGACGAAATAAAAAATGACGTCCAAGGCCTTAAATCGGACGTGGAAAAGTTACAGAAAACTATTTATTTACTAACGCACGAAAATATGGAAATGTCGACTAAGTTATCCATTGAAAAGGAACGTTCAAAGCAAGCAGAGTTCAATCTTCAAAGAACAATCGATGAACTGTACGCGCATATTTCCAAAATTACGGACGAGAAAATTAGTTTAGAAAGTGATTGCATCCACTTAAACGACAAGTTACAGAATATCCGTTCGAAGACGCCGGAAAAACTCGGCGATGAAGAGTTGATAAATAAATATCAGAATAAAATTGACACGTTAAAGACGGAAAACATGAAATTAACAGCAGTGATAGCGGAACAAAATAAGGAGCTGGAAAATATTAAAGAAAGTAAGTCACTTCAGTACGACCACGAATGTATTTACAAGGAGAAAGTTCAAGTACTTACAGAAAGGAATGAATTCTTAGTAAGAGAAAACAATGAACTCTCTACCGATTTAATGGATAAGATCGAGGAAAATGACATGTTAAAAGAGCAATGCGATATTCTGAAAAACAAAATATCTCTAGCGAAAACCATAAGTTCCGATCAAAATGATGTGGAGCAACTAAGAACAGAGAACAGTCACTTGAAAGCCGAGATTATGGAATTGAAATTTAAGGTAACGATGTTAACGGACGAGAATGTTAAATTTTCAAACACTTTATTGGAAACTATGGATGACAATACGTCGCATTCGTTTAGCACACTCGACGATACAAGGAAAGACGAGATTGCGAAGGACACATTGCAAGAAGAAAACCGTGAAGTACTGGCAAATAAAGTTCTAACGTTACAAGATCAAGTAAATCATCTAACTCGTTTAAACACAAAATTGAGCGACTTGAAATTGTCACCCTGCAATCAGTGCGCGCGTTTGAAGAACGTAAATGAAAATCGTAGGGCTCTCAAGCTCGAGGCAAAGCTTTTAAATCATAAACTGGAAGACTTGCAGCGAAAGTTCGATCAGAAATGCGCAGACACCGAGACTCTGAAAATGAAAGTTAATCAAGAATTGAATTTAAGTTGCCTCGATGCATCTCTGAATGCCAGCTTCGTGGATGGAATGAACGTGAGTTTCATGGAGGAGAAGGTTCAACACTTGCACAACGAATTGGAGACATTGAGAGACGACCGCGATAAATTATCGTTTTTGTACAGAGAGAAGTGCGATGAATTTGAGAAACTCCATGACGAAGTGATCGATCAGAAAAATGTTGACTCTACATCGAAGAAGAATACGGACAAAAAGGAAACTAGGATTGAACGTATACAAAACAGTATCGACCAAGTCAGAGATGATATAGACGAGTTGAAGAAAAATAGTGCGAACTTCACTTCTATGCTTAATAAATTCAGAGCGGAGAAAGCCAGCTTACTAGACGAAATAAGCACATTGAAGAATATGAACGAAGAGCTACAACAAAAAGTGTCGGACACCGAGATGGCGGTAGCCACGGCTACGGAAAAAGCTCTTATACTTGAAAGTGAATTGTCAAATATGAGCAAGGAAATCGATCACTATTCTGAAAAGGAGAAAGTAATACAGAGCGAAAAATTAACGCTAGAAGTAGAAGTGGAAGACCTGAAGGCTGAAAAGAAAAATAAAGATATTCTCATTATCGAATTAAATCATACGATCGACGATTTAAACAAATGCATTTCATCGTTGAAGGACGAATTAGACTCGCTGACGAATCAGAAGGACGAGTTGGATGTTTGTGCAAAGGCGATCGAACGTAAACACAAAGACGATTTAGAATTATTGAAGAAACAATACGAGGAATTAGAAAATGAAAGGAAACAAAGTGTTGAAGCAGAACAACGTGCGACATCGTGGGCCAAGGAACTAGAATCAGATATAGAAAACCTTCAGGCAGATCTGAAGACGCAAGAAAATCTATATAAAGATCTTCAGGGAAAAGTTTCTCAGCTGGAAAATCTTTTACAAGAAAGCGAAAGTGAGAAGGAGCTGCTGAAACAAAAATTGCAAGAACTCGAAGTTCAATTAACTGATTCTAAAGATAATCTAGTAAATAAATATAAAAACGAATTAGAGTCTGTAACACAGAAATTTGAAGAGTACACCAAGGAGTCTGAGATTAAATTACAGAAAATGAAGGAAACGTTAAACAAACATGTTGAAGAGAATTATAATTTAAAGCAAGACCTTGAAAAACTTCGAGACATTGAATCTAACTTTGGCAGAATGAGAGACGAGAACAACAAGCATGCGTTTAACAAGGATAACACTTTAATGAATGATAATAAAATGTTAACCGAAGAATTAGAAACTGTTAAAAAATGTATGCTAAAAGAACTGAAATCGCTTAAGAATAAAATAAATTGCGCAGATTTCTTAAACAAGACTGCGAATGAAATTTTCGTAATTTTTCTACAGACCCTTATGTTGAAAGAAGAAGAAGTAATTAAAATTATGAGAGAATCGTTTGAGAAAGATAAGCACAAGCTCGAAGATGAAAAACGACAAAGTGCAGATGCAGAGATACGTGTAACGTTATGGGCCAACGAATTAGAAACGGAAATTGAAAAATTACAAACGGACTTAACAAATCGAGAGAGCGTCCATAATCAACTGCAAGACAAGATTCATCTGTTGGAGCATCGTTTAAAGGAAAGCGGCTGCGAGAAGGAAGCACTTAAAGAAAAAATGGAGACTCTTGAAATTGATTTCAACAATTTGCAAGCCGAATTCGATAAACATTGTAAGGCACGAGACGAAGAAGCGTTTATCGTAGCGCAAAAACGGGAAAAAAACGCAGAGGAAGCTTTTAAAAAGAAGGAAATCGAACTTCAGTCTAAAATGAAATCTGAGAAAGCGGTGTACGATAAAAAGATAGAAAATCTTGTTTGCAGTATAGAATCTTATAAGACGAAAAATATGGAATTGAAGAGCACCATCGAAGGTCTCGAAGCGAATCATAATCAGTTAAAGAACATCATAGAAGCAAACGCGTCCGAATTGAAAATGAATAATCAAACTATAAGTAAATTGACCGCCGAGCTCGAACAACTTACGCAAGCTTACAATGAGTTGAGCCACGATGCGGATAATAAATCGTCGCAAATCGAAAATATCACCGCACATCTAAAAACTAAGTGCGATATGCTGTCGGAATACAAAGCTAAATTTGATACAATCATGCCAGATTACGAAATGCTAAAGGAACAAAGTAAGGAGCGAAGAATAAGCATCGGTCGATACAAGGAAGAGATAGAAGAATTGAAAATGGAGAAAGAAAAACAGATAGAAATAATCAAGGATAAATTGAATTCTGAAGAAATAAAAAATGTTGGACTGAATAAGCAGTTGAATGAATTGAATAACAGAAACATTACTTTGGTAGAGGAGCTGGACTGTCTGAAAGAAAAATACGAAGACTTGCAATGCGCGAACGCGAAGTTGGATAGGAAGATTAGAAATAGCACGAGTAAGGTGAAAGCGGAGGAAGAGATGGATGACTTGAGAGATCTAAACAAACGATTGCAAAATAATTTAGAAGGTGCGAGTAATCGTATAACCGAACTTCAGGATAGTAAAACTAAAATTTTGAAGGAATTAGTTAATTTGAAGGGACAATACGAGTTGTTATCCCAAGAAAACGTTGAACTAACTAAAACATTATCGTCGTATAAATCCAGGCAAAGTATTCCATCGTTAGCTCAGGAAAATAGTAGATACGATGCTCTTCTCCAAGAGAAGAATAAACTTGCACTAGAATTAGAAAGTAACAAATTGTTATTAAACCAAAGAGACAAAGAGATTAAAGACTATGTAAATCGGGTGGAAGATTTAATTACTAAAAACAATGAACTCGACAAACAGCTGGAGGAACGCGCGGCAGTTATACGTGACCGCGATGCAGAAATCTCAAGTCTAAAGGACAAACTGTATGTTCATCAAATAGAAAACAAATTGGTCAACGAATTGGAGGAGAAACTAAAAGTACTCAAGGAGGAAAACAAAAAACTTCAGGACCAATTTGAAATGATAAAAACAGGATCACAGATCGATATAAAGCAATTGGGTGATCTGAAAATGCACAATGAACAAGTTTTCCTTGCATTGAAAAAAGAGAATACAGAATTGCAAACCAAACTAATCGAATACGAAAATAAATTAGAATCGAAAAGCGACAGTAGCGGTTCGAGATCTGTAAGCCCAGCGTTTGAAATGATGAGAAGACGACATAGCAGATCCGAGGTAGTTAACCAAAAAAGGCAAATTGAAAATTGGACGTCTGATACCTGTGAAAACGAAGAAATCTACCAAATGTTTAGGAAACAGATTGAAGAATTAGAATTGAAGTTGGTCGCGAAAAATGGACAGATCGCTGCGTTAGAGATTCAAATCCAAAGTGAAAACTTCCCTTACCAACAAAAATGCAAGGAATTAGAAGAGCATCTACTCTCGTTACGTGAAAAAGTACGTATAGTAAAAATATTTTTTACTCTTTATTAAATAAAACCAATCGGAAATGTACGTTTTTGTCTCCAATAGAACACAAAACTTCGCGTCGAGCTATCGAATCTTAGAAAGGCTATGTATGAAATTAACGCGTGGGAATGCGATACATGCAGAAACTGGCGAATAAATAGAAAAAATCAAGGTTGCCAAACGATATCTAATAATACAGCACAAGGTTTAAATGGAGCAGTCAATGTAAGAGAAAATGCAAAATATACACTGATTTTCATCAATACTAATTACAACATTAATTCCATAGGATCAGGCAAAAATAATAAGGTTGGAAAAAGAAAAGGCATTAATAAAAGATATATGTCGTTCACGATGTAGACAAATAAAAGAATTGGAAGATAGAATAAGAGAATTAGAAGAATATATATAAAAGACATTTATTTGACGTACCAATTTCATTTAAAGAGACAACAAACAATTTAATTTAAAGAGAAATATGAAACTACGAGGAACATAGTTTCTAGGAATATTTTGACTGCAATTTCTATAATTTATTTATTTCTTCGTATATACAATGGGATGTAAATTGTTGTTATTAATTGATGATACCAAATAAGGAAAATATGTATGTTTGATTTTTACAACTAGTAACATTTAGTAATACAGGAACTACTCCACATGTATATGCATGTTTAGAATTTGCATGATCATAGTTTACTATCGCATTTCTTATTTTATTTCATCAAAAATGTTGTTTTTGACTTGTTTACATTTATATTATATTATTACGTTTCCAGCTAATTTATTGGAACATGTGAAATCTTTCAACTATGGAAGAAACATACATACGAAAGAAATGGTAAAGAATGTCTTCCAAATATACCATTAAAAAAAATGTGTAATAGTAGCACGAAGTATTGTTAGATGTAAACTATTCATTCTCCAAGTATTAACATTCTTTCATTCCTTCTTCTAAGACAATGTAAATAGTAGTAAAATTAAGATATTTATATTTTCGCAGAATTATATTTTTGTACTTTCTTACGATAGTATAAGTAATGGTATAATTAGTTTTTATATATATTATGACGTTAAAGGTGGCTATACGCGTATTACTCTGTTTATATATACATATATCTTTCACGCCGGCTTTACAATAATAACTAATTGTGATTCTGAAAAAAATTCACATAGTAATTGTATAAATTGATACTTAATGAAACATGCCATGTATTAGTAGTTCTTCCTGAGTTCGCATTTAAGTTATGTAAATTGTTTAATTATGACGTATATGATTAATAAAATGCATTATTTCGTACTACACTTATTAATGTTATTAGGTCGATTTATGATGATACAAAAAATTGTTTTAGAAATACGGTCATTAAAATACAAGAACCAATTATTTCTTTATTTTTCAATAAATGCATAATTAATACAATTCTTTACTTTATAACGTTACGATACATTAGTTAATGTGTCAGATTTATCATTATTATGAATAGTTATTTAATTTAACTATAATTATCGACCCTTTAGCAAGTGGCGCCATTCAGCGGGAACGATGGAAACTAGTTTTACTACAAACTTAGACGTTTTACCGCCGATGGCGCCATTGATGCTAAAATCTGCTCATAGAGCGGCTTAGTGAGCGGTGAGGAATGAGGACATTCTGCTTGCTCCAAGTCGGCTCACGCGTTGTTTACAGTATACGAAGGAAACATTAACGCATTTTACGGTGTGATAATTGTGTAAAACAAACTAAGAACCGAAAATGGATTTTCAAAATCGGCCAGGAGGCAAAACTGGAGGCGGTGGTGTTGCCTCATGGTCGGAAAGCAATCGTGACAGAAGGGAACGTTTACGACAACTTGCATTGGAAACAATCGACTTAAACAAGGATCCTTATTTTATGAAAAATCATTTAGGCTCTTATGAATGCAAATTGTGTTTAACGCTTCATAATAACGAGGGCAGTTATTTAGCCCACACTCAAGGCAAAAAGCATCAGGCTAATTTGGCTCGAAGAGCTGCCAAGGAAGCCAAGGAAGCACCACAAACACTTGCTCCTGAAAAACCTCGAGTAGAGCCAAAAAAATTCGTTAAAATTGGAAGACCTGGCTACAGAGTAACCAAACAACGTGACCCAGAATCTGGGCAACAGAGTTTATTGTTTCAAGTTGATTATCCAGAAGTTGCAGATAATGTTATTCCACGACACAGGTTTATGTCAGCATACGAACAAAGAGTTGAACCACCAGACCGTAAATGGCAGTACTTACTGTTTGCTGCAGAACCCTATGAAACTATAGCTTTTAAAGTAAGTTCATAACAGATTAAAGAATGTACAATTATATAAGTACTTTTGTTCTTTAATATCTAATATATTTATGTTTAGGTTCCCAGTAGAGAAGTTGAAAAAGCAGAAGGAAAATTTTGGACCCATTGGAATAAAGACACTAAGCAGTTTTTCTTACAGTTTGCATTTAAAAACGAAAAACCGTCGGTTGGCAAAGTACCACCACCTCCAGTTCCTTTAATAAGACCTGGTTTAGGACCTCCTATGGTGCCAGTTCCACCTCCTCCAAGGCCTCCTATGTTTAATCCAGTACCTCCACCACCTGCACTTTTAGCTACAGGTATGCAAATACCACCACCACCACCACATCTAGCATAATACCTTTTTAAAACAAGTATGAAGTATATCTATAAATTTGAAATGTACATTTTTATTCAAAGCAAACTCCTATGCTATTCGAATGTGTACCTTGTACATAAGAAAATGTATTTCTTATCTGAACAATTATAATTAACGAATAAACCCTCGATTATTTTGTACAAGTAAATCTGTATGCAGTATTTTTATTTTAAATCTATCCTGTTTGAATAGTATTGTAAGATTAATAATAATTATTTTTAAAGTTATTTGAGGTTATGTTCGGTAAACAAAATAACAAGTTTTATAGATTTACTCTTTTTTTTTGTTTAAATTTTATTAAGAATATAAACGCAGTAGAATGTACAGCAGGTTGATCGTCAAGATTTCAGTTCCTGAAACAGAAGAAATAGGTGGTTATATCTACCAAAACATTTAAAAATGTTATTAAATGATGTTCAAAATAATCAGAATTGAACAATCTACACGATGTTAAGTGTTGTACGCACTATTCGGTCCGCCCGTTCGTACGATCATCACGAAATACATTTCCTTGTGAATTATTTTTAGTTTCAATTATATATTTAAAAAATTACCTGCATACTTATGCACACAGGACACAAGCACCTCCAACTGCCTTGATTTTGTCTTCTGCCAATTTACTGAAAAATTTGGCTTTAACAATAACTGGTTGTTTAGGAAGGTGTCCTTTTCCTAGAAGTTTGTAGTATCCCTGTGAAAGATAAAAATATAAATATATTTATCAATTGCAAGCTACATGTAAAAGCATATATTTAAAGTCTTACCGCTTTTACAAGATCAATTACTGGTACTTTAGTTTCAGAATTCTTATACTTAAGTCTGGTTTGCTCTGACACTAATGTCCACAACTTATCCAAATTTAAAGCAGGGCACCACTTTGTATTGCGTCTCAAATGGTAATTTCGCATACCAAGCTGAAAATTAAAATATCATATATATACTACTATTCAAGCTTGAATAATACAATTTGATATTTATTAAATTCATCAGATTATAATATGCATTCAAAGTAATTCAGTTCGCCGGTGAAATAATGACAAATTAAATATCATCATTTAACATAGCATTTTATAAATGAAACGTATGAAATGACTATAGCTACCTTTCCAAAGTAACCAGGATGGTATTTGTCAAAGTTAATACGGTGATGATGCATGCCACCAGCATTACCTCGACCACCAGGATGCTTCCTGTGCTTACCTAAAATAAAATAAAACATTCCCTTATCGATCAGTTACTTTTGCTGCGACGTAGAATTATTACTACGCAAACAGAACTACAATTTGGTTATATTACATACAGCAGCTTACCTATACGACCATGACCATGGCTGACATGACCACGGAGCTTCCTGGTCTTCTTCTTATGTGTAGACTGTTGATTAAAAAGAAAACAAACAAATACAAGTTAAGCGTCATTAAAACTTGCAAAAGTTGTGGAACATTTGTTTCATCGAAAAGGTTATGTTCGAGATCAACGTAGCAGAACAAGGGCTGGCATATTTACAGTCAGTATCAAACTATTCGAAAGGAAAATAAATCAAGAAAACAATTTATCGAGGTTTCAATGAAATCATAATCAACATTAATATTGCATTTCTACACGGATGGTTTCGATAATATTGGATTATAGAAAAAGAATTTAAACGCAACGCACTCACCATCGTGGTCACGATTTGAAGAAAGAAGAGCGTGGCCTCTCGTGGAAGTTGTCAGTTTTAGTTCAGATGGCGTGTGTGTTTATCAAAACCAGAAATTATAAAATCAACCAATTAGAAGATACTAGGGAAACTCTACTAGGATACTGATCGTGCAATTTGCTGAACAGGGCCTAAACTGACGTCATTACTTTCATACAAACTGCACTTTACTTCCGTTTAATTGTGATACAAGTCATATTTTTTGTGAAACAAATGTATAGAATTTTTGAAACGAGTATTCTTTTATTAACGATAATTTATTGTATCATCTATTTGCTAGAAAATGAAAAGGATGTTTGCATCGGACGATACGAGATGATCCCATTGGTCAGCCATCTTGATTCGAATGAGTTTCACTAATGAAAATGGTACTTTAAGTTTTACTTAGTGTAATATCTAGCAATTTTGGAATGATTCGTGGTTCGATTGTACGGATAGTCGTTGCAGACCGGGTTAGAAGAAGAGGTAGGAATTTGTAGATTTCGTATAATTTATTTGTAGTGGTTTCGTGCTAATGGACATTTGAAGGCAAGATTCGACTTCTTTACGCGAAAAGGATTCCGTTGGGGAACGGTCGGCAACTTGTGAGAAAACTGAGCGAGCATAAGGAAAATCTTGAAAACGGATCAAGATGCAGGAATCTCAACCGAAGAAAGGCAAGAAAGGTAAGGAAATAGTGGTACTTTTTATTCATAGATGTCGTGAAGCAACAAGAAAATAATCTTTTTAATAATCCATATACTCGTCTGCCTTTTTTCATCAATTTTTAGAATTAATTTCTCACGTGAGAAATGTCGTCTGCTTCGACTTAACCTCAACCTAACCGCTTTTCTGTTACATACGGAAAGAATTACGATGGATTTTTAGTTTTTCCATTGTGTTCATAGCTTAACAGATCGAAGTTCAGCTTGTCTGCTTCATTTTACAACTCTAAGAAGCGATAAATATATTGTCGGTTTTGAAAAAATGTAACACTTTGGTTGTTGGAATACATATTTTATAAATGTTCGAGGATGCCGTTAGATAACACGATTCCATTCTTTGTCGAATATAAATATGTTAAGGATGGTATAGTCGTCGTCTATAACCTCATGTCATATAAACTTTTGGCAAGTATATAAATTGTTGAAATATGCATACTATTAGTGGAAAGTGAAAGTTGTTCAGTTGTGAACCAGATTGTGAAAGTACCATAAATGGCAGATTGGAATTTGGTGACCTGTTATTCGGTATTATATTGTAATTTAAGTCGTTTTGGACATTTTAGCTGCTCAATTATCTGACATTGCAATTACATAACAGAATAAAATTTACTTCATAACGAAGAGAATAAATTTGTTTTATTTTAAATATTTTGTAATTCTCCTTTAATAACAGCCAGAAGAAAGCGCAATGATAGCGAAGAAGATATTGAGAAGGTATTGGCTGAATTGCAACTAGAATATTCTGGAGAGAAACCAGATGAACTAGTTGGGAAAAAGGCTGAGTCAGTCGAGAAAGATGATAAGCCAATTGAGAAGGAGAGTACTGACAATGATGTGGACAAAAAGAAGAAGGAAAAGAAGGCTAAAAAGAAGGAAAAAGGTGATGCTATAGATATTAAAGAGGAGCTGAAAGCTGCTGCCCTTCTCGACGAGAATGATATGGATGATGATGCTGAAGTTAGTACTGTAAAAACTGCTGCACAAAAGAAAAAAGAGAAGAAGGAACGGGAGAAACAGAAGAAACTTGCCCAAAAGAAAGGAGTATGTAGTACATATTCTATAATTTTGTTTGCATTTAGGATAAATTATATAATTTGTTATGTTTATTCTGATTACAACAGGAAATAGCCAAACAGATAGATGGGGATGAAACAAAGGAGGGAGTTCCAGAAAAGGGAACAAAGAAAGAGCCAGAAGCAAAAGTAACAGATGCAGCAGAAGCAGATTCTACGACACTGGAAACTGATGATGGAAAGAAGAAGAAAAAGAAAGGGGTCAAGGAGGAGGTGGCAAAAGAAAAAGGTAGCAAGTGGTTTTGTTAGTTTTTTAATACAAGAACCTTGACGCAGTCTGTGTTTGTTAGGATGTAACATTAATGCATGTCTACATTTAGTATAATTAGATATGTGCAATAGGCAAAGGTCCTGGAAAGAAGACTATCGCGGCCATGCAAGAAGCATTGAAAAAATTAAAGGAAGACGAGGAAAGGTTAAAACTGGAAGAACAAGAACGGTTGCGACAAGAAGAATTACGGGAGCAAGCGCGATTGGAGCAGGTTCGTCTTGAACAGGAACGCAAAGAGAAGAAGAAACTTAAGGAAAAACAGAGAAAAGAAAGGTTAAAAGCGGAAGGAAAACTTTTGACAACAAAACAAAAGCAAGATAGGGCAAGAGCCCAAGCGATGCTCGAAGCGCTTAAAGCTCAAGGTTTGCCCTTACCGGATGTAGCAGACAAGAAACATAGACCAGGTAATTAAAGATAGCTCGTGTAAAGTGGCATTAAAATAAATAACAAAGCGCCAAAAATGTAATGCATATTGGTTCAGGAACCCGTATAAGACCGAACAAAGTGAAGCAACAAGTTAGCATCGACGAGAAGGATGACGGAAAAGTGGAGGAGAATGCAACAGATACCGATAAAGTTGAGGTAGAAATCGTAGACCAGCAGTCAAAAGAAACGGAAGAGAAGACGGAGGACATCAAAGATTCCTGGGATGCTGAGAGTAGCGAAGATGAAGGTATTATCCGTATATAATTGCGAATATATATACATTTATTTAATAGAATATATTTTGACGACATATCATTTAACAGACAAATCGGAAGAAGCGTCGAAAACACCTGAGAAGGGTAAAGCGATCCGTTCGTCCGATAAAGCAAAAGTAACGCAAACCGAGACAAGTAGGAAGGAATCTTCGGAAAGCGAATCGGAAAGCGACAGTGGCAGCGAATCGGAAACTGAAGAAAGCGAGGATGACAGTGGGTTAGAAGACAAAGTATCGGATGCAGCAAGGAAAAAGGAACGCGCTAGAGAACGAATACAACTTCGAAGGATAGAAGCGGAGAAGAACAAGTCGCTGGATAATCTTCGAGCTGCCGTAGTGTGCGTCTTAGGTCACGTCGATACTGGAAAAACAAAGATCCTTGACAAATTGAGACGGACGAATGTGCAAGACGGCGAAGCAGGCGGTATAACTCAACAAATCGGTGCAACGAACGTACCTATCGATGCCATTCAAGAGTCAACGAAACACGTTAAAGGAGTAAGTTGTCGCAAGTATCACGTGTACCGTTGAATAGGGCATTATTCGAGTAATTTCGATCGTGCAATTTCTTTTTTCAGTTTGCCGATAAGAAGTTCAAAATTCCTGGATTGTTGATTATAGACACTCCTGGTCACGAGTCCTTTAGCAATTTAAGAAACAGAGGATCCTCTCTTTGTGATATAGCGATATTAGTAGTAGACATTATGCATGGTTTAGAGCCGCAGACTATCGAAAGTATTAACTTACTGAAAACGAAGAAATGTCCTTTCATCGTAGCTTTAAATAAAATTGATAGGTGAAGTATTTAAAGTTAATAGCCATACGATTACTCGCGTTGCGAGTACGAATTGAATAAGCATAAAGTAGCGATAACATAATTTTCGCAGATTATACGACTGGCAAACTATGAGTCGGAAAGATATTCAAGATATATTGAAAAGCCAAGCGATCAATACGCAACGAGAATTCGAAACACGTTCGAAGGAAGTGATCGTGCAATTTGCTGAACAGGGCTTGAACGCTGCATTGTTCTATGAAAACCCTGATCCTAGAAGTTACGTTTCCCTTGTTCCCACTAGCGCTATTACAGGTGTGTTAACACGTTATATACATTTTTTAGATAGTATACGCTATAGAAATTCTTGAACGCGGAATAATGGTTACTCTTTACGCGTAGGTGAGGGGATGGGGAACCTGTTGTTGTTAATAGTAGAGGCTTGTCAAGGCCCGCTAGCTAAAAGACTCATGTACAGCGAAGAGCTCCAAGCCACAGTTTTGGAAGTGAAAGCATTGCCAGGTCTCGGCACTACGATAGATTGTATTCTAGTCAATGGAACGTTGAGAGAAGGTGAAACGATGATAGTTGCTGGTACAGATGGTCCTATAGTGACTCAAATACGTTCGCTCCTTATGCCGCAGCCATTGAAGGAATTGAGGGTCAAAGTAAGAAATATTTAAAATAATATATGAAACGTATATCGTAACGTCGAATCAAGTTGAGAAACTTTTGTTCAGAGTGTACTTTCCAACGTGATATTTATTATTATTTGCAGAGTGCGTATATTGAACACCGAGAGGTCAAAGCCGCGCAAGGAGTGAAAATCGCTGCGAAGGACTTAGAGAAAGCAATCGCGGGTGAGGAATATTCTATTATTATCAGAGTTGTAACATCTCGGGGAAGTAGACTATTTAATTTGTTATGTATAGGATTAAACCTCCAAGTGGCTCAGAAACCTGACGAGGTGGAGATCCTAAAGGAAGAGATCGCGAAAGAGTTGTCCAGCGCTCTAGGCAACATCCGTCTCGCGGAACGTGGAGTTTACGTGCAGGCGTCGACTTTGGGTGCGCTGGAGGCGTTGCTGGACTTCCTGAAGAGCAGTAAAATACCGGTGAGTTTTTTCTGCTATTAATATTACGGTTATATCAGAGGAATATAAGCATATAGTTGAAGCGAGCGAAAGAAATATTTGCACATCGAATATTCTGTTACATACGCGTACGGGGGTCTTCTCTGCGGTTCAATTTTAGTCGTACATCGTGAAGTGCAAAATTAAAATATTTTATTTAGTGCAATTTGGCCGTACTTGAAATAGCATTCGGAATACTTGTCGAGTACAGTTAAGTAGATCTATTGACGCAACGTAACGGCTACGTCCAATCGTTGCATTTTTAAAATCTCTGGGGACTGGCCTATTAATCAGTAGCGCTACGTTATACCCCGTCTTGTTGGCGTTTCTTTCATCGACCTTTCGCGCGATCTTTATATTCAATGATGGAACCACGAAGTACCGAGTGAAGCGTAACCGCGGGAGCGAACAGTGCTACCAGCAGAAACATAAACCGTGTAACCGACAGAGAGGTCGAATGCGTGCGGATAGAGAGAGAAAAGGATGACCAGAGGGAGAGTGCGAGATGGAGAGGGAGAGAGAACAGCAGCAACGAACCACTTCCTTCTTAACAGTTTAGCAGGATACGACTCATTGGTCGCATACGGTGCTTGTAGTTGTGATCCATCGTGCTATCAGCCGTGTTGTGCATCCGTGGGCACGCCTTGTAGGCTTCCACAGGGTGTCTTCTATGTTAAGCGATTTTTCGCCGTTCCCAACAATTTCAGATTTCGTTACCTCAGTCTGGGCTGGGGAAAGCGAGAATGCACGAAATTTTACACGTTTACTGAGGTTTCGAACCTTTCAGTATAAACACAGATTTATATTATAACGTTTTCGGTGGTTCCCAATTCCACACGCATGTACCATTAAATCGTGTTTGCGCAACTTGGACGTTTTCAACTGTCAACGTAATCGTCGTCGGATAAAAATATATTAATCCTGTAACTGTACATTGTTTCTTTGTTTAGACTGGAAATAATATTAGCCTGGAATAATTTCCTCGTTTGGACACGACTACGAAAATAGTCCAGAATGTTTCTAGAGATTCTAGAAATTTAGATACAAGTGTAATTAAAATAGTAGGCCTCAACAATTTTTACTAGCTGTATACAACGAATATCCAGATAGTCAGTGGTCACGAACATTGATTATCTATTCGAATGCAAATAATTCGACGAGGCCTGGTAGCCCTAGTAGAAAGGCCCTGTGACAGGAAGAGGGTGCATCCTGGCTACTCGAGATATACCTCGAAGCACGCTCGAGCGAAGTATCCCTAAAGCTGACGTGGCGGTCGAGCATTATCGTTCGTTTGACAATATTCGGAGCGCACGGTTCCTGTACCGGTGTCGGGCAGGTTGGTGCATCAACCGTGGCCTGCGCGATAAAGAAAGAGAAGAGGAAAAAAAGAAGACGAAGAGGAGGAAGAAGAGAAAAAAAAAAGGTAGCTACGGGCGTTCGGTTCGAGGTAACGTCCGAAACGGCCTTAAGCCTGTCCTTCCTCGGATTATGAATGGGCTGCCCCCACCGTATCGTACGATCACGTGGCTCGTGACGTCACGTTTTATCGCAGGCATACGCGACACACTCACGCACGCAGCCAGTCGTAAGTGCGCTCCCTCCGTCACTCGACGCGCAATGCGGGTATGCTTTTACATATGGCACGCAGGAGGGAGTATTACAACGCGTGGTGGTACCAGAGGGGCACTCCTCCTCCCTCTCCTCTCTGTCTTTCTCTCTGCCCTCTCTACCTCGTATCATTGTTCTCCGTCCCTCCGGGAGCACTCCCTACGCACGGTCCCTCCGTTCTCCGTTTCCCCAGGAGACGGAGGGACGCGCAAGGCAGGCCGAACCCGCGATGCCATACAAAGCAGGGTTTCCCAAACTTTTTCACTCGCGCCACACGAGAAATTTGCAATTAGTATGCTCGGGGTTGCCGCAAGAAAAATTCAAACGAAACGTGATCGGCAATCTCGAACGGATTCGTGTTTATCCGAAATGGACACGAAACGATTTATAGAGTGACACACTTACGAGTTAAAGAGACGAAGTACGAAGACGTTATACAAAGACGAGGGCTCGAATACTCGATCAGCGAACGAAAATATTCGACTATTCCCGTGATCATTCCTTTACTTCGAGAATGAATTATAATTTTCACGGGACGCTTGTTTACATCGGGAACGAGACGTTCGACGGAGTTTGGGAAGCGCTGGTATAGAGATTCTTCAGGGGAAGGCCTCTCTTCTGCCAACACAGAGACACCGGGGACGCGTGTGGGCTGGAAAAAGGAATACGTGACCAACGTACAGGAAACTGCCCACACTCGGAGCAAAAGCATCGTGGGTGGACGGACGGATCGACGAACGGGCGGACGTACGACGCGATTCGTAACCCTGTGTGTCTCCGTTCGTCGTGGTTCGGTCTATAAGGCGTGTTGCGCCAGAGAAAAGCCACGAATGTCGTGCACCGACCGGAGGAATGTTCTGTCGATACGAAAATTGGCTTCCTTCTTTTTTCGGTGGGCACGGTGTGGGCGGACGAGGGCACGGTTATCGATATTTCGGTCCCGTTCGATGGAACGAGCACGCGTCGGTTCGTGGCCTCCTTCGTTCCAACTTATTGTTCGCGACTCCTTTCCTGTCGCCATAATCGGCTTTCCGTTGCATTAGGTTCAATAACAAGCTTCGCTCCTGGTCTACAATTTCTCCAACTACAGCCCCCTCTCGATATAACCACTCTTCCTTTGGATGGGCTCGATTTACATGATCTCGCTTCAGCTTTGCCGAGTATGTTCATTTATCTCGATACTCGAGGGGTTGGGGCACAGTTTCGTGCTCGATTTAATCCTTGGCGATCCAAGTGTTCCTTCCAGGTGCAGACAGAGCTTAGATTCGCGGTTCGAGTACCGTAGAAAACAAACATGTTGACTAAAGTTTTAGTATTTAAATTAAACGAAGGTATGGTGAATTTATGAATTTTTTAAAGAAATGTTTGGTGGAGGTTTATGGAATCAATCTCCTTGTTACTCTGAATAAGTAGCAG